>NC_142125.1:18707750-19015500 GCF_056152115.1 Neolamprologus brichardi
AGTATATTCATTAATGAATATATTGTAGTATATGTGTACATACATAGCTTTGTTGGAGGCTTTGACCACTGGCAACAATCTCAGAAGAACCTCCTCTGAAGCAGAGTAACTCTTCAGATCAAACACTTCAAGAGCTTCTTCTGATGACAGTAACATGAAGACCAGAGTTGACCACTGAGCAGGAGACAGTTTATCTGTGGAAAAACGTTGTGAACTCAACGATTGTTGGATCTTCTTCACCAGAGAACGATCGTTCAGTTCATTCAGACAATGGAACAAATTGATGCTTTTCTCTGTAGACAGATTCCTACTGAGCCTCATTTTTATATACTGAGCTGCTTTTCTATTGGTCTGTGAGCTACTTCCAGTCAGTGTCAACAAACATTGTGACAGAATTTGATTTGTCCGTGAGCTATTTGATGTCTGTGCCAACAGTCCTTGCAGAAGACTTTGATTATTATGAAGCGAAAGACCCAGAAGAAAGCGGAGGAACAAGTCCAGATGTCCATTTTGGCTCTGCAAGGCCTTGTTCACGGCACTCTGGTAGAAATGTTTCTTTCCAGGTTTTCTTGTTTTAAATTTCTGGGAGGCTTTTTGATTTTCTTCCATCAGATTGACTCCAGACTTCACAAATGTCAGGTGAACATGAAGAGCAGCCAGAAACTCCTGAACACTCAGATGGACAAAGCAGAACACCTTGTCCTGGTACAGTCCTCTCTCCTCTTTAAAGATCTGTGTGAACACTCCTGAGTACACCGAGGCTGCTCTGATATCGATGCCACACTCTGTCAGGTCTGATTCATAGAAGATCAGGTTTCCTTTCTGCAGCTGATCAAAAGCCAGTTTTCCCAGAGACTCAACCATCTTCCTGCTCTCTGGACTCCAGTGTGGATCTGTCTCAGCTCCTCCATCATACTTGACCTTCTTCACTTTGGCCTGAACCACCAGGAAGTGGATGTACATCTGAGTTAGGGTCTTGGGCAGCTCTCCTCTCTCTCTGGTTTTTAGAACATCCTCCAGAACTGTAGCAGTGATCCAGCAGAAGACTGGGATGTGGCACATGATGTGGAGGCTTCGTGATGTCTTGATGTGGGAGATGATCCTGCTGGCCAGTCGCTCGTCTGTGGATCTCTTTCTGAAGTACTCCTCCTTCTGTGGGTCAGTGAACCCCCTGACCTCTGTCACCATGTCAATGCAATTAGCAGGGATCTGATTGGCTGCTGCAGGTCGTGTGGTTATCCAGAGGCGAGCAGTAGGAAGCAGATCACCTCTGATGAGATTTGTCAGCAGCACATCTATTGAGGTGGACTTTCTAGGGTCAGTTAGGATTTCTGTATTGTAGAAGTCCAGAGGAAGTCGACACTCATCCAGACCATCAAAAATAAAGACAACCTTGAAATCTTCAAAGCTACAGATTCTTGCTTCTTTGGTTTCAGTAAAGAAATAATGAACAAGTTCCATCAAGCTGAAGTTTCCCTCTTTTAGCACATTCAGCTCTCTGAAAGTGAATGGAAACATGAACTGGATGTCCTGGTTGGCTTTTTCTTCAGCCCAATCCACAGTTACCTTCTGAGTTAAGATTGTTTTCCCAATACCAGCCACCCCTGTTGTCAGCATTGCTCTGATTGGTTTCTCTCTTCCAGGTGAGGTTTGAAAGATGTCTTCTTGTCTGATTGTTGTTTCTTCTCTGTCTGGTTTCCTGGCTCTTATTTCAATCTGTCTAACTTCATGTTCTTGATTGACCTCTGTAGTCCCTCCCTTTGTGATGTAGAGCTCTGTGTAGATCTGATTGAGAAGGGTTGGGTTTCTTGCTTTAGCGATCCCCTCAAAGACACACTGGAACTTCCTCTTCAGCTTAGATTTTAGGTTATGCTGATAAAGTGGAGCAAACATTTCTGAAAAATACACAACAAATAAGTCAAATAAATGAATTATAGTACTTAAATAATTCCAACATCCCATTCCTCAAGATAATTATTATCATAAATATACAGTCCTGTGAAAAACTGTGTAAAGTGCTTCAGTGCTTCGGTCCACTTGAGAGTTGAATTTTACTGAGCCATTGTATTTGATTTGCTGTTGCCCTTGTCTATGGCCCAATTGTGGCCAAGTTTTAGCTTCTGGACAGTTATCATCATTTTGAGAATTTGTCTCTAGAATAACTTTTTATAAAGAGGAGTTCATGGCTAATTTAACGACTGCAAGGTGCCCAGGTCTGTGTTTCACAGTTGGTATGAGGCATTTGTGCTCCTGTACTGTGTTTAGTTTTCTCTAAACACAAACTGTGCCTTATGACCAAACTTTATTATTATTGTCTGTCCAAAGGACATCAGGCTTAATTTTTACTAATATTTGCATGCAAACATTCCTATCCTATGCAAACAATGGGTTCTCACACAAAATTACCATGGGATCTATTCAATTCAATTCAATTTTATTTATATAGCACCAAATCACTACAGCAGTCGCCTCAAGGCGCTTTATATTGTACAGTAGATCATACAATAATACGATCTACTGTTGTACTCTATTGTTTCAGAGCCTCTGCCTAATAATATCTAACGTGCATACTAGTCTATTTTTTTTGGTATATTTTGTTCTCATTGCCATGTGTATGTTTGTGCAACTGTGCAATCTGTAGAGAATTTAAACACTGTCTGCATACTGACCCACTCACATTTCTTATATAACAAAACACATTACGGTGAAGCAGAGAAACTGATGATGATTTTTCTAAGAGAAAAGCCTGCACTTCTAAGGCAAAAAATAAAGAAAAATTCTCACTATGGAGAACTGAATAGTACTGTCCATGTTCCAATGAGGAAGCCAGAAGAGATGCTGTTTTCCAAAGTGTTTCCATGGAAGTGATGACTGTTTAAAAAAATTCTACAAAAAAATTATAATTAGAGTATTGTGGCAGAGGTGTGGTCCCTGGCTCAGCTGCAGTGGAGGAGTGAACAAATATATAAATATAAGTGGAAATATATATTTTTTAAATATACTTGGGCTCAAATAACACATGTGCTGAATATAGGTTTCCCCAAGACATTCACTCTGACTTGAGTAAAAAAAAAAAAACTGGAATCAGTGTTCATATGAAAAAGGCTAACAGATTACAAGAAAAACAATAAAACATGTGGAGGTCTGATCTGTCAGCTTCAGATGAGAAACTTACTGCAATGAAAAAAAATCCAGATTCACTGGTATTCATGGGATCAGTGCCAAGAAATTATTCTGTAAGTGACAACATCCACAGTGTGCTTCAAACTCAACGCTAAACCCTCCAGGTTGCGCTGGATGCCACCACCTGATGTCCCCAACAGAACAACATCATCTGCAAAAAGAGGAGATGAAATTCTGAGGCTATCAAAGTGGAATCCTTCTGCCATCTGGCTATGTCTAGAAATTCTGCGCATAAGAATTCTGAACAGGATTCAAGTGACAAAAGGACGGCCGCTGGAGTCCGACCCACTCTGGGAACAAGTTCACCTTATTGCTGGCAATGCAGAACAAGTTCATGTAACTGTTATATGGGGAATGAATGGCTTGTAGCAACAAGCCAGACACTCAATACACCTGAGCTACTCCCCACAGGATACTCCAAGGGATGCAGTCAAATGCCTTCTTTAATTCCACAAAACACGAATGGCAAACTTCTACTTACCATCAAATATCCTCAGGAGGATAAAGAGCTGGTCTAGTGTTCTCTGACCAGGTTGAAAACAACATTGTTCTTCCTTTATTTGAGACTCAACTAACCTCTTCAGCGCCCTGGCATAGACATTCACAGCGATGCTGAGAAGTCTGATCCCCTCTTCCAAAGAGACTGTTTCATTATCCCAGGACATTACTAATGACATTCACACCACTAGATCAGATAATTTCTCCCACTCAATCAAAATCTCCTCACCAATAGTTCAGCCTTTTCCTGTTAGCAAGGCACCTCAAAGTCCGCCATTCCCTTCGCCTGTTCATTCTGCTCAGGTGAGGGCAGTTAATGTTCAGCTATTGCCTGTTCCTGTGCCAGCTCCTAGCTGTGACCCAGTCTACCTCCACAACCGTTCCTGTTTCTCGGGTGGGGATGACTGGTGTTCAGCCACCTTCTGTGCCTGTCCCAGCGCAGAGGGGTGAGGGCAGCCAGAATCAAGGCTGACCTCCCTAGAGGCTCGGAAGAGCTAGCCTCTCCACGTGCCAGTCTACCACTTCATCCACCTCCTCATCCATCTTTTCACACCGTAGCTCAATCCCTGGTTAAGTTAACAGACCTATTCCCAGCTCAAGCACCCGGTTTATTATCTCAGGCTGCAGCACTGTCACCATCTCTAACACAACCATGAGCTCAGCCATTAACCTCACCAACAGTAACACAGTCACTTGTAGCTCAGTCTCCCGTCCCCCAGACGCCTGTAGCTCAGTCTCCAGCCAGTCAGTTCAATCTCCTCCTGTCCTGTCACCTGCAGTCCAGTCTCCTTCTGTCCCACCACCTGTAGCCCAGTCTCCTCCTGTCCTCCCGTCACCTGTAGCCCAGTCTCTTCCTGTCCTCCAGTCACCTGTGGCTATGTCTGTCGCCCAGTCTCCTGTATTCCAGTCAGTCAGGTCTGTAGTCCACTCTCTCGTAGCTCAGTCGCCCGTTGCCCAATCTCCTATCCAGTCTCTGGCCTAGTCACTCATTCATCCCCTTGTTCAGTTCTTCAGGCAAAGGTTTCCGCCCCTGCTGGCCCTGCACCGCCAGCTCCCACATCGTCGCCTGCAGCTGCTCCGCCACCACTGGCTCCCACGCCGTCGCCTGCAGCTGCCCTGTCGCTATCTGGTCATGTTTCTTCTAGTCCGGCAATTCCCACGCCACCTCCTCGCCCACATCTGATTTGACGTTGGCGGCCACCTTGCAGGCCGCTGACTGGACCTTGTCGCCGGCGTGGTCGGCCTCTGGATCTGCTAAGTTGCCACCGCTGCCTTCCCTGTGGCCGCCCACCTGAACTGTTCATGTTTGGACTCTGTCTCTTCGTCTTGGACCCCCTCTGCCCAACCCGGTCTGGTGTATTTTCTTTGGGCCGCCGGGTACCGGCCTTTGAAAGGGGGGGTACTTCACCATGCCAGCCTTCTGTCTCAGTGTCATTAGTTCTACTTTCTGTTTCATTATGTTCAGCAGTGTTTTCACTGGTCCCCAATCATCATCATTAGCCAGTGTACTTAAGGACTGGAGCCCTTCTCAGGAAGGAAACAGGAAGGGGGGGGGGGGGGGGGGGGGTTGTAGGACACTGGTGCAGCAGGGAAGCCTCGGAGACTCCAAAAATAAGTGTGCACATTTTAAAGAAAAAGATTTTTAACCTGGCCTGGTTTTGCTTTTAAAATAATCTGAGGATGTTGGAGGGAGGACTCATTTTAATTGGGATTTGTGTGGATCTGCTTGGAGAAAAAACACTGGATTGGAGACTCTCTGTGCCCATGAAAAGGAAACTGGACAAGTTTTAGGGAAATTTCAGCTAGAGAGTGGAAGCCCCAGGATTTGATGTGGAGACCCAACCTCGAATGACACCTTTCTGAGGAAGATGCAGGATTGATATGTTTTTGGCTGCTTGTTCTTCCAAGTGACCACCTTTCCCCTGTTTGTAACCAGGCTAACAACCCTGACTGTGGTGGCTTTGGGCCTTGGATTCCTGGCCAGAGTTGTCTTCAGCCAGTAGTTTGACTCTGAGGAAAAAAATCTTGTGTACCCATTGCAGTGTGCGTGTGGTGGTTCCTTACTGGTCAATATTAGAGCTACTACTTTCTTGCACGGCAGCCATTTGGGGCCTTACGTAACATGACTGTATAAATTTTATAGGACATCCACTCTTGTTAAGACTCTGGCAACGTCTTAAAACAAACCTGAATGCTCCAGCAATAAGTATGATCATTTTTCACAGGACTGCATAGATTCTTTTGCAAACTTTCTTTATCACATTTATGGAGCAGTTTAAATATTGAGAGAAATCTTCTTACTGCTCTGCAAACAGTCAGCCAGATCCTCCTGCTTCATTCTCCTCAGGAAGTGCAGTGTGATTTTCACAAATGCCTCTCTGCTGCTGTTCCTCTGCTCTTGATTCTCAGTGTCCAACACCTCCTCATCCTCATTCTGACGCTCTAGGTTTTGCCCGTAACCGGGATTCAGAACCTCCTGGATCTTCTTCAACTCATTCTTCACAAAAGTGATAATGTTTTCCTCCAGCAGCTGGAACACAACACTGCATTAATAAACCAGTTAGACTGAAATTGTGGGCCACAATATAAGATCCATGAAACACTGACATTGCACTGGTCTACAAATAGCATCATGTAGATGACTGTGAACAGAATAGATGTAAAAGTACAGTAGTTGTTGTACATGTACAGACCATAAATATGGAGTCCAGGTGTTTTTGACACTGCTGCTGGGCAGAATGACCACTGGGAACCACTGAGGTCTTTGTGTCCACTCTGTGGAGAAATCATGATTAGTTCAAAGTGTATGTAGTAACTGATATTTTGACAAAACATTGAAGCAAGTGACTCCCTGTGGTTGTAATAACCCCACAGAAATAGTTTCCACTCCCGCTGAGATCACTTTTTTTGACTCTTGTTGCTCCACATTGATTTCCTGGTTTTAACAGTTACTGTGTTAGATCGGTTAATGATAATACAGAATTTAAAAAAAATTACAATTTAAAAAATCACATGTGTGTATATTTCTAAACTCTGTACTTTATCAGCTATAATAGGACTAAATATTAAAGCCATTATTTAGAGAGGTCAAGTTTAATGAGGGGACTCAACCTCTTTGACACATCAGACTTGCATACACTCCAGTTCATTTACTGTGTGCCCCTAGAACAGCACATCACCCAGAAAACCAGAGATGCATTCCTGCACTCCGAGGTTCTGTACTTGTAAATATATTTAATGGTCAATAAAATTATTATTAATATTTATTACTGATAATTCATTATTTAACATAATTTTTGATTGATTATTTAAAAACAAACCTAGCTGCAGTTGAAAGGACAGGCATTACTACTTATGTTTGATCAGAAAGACTAAGGTATTATTATTATTATTATTATTGTTGTTGTTGTTGTTGTTGTTGTTGTTATTATTATTATTATTATTATTCACTCAAATGTGTGTAAAAAGAGTTGAACATTTATTAAAAAAAAACAAATTACCTCACTGCTGGAGAATGCTGTTGTCTAAAATCTTCACCAATACCTTTTGAGAAGTTGCTTTTTAAAGACACACAGCTGGGTTCAGGTATAGGCCAAGGCTCAAGTCTAAGTTGGTTCCTGTGAATAATGATGGAGCAGTGATGTGAGTGCTGAGCTATGACATGGAGAAGACTCATGGACAGTCAGAGGTGGTCATCTCACACATCAGAACTACAAATGCTACTGCAGTTACACTGTGATTCATCAATGTGAGAGGCACTCCTGCACTCAAGTCCTTGACATTATAATATTTATTATTCACTATCATTATAGCTGGAAGATTTTTTTTTTCTTTTTAAAAAACTGAGTGTGTTGTGTCAAAATATGTTGATTATTTCGTTGTTTACAGCTTCTGGGAGTGAAGTGTGTTCTGCCACTGTTGAAAGGACAGACAACACAACTTATGTTTGTTAAGAAAGGCTAAGGTATTCTTATTAAAACAAAAACAACCTTTAACACAGACTGTGTAACACATGAACACAAAAATGTATGTGTGAAAAAGAGTAAAGACATTTACAGGTTACCTTTCTGGTGGAGAATGTTGTCCCATAAAATCTTCACCAATACCTTTTGAGAAGTTGCTCTTTAAGGACACACAGCTGGGTTCAGCTCCATGTTGGTTCCTGTGAATAATGAAGTTTAAGTGATGTGAGTGCTGAGCTGGGACATGGGAAAAGTCATGGACAGTTAGAGATGGTCATCTCACCTCTGAGCTTTGGTCTGGCTCTCATGTTCCCCACACAGAGAGGTTTTAGATGGAGGGACTCCCTCCTCTCTGTCCTCACACTGATCCATGCTGCTGAATTCACGTCAGCTCACACACACTTTTCACCTTCACCTTCCGAGGAAACACAAATCATTCATGTGCAAATCAACTGAAATCCTCCTTTCCATCATGTGTGCTGTCCAAATATCAGCTGCTTCTTTTCTGCTTCATCTCAGTGTCAGCTGAATGCAGTCAGACAGCAGTGTGAGGCAGAGGAAGCTGCCATCAGCTGCTCTACTTCTGCTATCAGCCCATTAGATGGAGCCATGAAGCTACTTTGACTGAATATTTTAATTTCCTCCTCATCACCTGAACCCCTAATTCGATAATCAGAAGGAAAAAAATGAAAAGCTGTACAGTAATGAGTTACCAGAACTTTTTTTTAAAAAAGTACGCAAACTCATTGCCTCGAAAAAACAAAGTTATGCTTACTTAGGATAGATCATTTAGGGCAACTTGAAGTGTCTGAGAAAAAGAGTAAATTTGATTTGTATGTAGATGTAGACCTCTCAACAACAGTAATACTCACCATCAAGAAACTGACTCAGAGCTGCAATTGGTAAACTTACCAGAGAAATTTCACAAGCAGACAGTGGTGGAAATCTAACTTCCAGCCCAGCAAGCAGATGTATTTGAACTTTTTAAAACAGATATTATTTAAAAGCTTGAATGAATGAATTGCTATGGGGAGATGTTGATCAGTAGGAAAATATGTAAAACATAAAAATACAGTTAGAAGTCAAAAGTCAAAAATTCCAAAGCCGTCCAGCAGGTAGGATTAGTCTTTGCTGGGCTGATTCAGTACCCTGGGCCTAATGCTTGACACCCCTGACTTAGAGGGAACCAGCAGGGGGCTCTCAGCGATTCCTGTTAAATATTCTCCATGAATTATGGAGAATATTTAACAGGAATGAACTATGATCCTTCATAAAACAATCTCATCATCAACATGAAATACAGGATTTTTATAGTTTTACAGTTTGATGGTGAGCTTGTTCAGAGTCCATCTTACTAAACATCACATTACAGTCAGACGTTCTCTGCTCGGATCTGATGTGACGTGCACACTCAGACACATTTCATGATGCTGTTAACAACCTGTTGTTGCCTGATAAAGAAAAACACAAGCTGTCTGTCTGATGTGATGTGAGGGGGAAAAGCTCTTCTTACATGGATTGGTTTGAAAAGCTCTAAATTGGATATCAAAGACTTTTTTGATAAAGGAATTTTGTGTATTGTTTTTATTGATTTCATCCAATACAAGATGTATCAGAGATGTAATGAGTCTCAATCTGTTCCCCAAACAAACAAACATTAACAAAGAGCAGCAGCTCTGTGATGAAGAAGAAATCTCAGAGACAAATGAATCAAAGTTGCACTTACTCAGCTTGTTCCTATGAACTTCACTCTGCAGCTCTCTGCTGCCTGGACCAGCTTTCTATTGAAAAACAGAAAATGCTCTGCTTTTCTTCTGTGATCGCTCCTCTGCGTCAGGAGACTTCTGCCAAATAAAACACTTCAAACCACTAAAGAATCCTAATCTGCAGCTCACATGTCAAAGATTAGCTTCACACTGAAATGACTTTAATGCCATCAATAATTAACCTGCAGCTGCTATGTGTTAGAGATACAATATCTCTAACAGTGCCAGCACCCACACTCTGTGCTCTATTTGGAATATCAAGGCTGCCCATCCCGTGACACAGAGCTACGTTTTTGTCCTCTATTGCATTAAATTTAGTACTTTTTTGTTTTCCCTGCCCCAAAATAATTTAAACATTTTTCTGGCATGAAATTCAGAATTTGAAAAGTTCAAATGCGAAATTAGAATTAATTAAAACTGACACTGAATGAAATGTCTTATTTGAAAAATGTAATTTAAATAATTTTTTGTTTTGTTTTTATTTTGTGCAGAAACCTTTAAGGTCACCAGTTTAGACAATTCAGAGGAAACAGTGGCAAACAAATTTAAGATGCAACCGAAACATTACAAATAATGAAAACACAGTTCACAAACAAAACACTGAATAAATTATCAGCAATAAAATGACCACATAAACAATAAATTATAAGCAGAAGACAATGCAGAAAAGTTGCACCACACGCTGCTCAAAACAAGGATAAACATGACAATCAATCAATATAAAATGTAACATATGTCTGTGAAGGTTCTCAATCATCCAGGTCATCGTAGTCAAAGGAGCTTGCAAAGAAAAGCGTCTGGACTTCTTTAAGTTGCTTGAAGACGTTTCGCCTCTCATCCGAGAAGCTTCTTCAGTTCTAAGGTCAAATGGTGGAGAGTCCCAGATTTAAGCGCAGTGGGAGCTTCCCCCCACAGAGGGACAAAAGGACCCCCTGATGATCCTCTAATCGCCTGAGCCAAGGTGTGAAAATGGATGTGGGTCCCAATCAGCCAGGGTTTCGGGTGAGCTCATTGTGAAACCTGGCCCCACCCTATCATGTGATTTCCTGAGGTCAGATAGCCCAGGATGTGAGTAGGCATTAAGGCGTCTGGGGAGGGAACTCAAAACTGGATTATAGATGGCAGAGAGTTGGTGTCGTAAACCACCGCCTCTGTTCAAAGACGGTCTCTCACAGTGGACATAGATGGCTTCTTTCACTCCTCTTTCAAACCATCTGTCCTCTCTGTCCAAAATGTGAACATTGGCATCCTCGAAAGAGTGTCCTTTGTCCTTAAGATGCAGATGGACTGCTGAGTCTTGTCCTGTGGAGGTGGCTCTTCTATGTTATGCCATGCGCTTGTGAAGTGGCTGTTTGGTCTCTCCAATGTAGAGGTCTGGCCATTCCTCGCTGCACTGTACAGCATACACCACATTGTTAAGTCTGTGTTTTAGAGTTTTGTCTTTCGGGTGAACCAGTTTTGGTCTGAGCGTGTTGCTGGGTCTGAAATGCACCGGGATGTCATGCTTGGAGAAAACTCTCCTGAGTTTTTCTGATACACCGGCTACATAGGGGATGACAATGTTGTTACGTCTGTCGTTCTTATCCTCCCTCGCTGGTGTCTGATCTTCTTTTCTGTGCCTCTTTGCTGACTTTAAGAACGCCCATTTAGGATAGCCGCACGTTTTGAGTGCTTCCTTTACATGTGTGTGTTCCTTCTTTTTTCCTTCAGGCTTAGAGGGAACATGTTCTGCCCGGTGGTGTAGGGTCCTAATTACTCTAAGTTTGTGTTCCAGAGGGTGATGGGAGTCAAAGAGGAGGTACTGGTCCGTGTGTGTGGGCTTCCAGTAAACTTCGATGTTGAGGTTTCCATTCCATTGTCCTGTCCAGGAAAGGCAAACAGTTATCCTTTGTGTCTTCCCTGGTGAACTTGATGTTCTTATCCACAGCGTTAATGTGCGCAGTGAAGGATTCCACTTCTTGTGTCTTGATTTTGACCCAGGTGTCGTCTACATATCTGTACCAGTGGCTGGGTACTCTTCCTTTGAAAGAGCCAAGAGCCTTCCTTTCCACTTCCTCCATGTAAAGGATGGCTACAATAGGTGACACGGGGGAGCCCATGGCGCAGCCATGTTTTTGTCTGTAGAAGCCTTTGTTGTATTTGTAACATGCTCATAAAAAATTTGTAACATAAAAAATTAAGAAATGACAAAAAATACTATATGAGTGTCATCACAAGTAAATCAAGACAGAACTGCATGAAGTTAGTAAGAAGCATCTTTGTGATAATCTGAACAAACGGATAAATGAGACTTGACATGATCTGATTTGTGTCCTCGGACTGGTGCTCTGGTCAGGAGCTCAGAGGCTAAGGTAGGATTTAGCAAGACTTGAAGCAAAAGCGTTTGTCTTACAGCACTCACAGAGAGCTTTCATTGGATACAATGCTGATGGAGGCGGCACTTAGAGGCTTTTACATCTAAAGACGTAATTCAAGATTCAAAGCGTTTATTGTCATTTGTACAAGAAAAGCATTTCTCTGTGTAATTTGTATTTTAAAAAAAAATAAAGCAAGGGGGAAAAGGTGTTCTTTAAGTGACTGAAAGCAATGGGAAATACACAAAATGTAACTACAGTTCAACACATCCATATGTAAAATAAAGCTTCAAATAAGAATTTTTTAATGACTATTTTAACATGTTTCAGTCAAAGTAAAGTGAAGAATAAGAGTTTATTCTATCTATTCACTGCAACTGAGAAATACTTACCTCTTTAAGATTTATGGAGCCTCATTTTTTCAAAGGGACAGAAAAGGTGACAGAGAGAAGTAAGACAAGTAAGTAAGATAAGATAGGAGAGAACAGAGAGGAGAGCCGGAAGGGGGGCGCCCGATCTGGCTTCCCACACCTCCCCGCTGGATCAGGCTGTACGCTCTACCTCCCCACTGCCTCCCAGAAAAGGGAAGAAGAGCAGAGGGGAGAAGAGCGGAACTTTTTTTTTTTCCTATTCTTTCATTCCTCCTTTTAGTTTGACTACCATGAGATTAACTGCACAGTCTCCAGGAGGCCCTGAGACAGCTGTACCAGTCAACACGCAAAACTTCTAATGTTATGTTTTACTCTGTTGCGGGAGGCCCACCACAGGTCGATCAATCCTGGGCATGTGTATCGCCGTTAGTTGACTGCCTTAGCTGCCCAAGTGATGTCAGCCCTTTTTAGCCATAGCCAGTAACTGGTCCTCTCAGCAGTGTTAGCCAATTCTCTTATAGCCTGCCATTGTGCCTGTCTTTTGATCCCAATCTTTCTGAGCAGTTTTGCTGTTGTACTGCCAACAAATCCGCCGCACTTCCACCAGGCGCACCTTGATCTTCCGATCTTCCAGCCTCTATCCTCTGCCTCAGCTGCCAAGTTGGTATACTGCAGCTTTTTACGCTCAAATACTTCCTCAATTACTTCCTCCCATGGTACAGTCAGCTCAATAACGTACAGAAGTTTTTGGGAGTTAGACCAAAGAACAAGGTCTGGTCGCAGAGTAGTTGTTACGATCTCTGTGGGAAAAATTAGCCTCTGATCCAAGTCCTCTGATCCCTGGCAACCTTCAGCGGGCCCAGGTCTGGGTTTGACGAGCTCGTCCTCAGCTTGTCTCCTTCCCGGACAAATGCTGATAAAAACGGACGCTCCTCTTGGTTCGTGGAAGGTTGAGCGTTGATGGATTTTCTTTTGCGCTTTCTCAGCTAGACACCTGAAACCTGGTTGTGTCTCCATGTGTATCTGCCCTGAGTAAGGCTCGTCCTACAACCAACCAAGATGTGCTTGAGTGTGGCTGGGACTGTACACAGGGGGCAGGATGGGTCCTTTCTGAACCACAGCTGCAGATTTATTGGGGAAAGCAGCACATCGCATGTCGCTCGGATGATTAAACTTAGTCTGTTAGACTCCATGCCCCAGATAGGATAGGGATAGGCAATGCCAGTATCCCGTCGCTGCTGAGGAATTTGGGAAGTCCGAGCCACTTCTTAATGTAGGAGCTCACTAGCCTCTCTAGTCGATTGGCATGATTGAGCAAGACCTTGTACATTGTCAATGGCCACAGTAGTCTGGGTAATAACCCGAACTGGAAGTACCAGAGCTTCAGTTTCCCTGGGAGTGCAGTGTTGTTAATCCGCTTGAGGTCATTAGCCAAGTTATGCCTTAGTTGTTCTAGTTGTTCTGCATTATACCACCATCCCAGGCTCTTCATGGGCTTCTGTAATACTGTTGGAATTGGTTCTCCACTGATATAAAATTGCTCGGCTGTCAGTTTTCCTTTTACAATGGAGATGCTGCGAGATTTACTTGGCTTAAACTCCATTCTTGCCCATTTGATGTTTTCCTGGAGCTTCTGTAGCAATTCAATTCAATTCAATTCAATTCAATTCAATTTATATAGCGCCAAATCACAACAAAAGTCGCCTCAAGGCGCTTCATAGATACAGAGAAAAACCCAACAATCATATGACCCCCTATGAGCAAGCACTTTGGCGACAGTGGGAAGGAAAAACTCCCTTTTAACAGGAAGAAACCTCCGGCAGAGCCAGGCTCAGGGAGGGGCAGCCATCTGCTGCGACCGGTTGGGGTGAGAGAAGGAAGACAGGATAAAAGACATGCTGTGGAAGAGAGACAGAGGTTAATAACCGATATGATTCAATGCAGAGAGGTCTATTAACACATAGTGAGTGAGAAAGGTGAATGGAAAGGAAAAACTCAATGCATCATGGGAATCCCCGGCAGCCTACATCTATTGCAGCATAACTAAGGGAGGATTCAGGGTCACCTGGTCCAGCCCTAACTATATGCTTTAGCAAAAAGGAAAGTTTTAAGCCTAATCTTAAAAGTAGAGATAGTGTCTGTCTCCCGAATCCAAACTGGAAGCTGGTTCCACAGAAGAGGGGCCTGAAAACTGAAGGCTCTCCCTCCCATTCTACTTTTAAATACTCTAGGAACAACAAGTAGGCCTGCAGAGCGAGAGCGAAGTGCTCTAATAGGGTGATATGGTACTACAAGGTCATTAAGATAAGATGGGGCCTGATTATTTAAGACCTTGTATGTGAGGAGCAGGATTTTGAATTCAATTCTGGATTTAACAGGAAGCCAATGAAGGGAAGCCAAAACAGGAGAAATATGGGGTATATGGGGTATAAATATAGTACTACAGTTGCCTGCTAGTACTAGGCAACTGTACTAGCAGTTGCCTAGTAGAGGACCTGGTAGAGGACCCGAGCTCGCCCGCAGGGATGAGAGGGCTTTTTTTTTTTTTCATAAATGTATGTATGTATCTATAAAATGAAAGTGATGTTAAAGTTATTGTGTCATTCATAAATACTATTGCAGTCATGAAGTGCACCATGTTAAATAACCTGGCCACATTGGGTAAAACCACTCTGACAGTACACAACACTGCATACATTGTTCAGAACAGCGAGTATAAAAAGCCCGTAACCTGGCTGTTCTAGTGACAGCGACTCATTAAGAAAGTGTATCTATTACTGCCTCCTGATAGTCGCTGTCAATAAGTACAATTTTTCATATACCGACAAGAATCATTTTCTTTCTTTCTTGACTGCCAACTCAGTCTCGTAGAGTACTGCTACTCTACGAGACTGAGTATACGAGTAAGAGGAGAGGTTTCTCTGTTGTTGTGCCAAGCAGAGCAACCTTTATCAGATATGCTGAGACACCAGGACTGATCATTAAATCCAAATTCAATTTAATTTCTAATATCTCAGTGCCCCTTTCTTGGGATTATTCTGTAACTCACTGAAATGTGAACATGTCCACTTTCCTCAACCTCCCAGTAATAGCAACCAGTCAGACCATCTCTACACAACACCTCGGGGCACCATTTATCAAATCTGTTCATTGATTGACACTTTGATGATGACTCCTGACATCAGAGATGTGAATGAGTGATGTGACAGTTTGAAGATGGTTGAATGTGAGCTGCTTTGTTTTCATGAATCACATTAAAAACACACTTACACTTCCTCAGACCTGGTCTCAACCATCAGACTCCAGCAGGCTCCACCCTGAAAGGAGGAGGGGGGTCAGACCAGCACAGTGTCTTTTATTATGGAAACATGCACATTACACATCTTTCACAAATAAAAATGTCTATACATACATGTACACTTTTAGTTCATAATGTTAACACGTTTATTCATGGAAATGTGAATTACAGTTCTATTGTTCTTCTTTGAATTTTATGTTCACAGCAGCACAATCTCAGATTTAGTTTTCTGTTTTTGGTTAATCTAAATTCATCACAAGTCTTAGTGCTAAACTAAAATGACATAGTTCTCCTTTAACAATAGTGAGCTGTCCAAACTAAAAAGCGGCTGGTTATAATTGGGGTTCCTGATATTTCTGCTACAAATGGAGCTCCTGTATACCCTTTATATTTATTTATCTGAGGCCTGAGAATCACCCTTTTATATAGCCTTTTATATTTATTTAGCCATGCTCCTCTTCTCTGAATATTTCAATATTCATATACTGAAAAATATTGAAAATATACATATATTCATATATGAATATTTCTTCTCTGAATATTTCTCTGAATAGTTCATTTCTGTTCAACAGCTCGTCTGGAAGTGCTAACATCTGCTGCTCATTCAATGCATAATCAAATCTGACCTGGAACATGCTCAGGGTACAAACATCTGTAGCAACATACACTAAGTTCTGAAATATTTTAATTGTGGTACTACTTTGGCAAAAATCAAATTAAAAAATTCAAAGGCTAAAACGAATGGTACTGAGGGTAATGAACTCTATGGTAAAAGAAAAAAGGGTAAAATTTTACCCAGACAGTATGGGACAGTATAGAAAGGTTTCTTTCACCCTCTCAAGGCAGGTGTTGCAGATTTGCAACAGTTAAAAGCTAACAACCTGATTACCCCACATACATATTTTATGAGGTTTTTTTACTCAGAAGTACCACTGCAGGTATTCTTTTGTGCATTAGCAACAATAACTTAATTTGAGCCTGAGAGGGTTAAAGTTGAAGACCATAAAATGATGTTTTCTATTTGATTACACTTATAACTTAATTCATTCATCAAAAGACATGGTGACATTAAAGTTTGGACGGTACAGAGAGAAATAATGAGACAAGACGCTATTTACACTAAACTGAACACAGAGAAGCTGAGGAATCAAGAGAGATCGAAAACCCTGATGTTGTTCTGAACACAAACCCAAATCCAGGATAAAGAGGTTCAGTGAAAGTGGTGTTGAAGGTGTGGAGGTGGATCAGAGTGTCAGAGGAGACTCTGTAGAAGGACAGAGTGCCAGCAGGACAGTCCAGATACACTGCTACTCTGCCAGACCAACAATAGGAAGAGCAGATGAACGTTTCTCTATTGTTGTGCCAAGCAAAGCAACCTCGTTTAGAGAAGCTGAGACACCAGGACTGATCGTTAAATCCAAATTCAATGTCATTTCTTTCATCTCTGTGCCCTTTTCTTGGGATTCTTTCATAACTCACTGATATGTGAACCTGTCCATTTTTCTCGACTTCCCAGTAACAGCGACCAGTCAGACCTTCTCTACACAGCACCTGGGGGCACCATTCATCAAATCTGTCTGGATGATCAGGATATGGCTGCTCCTCCTTAACATATGTCACCTTCCTGTTGTTGTCAGACAGCTTAAGATTCTTGTGTACTGTGTTTGTGTTGATTGTGAGTTGACAGGAATCTGATGGAGAGAACAAACACAATCCAGTTCCAGTTATTGATCCATCATCTGTTCATTGATTGTCTGTGAAGGTTCTCAGTCATCCAGGTCATCGTAGTCAAAGGAGCTTGCAAAGAAAAGCGTCTGGACTTCTTTAAGTTACTTGAAGACGTTTCACCTCTCATCCGAGAGGCTTCTTCAGTTCTAAGGTCAAATGGTGGAGAGTCCCAGATATAAGCCTGGTGGGAGTGTCCCCCCACAGAGGGACAAAGGACCCCCTGATGATCCTCTAATCGCCTGAGCCAAGGTGTGGAACTGGGTGTGGGTCCCAATCAGCCAGAGTTTCGGGTGAGTTCATTGTGAAACCTGGCCCCACCTTATCATGCGAATTCCTGAGGTCAGATGGCCCAGGGTGTGAGTGGGCCTTAAGGCGTCTGGGAAGGGATCTCAAAACTGGATTATAGATGGCAGAGAGTTGGTGTCGTAAACCACCGCCTCTGTTCAAAGATGGTCGCTCACAGTGGACATAGATGGCTTCTTTCACTCCTCTTTCAAACCATCTGTCCTCTCTGTCCAAAATGTGAACATTGGCATCCTCGAAAGAGTGTCCTTTATCCTTAAGATGCAGATGGACAGCTGAATCTTGTCCAGTGGAGGTGGCTCTTCTGTGTTGTGCCATGCGCTTGTGAAGTGGCTGTTTGGTCTCTCCAATGTAGAGGTCTGGGCATTCCTCGCTGCACTGTACAGCATACACCACATTGTTAAGTCTGTGTTTTGGCGTTTTGTCTTTCGGGTGAACCAGTTTTTGTCTGAGTGTGTTGCTGGGTCTGAAGTACACCGGGATGTCATGCTTGGAGAAAACTAAATGGGCATTCTTAAAGTCAGCAAAGAGGCACAGAAAAGAAGATCAGACACCAGCGAGGGAGGATAAGAAGGACAGACGCAACAACATTGTCATCCCCTATGTAGCCGGTGTATCAGAGAAACTCAGGAGGGTTTTCTCCAAGCATGACATCCCGGTGTACTTCAGACCCAGCAACACACTCAGACAAAAACTGGTTCACCCGAAAGACAAAACGCCAAAACACAGACTTAACAATGTGGTGTATGCTGTACAGTGCAGCGAGGAATGCCCAGACCTCTACATTGGAGAGACCAAACAGCCACTTCACAAGCGCATGGCACAACACAGAAGAGCCACCTCCACTGGACAAGATTCAGCTGTCCATCTGCATCTTAAGGATAAAGGACACTCTTTCGAGGATGCCAATGTTCACATTTTGGACAGAGAGGACAGATGGTTTGAAAGAGGAGTGAAAGAAGCCATCTATGTCCACTGTGAGCGACCATCTTTGAACAGAGGCGGTGGTTTACGACACCAACTCTCTGCCATCTATAATCCAGTTTTGAGATCCCTTCCCAGACGCCTTAAGGCCCACTCACACCCTGGGCCATCTGACCTCAGGAATTCGCATGATAAGGTGGGGCCAGGTTTCACAATGAACTCACCCGAAACTCTGGCTGATTGGGACCCACACCCAGTTCCACACCTTGGCTCAGGCGATTAGAGGATCATCAGGGGGTCCTTTGTCCCTCTGTGGGGGGACACTCCCACCAGGCTTATATCTGGGACTCTCCACCATTTGACCTTAGAACTGAAGAAGCCTCTCGGATGAGAGGTGAAACGTCTTCAAGTAACTTAAAGAGGTCCAGACGCTTTTCTTTGCAAGCTCCTTTGACTGTTCATTGATTGACACTTTGATGATGACTCCTGACATCAGATATGTGACTGAGTGATGTGACAGTTTGAAGATGGTTGAATGTGTGCTGCTTTGTTTTCATGAATCACATTAAAAACACACTTACACTTCCTCAGACCTGGTGTCAACCATTGTTCTCCTGAAGGCTCCACCCTGAGAGAAGGAGGGGGTTACATCCTGCACATTACATCGCTCTTTTACACACAAGGACAGACACACACATCTGTCTAAACTAAACAATGACAAAGATGTTCCTGCAGCTGCTACACACAAATATATCCAATTTATGTTCACTGCCTCTTGTAAGAGGAAAAATGCTCCTAACATCAGTGATTAACAGATCAGTCAAAATTTCACAATAGTCCAATAAACAGATCCACAGTGAGACATATTTTCAATCACTCCTCCCTCTATTAGAAATTGTCTGTGGGTGTAGCAGTCCTCTCCATACCTGAGAGTGTCCAGACTCCAGTCTGGATTCTCCAGTCCAGAAGACAAGAGCTTCACTGCTGACTCTCCCAGATGATTGTAGCTCAGGTCGAGTGCTCTCAGATGTGAGGGGTTGGACGTTAGAGCTGAGGCCAGAGAATCAGAGCCTTCTTTTGCGATCAGACAGCCTGATAGACTACAGACACACACAACATATATGAAAGAAACTCTCAGGGAATTGCTGTGTGCTGTGAAATAATATGACATATTGAAATAAGAAGAGCAATAACTGAAACAGGGAGCTAGCAGCTATCATGTCATAGTATTCTAAATATCAGTATATATATATCAGTCTATATCTGTCATTTGTGTGTTCATCTTTAAAGCCATTTCTTGTGCTGTTTCCAGATTTGATTCCACCTATTCAAATCTGTCATTGAGTTGGTTCTTATTAAGCATTTGAAGAGAGGAGGTCCCCCCGCTTACACCAATTACATGTGAGAGAGGGTAAAAGGACTCAACATCCAGCCTTGTATGTTTAAAATGATACAGAATGCTATGAATAAATTATCTTAATCCGTGGTGCTAGTTTCAGTCGTTATGCAAATGTACTGTTCATAAGGTAGGAGAAACCTTCAATCAGCTGAGACTAAAGAAGTCACTTGGGTGAGTGATGAAATGTTTCTCCCACTGAAAACACTATGTCTTCATCTTAATCAAAAATATAACCAAAGTCTAATAATATGATTAATGAGCAATACAGTTTATAATGTCTGCTCCAATGTCTGGATTTTGTGTGTAGACATGATCCAGCTTCTGCCTTGTGAAAAGAAAAAATGTGTCTCCAGCCCATCATTATATATGAATCTGAATGAGAAAAAAGGTATTAAGTATGTTGTGATTGTTAAACACAGAACCATAACTCATATATGAGTTTGCTGACAGTTGATCATACTTAACTGCTTGATTGCTTCTCACTGAGAGAGAGAGAGAGAGAGAGAGAGAGAGAGAGAGAGAGAGTGTGTGTGTGTGTGTGACATTGAGAAGCCGGGAATGAGCTAATAAAATAAACTCTAGTAAGTATATTTACTATTACTACAGTTATCTATATATTATAATTGACAAGCACAGAGTTTTGAAATGATTCCTATGTATTTGAATTTAAAAAAGAATTATGTTAAAACTGATTTTCATATGAGGATGAGTTGATGATAAATTTAACTCAAGTATCAGAAGAAATCAGCATTCGTAGTAGGCCAATTAACTTAGTATAACTCAGGTGATTTAATTATTGTTTAAAAATCTGATTAAATTAATCCCAAATTAGTTAGTAGCTCTTACAGGTTAGTCCAGGCTTTTAAAAGTTACAGACCCCTGTGGCTTAGTTTACCAAGTCACTAAAATAAAACCAGTCATATTCCTAGAGCACTGATCTAGACGGGAGCTGTCATTGATATGTGTTGCTGGGGAATCTTCCTTGAGCTACAAGGGTTCCTCAGAGATAAGACGGATAGACATCCAGAATAGATGCAGTTAGAACTGAGCAAATCCCCTCATCTGTTGGCTCCATCTAAGCTCTGCACTCCCAACTGGATAATGCTCATAGGATCAGAGACTAGACTTTATAAACAGAGAGCCAAGGCAGATTTCGTGTACTGGGGTTCTGGTTTCACAGATCAACATAGTTCACTTGATATCCTTCCCTAGTCCATCCAGCATGTGAACACTAGAATATTATGAAAATACTTTTTTGTAATTTAATGTGGTATGGTAAACTTATATGTATTCTATAGTGAAAGCGAAACATTTCAAGCCTTTGTTTTAACATTGATAATTGTAGCTTATAGCACATGATAATCAGAAATCTCAACTATGGTCATATTACAGTAAAAAAGTATTCAAACATTGTATAAGCAGTCTAGGTCAGTAACACCCAACCACAGTCATGGAGAACAGTGTTGATAGTTGACAGTTGTGCAGACTATGATGATTAACACCTTCAACAAAAGGTATAAAAATACAGACTAGCTCAAGGCTGCTATCAAATCACAGTTGGCTTTAGTAACACCAGACAAAGGTTTTCTTAGAGCTGTGGTTCATTA
This sequence comes from Neolamprologus brichardi, assembly GCF_056152115.1. Taxonomy (NCBI): domain Eukaryota; kingdom Metazoa; phylum Chordata; class Actinopteri; order Cichliformes; family Cichlidae; genus Neolamprologus; species Neolamprologus brichardi. Next base: position 18,729,144 of record NC_142125.1, read on the forward strand.
AACCAAAATATTGACCCGATGATGAAAAGTAAAATCATCAAACTTATTATATTTTTATGAGGACAAAGTGAATATCTAAAAGAACGTCACCGAAGTGTCATTCAGAAGTAAAAGTCTAAAAATATTTGATCATCACAGGTCAAACATTTAAATGTATTGAAGGGTGAAGTGTTTGACAAGAGTATTACTAAAAAGTTTTTTAACTCTTTAAGACCTACCATAGAACTAAGTCCACCAGAGCTTACTTTATATTTTTACATGCTGTAGTGCCATTTTTGTTGCTATACATCAATATCAACTGTTATAATAATATGTTTGCATTAAGTCCATAGTAACTACATAAATTGCAAAAAAGTGCAATAAACTACAAATAATTTGAAAATCGTTTTTGTTTTTTTTACATATATTTCTACTTGGAGAAATTTTAAGAGGTTTATCCCTCAAAACTTTATATACAAAGAAGTTGCAAAAATAGTTTACAACAACAGGAAATTTATTTTGAGTGTCTTCATAGTTTTATTTTTGAGATACAACAATTTTTATATATTGCAGAAAAAAACTAAAAACAATCCTATGATGCAAATTTGCAAAGAAAACAGCATGTGCATCAAAATAAACTACTTAAAGCAGTGCAATTTGAGTTCTAAGCATCCCAGAAACTATTCAGAAAAGCATGAAGTCAAACATGACTTTAAAAAAAAAAACAGTATAGGCTTTTAAGGCCTACAAGTAAAAAACTACATTTTCTGCGAAAATGACGTCACTTCCGGTTTTGGGCAGGTAATGGGGGACATGCGATCGTTCACGCTGATGTCTATTTTAATGTAGGAAGTGTTACGAGCTGATTGCATTGGCAAAGTGTGTTTCTGGAATATTATATTTTTCTTCCTGCAAGAGCTTTTTATGCAATTTTTGCAAAGCTATATGTGGAAGGAAACCGTGACCTAGGACAAGCTGATGGCATAAGATGTAAGTACAACTCCTCTGGTTTCATGTGCAAAAAAATAGTATTGCGCTAGCTTACGTGGTTCCGGGTTCTACAGATATTTAAAAATAGTTACACAAAACGGAGCGTGCCCGCTCCGACTGGCTTTAAAGGGTTAAATGTGAATTCACAGTCACAAGCAAGAAGCAAAAGCAGAGGAAAATAATATAAAATCTTAATAAAACTAATATCCAAAATAAAGAAGGATATGCAACAATTAATTTGCAAATCATACAGTCTTACAAATTCACCTACATGTTATGAGTTGTAACAGATATATGAATACTGACCTGAGACTTTCCAATATACAATGTGAACTCTTCAGTCCAGAAGCCAGCAGCTTCACTCCTGAATCCTGCAAGTTGTTGTTACTCAGGTTAAGTTCTTTGAGATTAGAGGACAGGGAGCTGAGAACTGAGGACAGACCTTCACAGCTTCTCACTGACAGGTTACAGATATTCAGTCTGCAAAATGTAAAAAATAAAATAAAATAAGAGAAAATGGAAATAAGAAAATGTGTAGTAAATTATTAAATACTCTCCACTGTCCACTAAGAAAGTATGTATTGTAAAGAAACACCACTGTTAACTTACAGAGCTTTGCAGGAGGCTTTGGTCACTGGCAGCAGCCTCAAAAGAGCCTCCTCTGAAGCAGAGTATTTCTTCAGGTCAAACACATTCAGATCTTCTTCTGATGACAGTAAGATAAAGACCAGAGCTGACCACTGAGCAGGAGACAGTTTATCTGTAGAGAGACTTCCTGAACTCAGGGCCTGTTGGATCTCCTCCACTAGAGAATGATCATTCAGTTCATTCAGACAGTGGAACAGGTTGATGCTTTTCTCTGCAGACAGATTCTGACTGATCTTCTCTTTGATGTACAGGATATTTTCCTGCTTGGTCTGTGAGCCACAACCTATCTGTGTCAAAAGACCTCGTAGGAGAGTCTGGTTTTCTTTCAGTGAGAGACCAAGAAGGAAGCGGAGTAACAAGTCCAGGTGTCCATTTGGACTCTTTAAAGTCTTGTCCACAGCACTCACAAAGAATTGTGTCTCTGCAAATTCTCTTGTTTCACACTTCTGGGAGATTTGATCTTCCAGCAGATTGATAGCAGACTTAATAAAGGTCAGATGGACATGAAGAGCAGCCAGAAACTCCTGAACACTTAGATGAACAAAGCAGAACACCTTGTCCTGGTACAGTCCTCTCTCCTCTTTAAAGATCTGTGTGAACACTCCTGAGTACACTGAGGCTGCTCTGATATCGATGCCATACTCTGTCAGGTCTGATTCATAGAAGATCAGGTTTCCTTTCTGCAGCTGCTCAAAAGACAGTTTTCCCAAAGACTCAATCATCTTCCTGCTCTCTGGACTCCAGTGTGGATCTGTCTCAACTCCTCCATCATACTTGACCTTCTTCACTTTGGCCTGAACCACCAGGAAGTGGATGTACATCTCAGTCAAGTTCTTAGGCAACTCTCTCCTCTTTTTGGTTTTCAGCACATCCTCCAGAACTGTAGCAGTGATCCAGCAGAAGACTGGGATGTGGCACATGATGTGGAGGCTTCGTGATGTCTTGATATGGGAGATAATTTTGCTGGCCTGTTCTTCTCTGAATCTCTTCTTGAAGTACTCCTCCTTCTGTTGTTCAGTGAACCCTCTAACCTCTGTCACCATGTCAATACACTCAGGATAGATCTGATTGGCTGCTGCAGGTCGTGTGGTTATCCAGATTCGAGCAGATGGAACCAGCTTACCTCTGATGAGGTTTGTGAGCAGCACACCCACTGCAGTGGGCTCTGTAACATCAGTCAGGGTCTCTGTGTAGTGGAAGTCCAGAGGAAGTCGACATTCATCCAGACCATCAAAGATGAACACAACCTGGAAGTCTTCAAAGCTGCAGATTCCTGCTTCTTTGGTTTCAGTAAAGAAGTGATGAACAAGTTCCACCAGGCTGAACTTTTTCTCTTTCAATAAATTCAGCTCTCTGAAAGTGAATGGAAACATGAATTGGATGTCCTGATTGGCTTTTTCAGCAGCCCAATCTAGTGTGTACTTCTGCGTTAAGAATGTTTTTCCAATGCCTGCCACTCCCTTTGTCAGGACTGTTCTGATTGGCTTATCTCTTCCAGGTGGGACTTTAAAGATGTCTTCTTGTCTAATTGTTGTCTCTGGTCTGTCTGATTTCCTGGATGCTGTTTCAATCTGTCTAATCTCATGTTCTTGGTTGACCTCTGCAGTCCCTCCCTCTGTGATGTAGAGCTCTGTGTAGATCTGATTCAGAAGGGTTGGGTTTCCTTCTTTAGGAATTCCCTCAAACACACACTGGAACTTTTTCTTCAGGTTAGATTTAAGTTTAATCTGACACATGATGGGGAATCCTAAAAGAATAGAGAAACAACATTTATGTAATATAAATAATAATAGTAATAATAATAAAATGGTCTACCACTTATTATATCTTTAGAGAAATCCTCTTACTATTCTCCAGACGTTGAGCCAGCACCTCCTGCTTCATTATTCTCAGGAAGTTCACTGTGATCCTAAGAAATGCCTCGCTGCTGCTCTTCCTCTCCATCTCATGGTCACCCTGCAACAACTCCTCTGCCTGACTCTTTATGTAATCTGGACTCAGAACCTTCTGGATTTTTCTCAGTTCATTCTTCACAAAAGCATTGAGGTTCTCCTCCAGCAGCTGGAAAACATTATTTGAATGCTACATTCACATTCAGACTGAAATCATTGAGAAACATCAGCCATGGATCAGATATATGTTGGACATACTTTTAATGTAATGGTCTAGTTCTTTCTTTATTGCCCTTTATATTGAAGCAAGCAAGTATTAGCCATGATTGCTTTTTACACAATTATAACAGTATCTGCTGATACAACATATGTTTTATGCCTCTCCGGTGAAGTGATTCTCCTGACCGGACTTACCGGCTACCTTGTTTTTCTCCTAAGTGAAAAGGGACATGGCGAATCAGCACTGGTGTGCTGGAAAAAGAACAGAACCTTGATATTCTCTGAAGTTCTGGTTATATTCACAATCCAAAGCTCTAAAAAAGGATAACTAAATATTTAAGTAAGTTGTTAATAGATTATACGAACAATAACCACATAATCGATGTGTGGTTATCATGGATTATATTACCTGGTAAAGTATTTAGAAAGATGAGACAACTAGGATTTCGATTCATTAATTGTTTTGCATATAATAACATTTACAACCACTTATAATTTAACAACATTACATAAATCAGTCAATGGTTACTTATTATTATTAACTTACAAAATATTGGCAAGATATTTTATCATCCAGATGAGCAACATAGGATTGGAATGATCAGCTGACTTTATCCACCTCATTTTGTTACATTAGACACCTTGAAATGTGTCCATACTAGCAAAAAGAGCATTAGCTAACGTCAGCCAGAAGAAAGCCACGTCAGTCAAATTCCTGGTAGCCCACACCCAGTCTTCAATCGATAAAACTTGCTTTCTTCCTGCTAAAGTTAGTTAACATTAGCTTAACTGAAAGTGCAAATAAACTTTCTCCTAGTTTTAATCTAATTCAATCTGTTTGTAGTCCTTATGTGGAGTTTCTGGCTGAATAAAGTTCCATCAGGAGCTAAATCAAATTATTAAGTTTTTCTTTTGAATTTTATTCTTTGTGAAAAATTGAAAAACTTACAATGAAATGAATAGAAAAAAAACAAGTAATTGTAAACGTACAGACCTTAAATATGGAGTCCAGGTGTTTTTTATCCTGCGGGATAGTTGGACCAGTGGGAACATCTGACCTGGTGATACTGTAAAGAAAATTTCAAGAATTGGCTTCATTCAGTTTTATGCTTGGCAAATGATTTTTACACATTTTGCCCATACAAGTATACAGGTTATATATATATATATTGTGTTGCTGCCACCAAATTCAAAATGAGCAACTGTTCTTGTTCAAATGACACATTTTTGTCATTTAAACTTTGATATATTTTCTATTTTCTGTGTAAATGTGTAAATTAACAACTACTGTATAATAAAATGGTTAAAAATCCATAAAAGTGGCATCACACTTGTTATAAATTCGAATCACTTAAACTAAACCATCATTCTTCAGTAATAAACAAAGCCAACTAAGTATCGATCCTAAGATGTCAATCAGCTACTCAGCAGGTGGAATATAAGGCAGCTTTGCTAACCAGCACATTTCTGCAGCACTAAGATGCTGAACTACAAACAAGACAGAGAAGGCTAATAATACAAATAAATATGCAGGAATTACCTGAGAAAACACTCAAACTTAACGCAGACGAACACAAGGCTAAAAAATAGCACAAGAATCTATGTATTATAGACCCTGCCAAAACAACTAATGGAAATAAACAGCCAGAAACCACAAGATATAAAGGAGAAACATAACAATTGAATGTAACAATTAAAAAAACTAGATAACAAACAGAACTTTAAATAATAAGCAAGAATTCATTACAAAACCTCACAACTCTGGATCAAAGACCCAGGATTAGGAAAAATGTTTTTTTTAAGTTATGATTGTGACAAAAAGTAAGTGGTGCTAAAAAAAACAGAACCATTGTGCAATAATTAGTTAATTAATTAAATAAATATCATCTTGGAGAGGCAGAGTTTCTCTGAAATAAAAATGGGCAGAGTTTACTGGTCTGCAACAAAATGCATCTACAAATTACTGAACAGTTTCAGAATAATGTTCCTCAATGTAAATTTGTGAAGTCTGTGACTATCTCATCATCTACTGCATCATCAAAGGGTGCCAATTGAAGATCATCACTTGTTTCATTGGCAGATTTATTTCACTTATTTCAAGCAAGAATATCTTGTACTAAGTGAAAAAACTGCCAATGGAACAAGTGAAAATTCTCCAGGTCCAAGATGCACTGTCTAAAACAAGTTCCTATATCTAACTTAAATGTTACTCTCCAGCTGACTTTCTTATTTTAAGTGTAATGAGATTATTTTGACTAGAAATTAGACAAATATACTAAGATTTTAAGTTTTTGCAGTGTAGGCATGACATGAAAATCACTGGATGAGCTAAGGAACACTTCCCCATGGCATACGCAAATGCAGGTTAAAGCTTTTTCATGCAAAAAAATAAGTAAGAAGTGAGAATAATCCAGAAATAGCACTGCTTTCTCCGGGCCAAAGCTTATTTAAAATGGACTGAGGAAAAGTGGAAAACTGTTCTGTCATCAGACAAAAGGAAATTTGAAATTCTTTTTGGAAGACATGGATCTTTCATCCCCCAGACTAAAGAGGGGGAAAAACATGCAGCTTGGTTTCAGTTTGACAGCCTGGGCCTCTGATGTGTGGGCGTGCACTGGTGCCTATGGAACTCGCAGCTTGCAAATCTTAAAGGCACCATCAATGCTAAACGGCTTTAGAGGAGCCTGAATGTAGAGCTGGCCTACCTGCAGTCCAGATCTTCAACCAACTAAAACCTTTGGTGCATCATAAAATGAAAAATATGACAAAGAAGACCTGGGACAGTGAAAATACCATATCAAACAAGAATGGGACACCATTGCTCTCCCAAAGGTCCAGCAATTGGTCCCAGATGTTTATGGACTGTTGTGTAAAGAAGAGAGAGTTCTACACAGTGGCAACCTTGTTCCACTGGGCTGTGCTGCTGCCATCAAATTCAAAATGAGCTACTGCTCTTCTTAAAATGGTACATTGTCTTATTTAAAGATTTTATATGTTTTCTGTATTCAATTGTAAATAAGATGTGGATTTATGAGATTTGAAAATGATCAAATACTAATTTTATGTACATTTACACAGCATCTTTAATGCAGTTAACTCTTTATTAACTTGGTTTTTCTGAGCTTTTCTTTTTTTCAACATGTTCGTAAATCTGTTTTTCATTTCAAACACACACTAGACTCATAAACTCCGTCATCAGCAGTAAAAATTTCCTCCTGTTATAGTTTTGTCTTCTTTGACTCACTAAAAACAAAAACCCATCAAGCTGAGCTCATGTTGAAAAATTGACATATTCCTTTGTTAGACATTTCGGAGCTCTGTATGTGGAGCAAAGCTCATGTTTACCTCTCCGCAGTACAGGGCTGTCCTTTAAATTCAATGACCCATTCAGCCGAGGCAGTGCTCTTCAAGGACACATTGCTAGTTTCAGGACTGGGGTCAGATCCAGCTGTAGTCCTAACTGTATTTCTGTAAATAAAGACGGTGCGTTGATTTGAGGGCTCAGCAGTGCCATGGAGGTCAGAGAGTTTGTGGCAGTTGGTCAACATGGTCAACTCACATCTGAGCTCTAGTCTCGCTCTCATCCTGCTTTCTAATAACATCAATATGATGTTCAACTGAGGCAGCAATCTTCAAGGAGATGTAGCTGTGCTCAGGTTCATGTTCAAAATACAGAGTTTTTAACAGTTTACATAGTATGGAGGAAGCTAACAAGAAATGCATTCTTCCTACACTAACAACTTTCTTTGTTTGCAGTAGTTTGTACTCATTTGATGACGACAAAAAATGCTCAGCTGATGATTCCTGCCCTCTTTGCTCCTCCTCTGATGGTTACCCTTGAATCTGAGATCATGTTGTGCCTTCAGTTTGGGGCCGGTGCTGGTTCACATGGTTCACACAAGGGCTGCCACAAACGATTATTTTGATAGTCAACTAGTCACTGATTATTTTTGCGATTACTCGACTAATCAGATCCATTGGACATAAAATGTACAGGATATTGCACCAGCATGCATCTGCTCTTATATAACTATCATTAGCTTAGTGTTTAAAGTGTTTAAGGTATGTGCTAACCAAAACTAAAGATAAGATGATGGTTTATTAAACTTTTAATGAAATTTACAGATTGTCTTGGTGGAGTTTAATAAACTCAGCCGTCTGCTCCTTGCTATCTAAAATATGACAGGACACTGGAGTAAATTCTCTACCATCTCACACTTCTGTTTAATTGGTTTTCTGGTTGACGTTTATTCAACTGTGTGAAAACTATAACTTTAATCTCAGCTAAACCGATTTACTCAGGAACAAACAAAACACTAGCAATAGCAATAGCATTTTTAAGTTATCTAAGTGACTTATACTGTATCATGTTAAACCTGAGTAGCGAAAGACCGCGGACGGTTTGAAAACGATGTGCCGGGAGTTGAACCTTGACCTCCCGGCCAGCTCGTCTATGAAAACGTCAGATCACTTTTGCAAATGTGTGATGTCTTGATAAATTGAGCAAATATTTGAAGTTTACACAGCTACATTCTCGCCTGAAAATATCTGAAAACTTTATTTTGCGACCAAGAAAGAGTAATAACAGTAACATTAAAACTAAGTAGCTGCCGCCATTGTTGGAAACGGGAATTGACTGAGCCGCGCTATGAATTCTGGGATAGGTTGTGTCACGAATGATACACCCGACCAATCCTTCAAATCTGGGGAAATTAAGGACGCATTTGCCTGCCGCATTTGGAGAAGTCTACGAGTTTGGACAGCCTTTGTCACGTTGCTGTAACGTAATCGGCCTACAAATTAACGGGAACAGGAACCATTCAGATTCTGTGGGTAGCTGTTTTAGATGATTTACCTCTTCAATTCTTCAATAACTGTGTTTGTATCTTTTTAAAAAATGTTCTTAAATATTTTAAATTGTATTTGTCATTTTAAACTTGTGGTAAACTATTAAACTCTGTCATGTAAATAAGACCCAAAAAAGCCCATGTTCATGTTTACCTCCCTGCAGCAGGGGGTTGTTGTTTAAATTCAATGTGGCGTTCAACTGAGGCATCACTCTTTAAGGACACACAGCTGGGTTCAGCTCCAGATTGGTTCCTGTGAATAATGATGGAGCAGTGATGTGAGTGCTGAGCTGTGACATGGAGAAGAGTCATGGACAGTTAGAGATGGTCATCTCACCTCTGAGCTGTGGTCTGGCTCTCATGTTCCCCACACAGAGTGGTTTTAGAGGGGGGGACTCCCTCCTCTCTGTCCTCACACTGATCCATGCTGCTGAATTCACATCCACATCAGCTCACACACACTTTCTACCTTTACCTGCAGAGGAAACACAAATCATTCCAGAACATACAGGATGCATTCACTGACACGAGTATCTAGTTCTAATCTGACCCTCTGTGTTTGAATGAAGTGTCTAATGTTCTAAACTGACCAGCCTTTAGGGTCAGTGGGTTATAAATCCCTCCAACAGTGAGTAACTAAAATCTGTGAACATGCATCACCTGTTTTTGACTGATAAGGAGGAAACTTCAAAAACAGATACCCCACCCTACATTAAGAAACCAGTACACATGTAGACACCCGTCCCAGAGTGTGACAGTTTTCAGGTCGGATTTAAACTGGACCAGTGGATCACTTTGACTGGAAAATTCAGTCAATCCAGCAAATATTTTCAAACACTTCAGCTGATTGGTGAAGAAAGTAAAGTGTTTAAAAAAGACAGATGTTACAGTTCATACAGAGTAAGACACTGATTAAAAACAACAAAAAAAATGCAAACTGCAAGTCATGTTTCCTTCCAAAGGTTGTGTTTAGGATAATCTTTCCACCAGTAACAATCTGCTTTCATGAGCATTACAGACTATTTCTTAATTTACGTCTTCCAGCTGCTGAAAATGGTGAACCTGGTCACTACTGTTATTAATGGGCATGTAGTAGGCACAGAGTGGACCCATTAATTAATCATTTCCTCTAACCTTTACATTTTGTTTCTATTTCATACCTTCACAGTGTAATCCAGGATAATTTCGACCCAGGCAAGGTTTCCCACATCATGTCTGCAACAAATCTTGAGCTATAGATTTTTATGTATAAATAGCATGTCTGACATTATTACAAGAAGAAAGAAGGGAGACTGTACAACACTTTGTTTAGAAGGAAAAAAATATCTACTATCCCATAATATCATGCCCTGTTTCACCTAAGACATGAAAACATGTAAGGCATAATAATTTAAATGAAAAATGTATGTGAAAATAAGGAATGACCATTTGACCTTTACCTTCACTGTTAGGTCAAAGTTCACTTTGTCAAAGTTCGAGGTCAAAGGTTACCTTGATTTTTTTTAACCATATTGAGTAATATAGCATATGAAAGGCCATTGAAAGGGCTGTAAAACACTATTTTTTTCAATATGACGCCCTACCACGTCACAATGACGTCATGACATGGTGACGCCATCCTACTGTAATTAAAAACATTATTAAACATCATTTTACTTTTGCCCTCCTGTATAGAGCGCTTCTGAGGTCCACCTAAGTAATAACCAGCATTCAGTAGTGATGTGCGATACCACTGATTTCCTTTCCAATCTGATACCAAGTAATATTCAGGGTGGTATCGACGATACTGATCCGATACTGATACTTTGTACAAAAACGTATTTTATTTATTGTATCTCAAATTATAGCATCATAATGATTACAGGACATCAGATTACTTGTTCTTATCACTTAATAATGCAGAGTTATCATGTAGAAATTAAAAAACTGAAGTTGTGCCTATTTGAACACCTTGCCTGCCTGCAGCACGAAAGGACTCCGTGAGAGACGTCTGTCCATCTCCTCCTCTTCAGTTCGCCTCAACATACGCTCGTCATATTCTGTGATATGATTTACTCTGAGGTGTTTGACAAGGTTAGTGATGTTGCCAGAACCATACATGCCAACCCTTCCGATTTTTCCGGGAGAATCCCGAATTTCAGTGCCCCTCCCGAAAATCTCCCGGAGCCACCATTCTCCCGAATTTCTCCCGATTTTCCACCCGGACAACAAAATAGAAAAACCATATCTCAGAATTCATAGCGCGGCCCAGCCAATTCCAGTTTCCAACAATGGCTGCAGCTACTTAGTTTTAATATTACTCTTATTTCTCTTTCTGGGTCGCAAAAAAAATAAAAAAAAAATCATTATGTCGCAAAACAACTTTTAACATATTTTCAGGTGAGAATGTAGCTGTGTAAACTTCAAATATCTGAGCCGACCGACACATCGTTTTCAAACCCCGTGGTCTTTTACTACTCGGGTTAAACATGATATATAAGTCACTTTGATAACTTAAAAACGTTATTGTTTGGCTTTTTCAGTGTTTTACTTGTTCGTGAGTAGATCGGTTTGGCTGAGACTAAAGTTATTAGATTAGATTAAATTAAAATTAACTTTATTAATCCCTCGGGAGGGTTCCGTTACGCCAGCGCCCGGTTATATTTTAGATAGCAAGGAGCAGACGGCAGTTTCACTCCACCAAGGGAGCTCATGACGTACTACCCGGCTTTCTTTAGACAGCGAAGGCCGGGTCCTCAGGTGGAAGCAGCCTCTGAATTTGGACACCCCGCTCTTTCCGGGCCGGCCAATAATAACGGTGACATTTAACGTATTTTATCCGATAAATAAACAATGTAAAATGTATTTATCACCCCTCCCCAACAGCCCTTTTGAATGTCTCCCTAATTCTGAGGTGTCAAGGTTGGCAAGTATGGCCACAACACCTCACTTTTTTGCCACATGTATTGCAAACCACGTCTCAGCTGTTTGTGGAGGTAAAATACGTCTGCACAATTACTCTCAGCCATTGTTGTGAGTGCGTACGCCAAGGGGCTGCGAGTTATTATACAGCCGTATTTCGCACATGACTATGAAAGGCGGAAGAGAAAGTAGTTCCTTTGAATGTAGACAATCCGAATGTTATAGTTTCTTTCCACTGTGTTCCTGTTAATGATAAACTACAAATTTACCCTAAATTACTAAAATATCGATATTTTAATGTGAGAATCGATTCTAGAACATAAATGATTGGTATCGGAGGAATCGATATTTCAGGATCGATCCGCACATCACTAGCATTCAGTCGAGAGCAGCGTCTCAAAGGCCAGCGTGGATGCTGCTGCGCCCACAGCTGGCAACACTCCATCACTACAGGTATCATAACAACACGCATAATTTTGTAATTCTGTAATTAACATTAACATTAACAACATCCTCCTTAAAGTGAAACTGTTGTAAACATAACTTCTCACACGGCCAACATAAGAGGGTGGCTGTAGCTCAGGTGGCAGAGCAGGTCAGCCACTAATCAGAAGGTCGGTGGTTGGTCGGTGGAAGGTCCCAGGCTGCCTCCTGGCTGCATGCCAAATATCCTTGGGCAAGATACTAACCCCATGTTTGCCTACTGGTGGTGGTCAGAGGACACGGCCTGTGTCCGGCAGCCTCGCCTCTGTCAGTGCGCCCCAGTGACTACAATGTAGCTTGCCATCGCCAGTGTGTGAATGGGTGAATGACTGAATGTAGTGTAAAGCGCTTTGGGGTCCTTAAGGACTAGAAAAGCGCTATACAAATGCAGGCCATTTACCATTTACACGCAGGAATTTGACACACAATGAACCTGCTCTCAAACTTGTACAAAGTATGTAAGGATTAACATCCCGACGGAAAGCAGAAAGTAAACAGAAACAGATTTTATTATTTACCGACTTTTAAAGTTGTGAGTGGTTGGGGTGACTGAGGTTGGGGTATTTAAAAACAGCGGTCGTTAGAGTTATTTGGGGAAAATGGCTGTGTTGCCTCATATAACGGAAACCAGCTGGAAATGCTCCGCCCCGACTAAAGTTATCAAAGTCACTGGAAGAGACGAGCGGCGGCTTTCTGCTGATTCTATATGTAGCAGAGTGAAAGCAGACACTTCTCTGACAGCGAGCATACAGTTTAAAATAAGGGAAAACTTACAGTCCCGAGCACACGGTGAAGAAATCCAGCTGCTCTACCAGTGGTCTTCTTCTTTGCCTATTAGAAACCGGCGCAATAGCACCAACTGCTGGATATGAATAAAATAAACTTTATTCTGATGAGGACAAATCAGCTATGACCACAAACTCATTTTATAATGAAATAATATCTGTAAGGGAACCTTGAAATATTCCTATTAATAATTAATGTTCATTATTAATTCACTACCTGCCGTCACTTCTTCCTATAATCAGATCATTTCAATTTGATTTGATTTGATTTGATATACCTTATTAGTCCCACAAGGGGGAATTTCATAATTTCAATTTTATTTTATTTATTCACTTTATTTACTTTATTTTATTCTTCACTTTGAGGTGCTTTATATTTATATGTACAATAATACAGAGAAAACACCAATGATCAGGCAGCTCACTATGAACAAGCGCTTGGCAACACCAGGAAGAACTCTCCAGCAGAACCAGGCCCAGCTGCCATGGCTGGTTTGGGAAGGATGTGCGGAGGACAGGACAAAAGGCATACTGTGGAGAAGTTACAGGCAAGACAGCACAAATTATAATCAGATTTTCTTTTTCTTTCTTTAATTCTTTATTAAATCTTTATGGAAAGCAGTGTGAAGAAACTACTACTGCTTCACTTACAGCTTTCAAGTGTTAGAAGTTACATGTCAAATAAAGCATCAGAAAAAGCCACTTTGATAGTGTCGTCACAGAGGGTTAATAACACTTAATAACACTGTAACATCTATTTTAGTTTTATTTAACAATTTGAACTAAAGTCCTTTAGCTTATAACCCATTTGTATTTGTAGAGGCTAAGCTTACGCTTGAAGCCACTGAGGTGTTTCTTGGTGGGGGTGACGCGATGTCACTGGTATGCATTAACTTATTAAACTTGATACAGTCCAATAACTCCAGCCATACTTATCTTGTTCTTTAGATTCTTTATTCCAACATGATTTAACATAACAGTGCAGCGGTCACAAACTGTTTGCTTCCTCGCAATCAACAACACACCTGGCGTTAATTATGTGCGTCTACCTTTAATACAATCACCATACAAACAAAAAACACAAACGTGACCCCTAGCAGCATGCATAAGATAACAACCCAAAAAAATCACTCCAACGGTATTGTCACATTATAATAAATCCAGTGAGGGACACAAATAAGCAAGCGAATTCATTATGAAAACAGAAAAAAGGCATGACAGTCTCAGAACACCGGTGGTCCCCTTTGAGACAGGAGTTAAGACATAAAGGCTGATGTATTTTATTGAAAAATATTAAAATAAATGGAGTATTCCACCAGGCTCAGGAACCCAATTTCCAAAACACAGTCTGATTTGGCAGCAAAAGGTGTTTGTATGAAATTACAGTTTAATGATATTTTGAAACCCCTTTTTATTAGCAAGTAATATAATTTGAACATGATCTTTGGTATTATTTAAAGACAAAAAATCATTATTATTTAGTATAATTACTGATCAATCACGAATTACAAAATAACTACTTTAACTAAGACAAACAGCAGGAAAATTTGATGGAACTTTGGCAGGCATTGGTGCAATGTCTGACTTTTTCAATAGGGGCTGCTGCATCCATGCTTCCATGCTTTCAATGCACTACTGGTGCAGGGCTGCAGTTGATACAGAGTTAAGCAATTTTTGTGTCTGTTCACAAAAACTGAATCATATCAGCTTAACTCGGAGAAACACAACATACTGATGTTGACGGTAAAGCTTTAAGTGGAAAAAGACAGAGAAGCAATATGTTGCTCTTGGAATAACTGGAGCATCTTTGTTTTTTTTTAACAGTCTAAATTTTGCCTAACAGGGGGAGAGAAACAGAGGAATCAGGGTTGTACCTTAACCTAAATCCAGGATAAAGCGGTTCAGTAAATGTGGTGTTGAAGGTGTGGAGGTGGATCAAAATGTCAGAGACTCTGTAGAAGGACAGAGTGCCAGCAAGACAGTCCACATACACTGCTACTCTGTTAGAAACAGAGGAGAAGGAGGAAGAAGAGGAGATGCGCATGTGCCGCTTACTGTGCCACACAGAGTAAGCATTGTCAGAGCACCCCAGACTCCAAGATTGATCATTTAATCCAAACCCACAGTCTTTTATGTGTCCTTTCCTTCTGATTCCTCTGTAACTCACTGATGTTTCAATGTCTCCTCTCCACTCGACCTCCCAGTAACAGCGACCAGTCAGAGGATCTGTGCAGAGCAGCTGAGGACAGTCATCAAATCTGTCTGGATGATCAGGATATGACTGAATCTTCTTCACATGTGTCACCTTCCTGTTGTTGTCAGACAGTTTGAGGTTTTTATTTACTGTGTTTGTGTCGATTGTGAGTTGACAGGAATCTGATGGAGAGAACAAACACAATACAGCTGCAGTTATTGATCCATCATCTGTTCATTGATTGACACTTTGTTAATGACTCCTGACATCAGAGATGTGAATGAGTGATGTGACAGTTTGAAGATGGTTGAATGTGTGCTGCTTTGTTTTCATGAATCACATTAAAAACACACTTACATTTCCTCAGACCTGGTGTCAACCATCGGACTCCAGCAGGCTCCAGAATGACCCTGAAAGGAGGAGGGGGGTCAGACCAGCACAGTCTCTTTCAGCATGCACACATGGACATTACACACATTTTCAAGGAATGTAAGTTGTTCTTTAATATAAACTTACATTTAAAATGTTAAAAATAAGTAATTTAGAAAATAAAAAAACTTCTGAACTGTTACGAAATAGAAAAATTCATACCAGTTCAGTCTGTTTTATTATGTACAAATGGCCATAACTCTGTTGATTTTTTTTTTATATTAATAACCAGTTTTTTCCAAGTTTGTCCCCTACTATCCAACAACAAAATTCAGATGTAGAAGAAGGGCTTCAAATCACTTTCTCTATTTTTAAGTGAAGAATAGCAACAACAGTTTTTCTTGTCATGTTCAGAGCGCATAACAAATGAACCAATTAAGTGTAATCTGACTATATAGACTAGACATAATGAGCCAGCTTTATTGTATACTAGAGATGTGCAGAGCAGCCGGTATTTATATTTGTTGAGGGGGGGAAAGTATTTGTATTTGTATCCGAGTAAAGTTCAAAATAGGTGTAAAAATCCATTTTTTTGTGTTACACTTCAAATAAACATTATAGTGTAAGTATTCTTCAATTACATCCATTATAATAATTATGGATATGCAGTATTAGTTGATGTTTTTCCATAAATCCAGCAATGAACATGTAACATCATTGAAATGAAAATAACATATAGCCATGGCCTCATCCAGGGTTAAACCAACAACTAATAAAATACCATTGCAAACATTATGAACCCCCCCCCCCCACACACACACCACCACCACCACCACCACCACCACCACCTGTCCTTGTTGGAGGATGCTGAACAGACAGCAAAATTGACTCGCAGGGGCAGAACATGGTTATGATGATGAATTGGTGCTTGTGGGGGGGTTGGCAGACCGTCTGAAGAGTGGATGCTTTAAGTGCATGTGATTATCCATGGCAGATGTTGACAGATGTTTGATATTTCTGCGTCTGCTGATTTGACTTTTGCACACATTACATATCACTTTGGCTTCTTCTGCAGCACTGACTGTAAAATGCTTCCACACAGAACTTGAGTTTTTTTGCCTGGTGGAGGACCAAGAGATGGCTCAGCAGCAGCCACACTCTTTTCTATTTGGTTGCCCAAATCCATGTGGGGAGTTTCAGCTAAGTTAACAAGTGACGCGAAGCTATGCTAAGGTTAACTGGCCTATAGCCTATATCTTGCTGTCTGCAAAAGACAAAGTAACTTAAACGTACCATGCAACTCGCGTAAGTGCATACAATTCGACACAACTACACAAGCATTGTTTTAACCTTTTTAACCAAACGTTAACGTTACTCTGTCAACAGCCTTTTGTCTAAATTACAGAGCTAACAGAGCTACATAAACAGAGCAAACATGAGACCACCCGACCCGACTGCAGACGTCAATAATGCAGTGTAATGGAATAATCTACTGATCTTCGCAAAAGTTATAAACTGCCTCCAGAACCCAGGTAAGGTACAAAAACAAAAATAGTGATGCAGTTCAGTCTTTTTTCGCTCAGCCGAGCCTTCTCTGTTGCTGTGTGGAGCAGCCAGTGTCAGTCACTTCTTTCACACGTCACCCACATGCACTGCGGTCTCATAAGGAAACTCAGATTTTTGATTTAAAGTTTTCCCTTGTTCCCGAATACAAATATATATTTTAAAGTATTTGTTCGAAATAAATATTTGTAAAAAACACGTTATTTGTGCCTTTCCGAATACTGTATTCGGGTTCGGCTCCACCCCTACTGTATACCCATCATTTTTAGTTTCTTAACAGCTTATTGAATTTGGGGCTATCAAAGAGGGATATGGTGTAAAACACCCTGGACAGATTACCACACATGCACAGAACTAACAGAGTTACACTATCATATCCACACCAACAGTCAAGACTATTCCATCGTCCTGCCTGTGGCTGCACCAGGCCTCTCCATACCTGAGAGTTTCCCATCTCAGCTGCTTCAGCTGCTTCACTCCTCCCTCTCCTGGATGGTTGTACCTCAGGTCCAGCTCTCTCAGATGAGAAGGATTGGCGCTAATAGCTAAGGCTAGAGAAATACAGCCTTCCTCTCTGATCAGACAGCCTGACAGTCTGCACAGAACATCAGAAGACAGACACTTTTAGGGCACTAATCTAACACTAGGGTGCTTCAACTGTCTAATTGTAAACTATCCATATCAGGCTTTTGTCACTCAAAATTCACTGTGGTTCACATTTTTGTCTTTGATTTGCATTTTCTATACATGCAACATGTTCATGCTGAATGAGCAATAAATATTCCTGTGAAAATTTAAGATTAGTTTACAATAATGCAAAAAAGGAAAACCAAACAAAACACAGGAGGTAATGTATGTAGCTAAATTACAGTAAGTCCTGTTCTTTGCTTTTGGTTTTGTAGTGTGGCTTGTAGCATAAGTAACTACATGAATGCAGCCACAAAGGTCGCAAAGAGAAACAAGGTTTAATTTTTTCTTTTTAAAAGGAAATACGTTAATAGATTCACACAGTTTCTTTTTGCCACATTTCAATATGATATTCAAGTTTCAAGTATTTAAAAAAAATAGTATCATTAGTCTTAGATCAGCTGCTTTTGTTATGCAGTTTTGTCTGCCACTAGCTACTGGGTCTCTCTCAAAAAATTAAGCCTTGAATCTTCAGCTAAAATTGAAGTACATATCACTATTGAATTCCCCAGATGTTACTATTAATTTAACCCAGTTAGATTACATCAAGGACTGTGCAATATCTGGGAAAAACAAAACAAAACGGAACCTCTCCTCATTTCTTATTGTTCAAGGATGGAAAAAAAAGTTAATATGAGTAAGACCAGATAAGATATTTTGAAATAAATGGCTTTTATTTAAAGAAGCTAAAGAATTTTTACCGAAGAGTGTTGAGTTTGCAGTGCAGACTCTTTAATCCAGAAGACAGGATCGTCACACCTGAATCCTTCAGGTTGTTGTTACTCAGGTCCAGTTCTCTCAATCTAGAGGATTGGGAGCTGAGAACTGAAGACAGAACTCTACAGCTTCTCTCTGAGACATTACAGGCACATAGTCTGAAGAGACAGTAATGACAAGCTCTGAAATGGTTTGCATTATCCTTATCTGATAGACACTTCAGAATTCATATTAACAACTGCATGTCCTCATCAGCACTTCTTGAGGACTTCTTGAACCAGTTATGTAATAATTAGATCTGCCAGGGAGGTTATGGTTTTGGTAGTGTTTGTGTGCATGCATTCATGTCATTTTGTCTGTAAACATGATGGGTCGAAAACATTTGAATCAATACCGATAAAACTTTGCAGGGGTTTAATGTGCGGCCATATTAACAGCCCCCAAGGTTTTCAAGATCAACTTAATGATTTATTGGTTGAAAATTGACAAAAAGTAATATAACTCAGAAACTATGATTCTTATAGGTCTAGTAGGTATTATCAACATATAGAAATTTCCATATAAATTTTCAAAATATCACATCACATTTGACCTATGACCTGTATAGGAATTTATTTAACTTATGTATTAATCACATTATTTTATTGTATAATGCCTTGGTGCCACTGGATTTTAACATGTCTCACACTCATACAGTAAGACAAATGGTGGGGGTCTAGTAAGGAAGTTGGGGGAAGCAGACAACTCCACAGGAAGAATCTTTTGTCTCTCTTTGAGGACTCTGGGAGTTAGCAAGGGGGTGTGAACCTTAATGTGTGAAACAGCTGTGTACTGCCTTTTGTTCCTGAAGAAGGTATTTAACTGAGAGCCATGTTAGGCTCAGAGAGACTCTGCTGACCGTCTGCCCTGCGGTCATGCAGGCTCTCCACCAACTTGGTTTTCTGTTCTTTGTGTGTTTTGATTAAAGAATGTTAGCTACCGCTCACTGCTCGTCTGCAGGCTTTATTTAATGGAAAACTTCCACAACAGACCTCTCCTATAAGATCAATAAACTGATCAAGGTCAAGGTGATAATAAAGCTGTATAGCTATTTTAAACAATGTTGCATTGACAACATATTGGTATTTAGAAAATGATATATATGTGGATTTCAAATATTCTGTAACTTTACATCGCTGACCTTTTCTTCAAGAACGTGTGTTTGGGTCAGTCCATATGCAGGTAATATCAAATCATCTGAAAGTTTTATTATTTTTGACTAAAATCTGAATTTTGAATATCATGTCTCTAAGACCATCTAGTCTCATTTCTTTCATTTAAGAAACATTGCAAAAATCAAACCTTTACTGATGATATGGAACTTTTAGTAGTCACTACTATGATTTTCTCCTGTCTCAATTTTGGCTCTCTCAGTCCTCCTTAGCCTGGCTTCACTTGGTCAAGAACACAGCACGTATAATGCTTAAAACAGCACGTATAATGCTTAAAACACTGGCTTTCAGTGAAATTCAGAATGTGTTTTAAAATTGTATTAATCACATACAGAGCCAGGTTCCTGCCTTTATAGCAGAGCTGCTGAGACCGTATTCCAGCAGTCACCCTCTCAGATCGTCCAATTAGTGTCTCACTGTGTAATCGAACATGTATACCTGTGTGGTTTTATCCAAACTGTGAAGAACCTTTATATGTGTGTATTTTGAAAGTGCCACACAAATGAAGTTATTACTAATAAGTGTGATCATTTTCATTTTCGTCAGTTTCTAAAGATGACAGTGTATTTAATGGTAACTTACAGAGCGTAGTTGGAGGCTTTGACCACAGGCAACAGACTTAAAAGGCCTTCTCCCGAAGCAGAGTATTTCTTTAAGTCAAACTTATCCAGGTGTTTTTCTGATGACAATAAAATGAAGACCAGAGCTGACCACTGGGCAGAGGAAAATTTATCTGTGGAGAGACTTCCTGATTTCAGGGACTGTTGAATTTCCTTCATAAGAGAACGATTATTCAGTTCATTCAAACAGTGAAAGAGATTAAAGATTCTCTCCTGACCAGGATTCTCCCCAATCTTCTGCTCGATGTACTGCACTACTTCCTGATTGGTTCGTGAGCTGCGTTTTCTTTGTGTCAGCGGGCCTTGTAGGAGAGTCTGATTGGAATGTAGTGAAATACCCAGGAGGAAGCGAAGGAACAAGTCCAGGTGTCCATTTAGACTCTGTAAGGACTTGTCCACAGCACTCTTGTAGAAATCTGCCCCAGTTTGTTGTTCTTCCAGCAGATTGACTCCAGAGTTGATGAAAGTTAGATGGACATGAAGAGCAGCCAGAAACTCCTGAACACTCAGATGGACAAAGCAGAACACCCTATTCTGGTACAGTCCTCTCTCCTCTTTAAAGATCTGTGTGAACACTCCTGAGTACACTGAGGCTGCTCTGATATCGATGCCACACTCTGTCAGGTCTGATTCATAGAAGATCAGATTTCCTTTTTGCAGCTGCTCAAAAGCCAGTTTTCCCAGAGACTCAATCATCTTCCTGCTCTCTGGACTCCAGTGTTGATCTGTCTCAGCTCCTCCATCATACTTGACCTTCTTCACTTTGACCTGAATCACCAAGAAGTGGATGTACATTTCAGTCAGAGTCTTAGGCAACTCTAGCCTCTTTCTGGTTTCTAGCATATTCTCCAGAACTGTAGCAGTGATCCAGCAGAAGACTGGGATGTGGCACATGATGTGGAGGCTTCGTGATGTCTTGATGTGGGAGATTACCCTATTGGCTTTTTTCTTATCCTTGTATCGCTTTCTGAAGTACTCATTCTTATGTGGGTCAGTAAATCCTCTGACCTCTGTCACCATGTCAACACACTCAGCAGGCATCTGATTGGCTGCTGCAGGTCGTGTGGTTATCCAGAGGCGAGTAGTGGGAAGCAGATGCCCTCTGATGAGGTTTATCAGTATCGCATCCACGGAGGTGGACTTTCGAGGGTCAGTTAGGATTTTAGTTTTGTGGAAATCCAGAGGAGGTCGACACTCATCCAGACCATCAAAGATGAACACAACCTGGAAGTCTTCAAAGCTGCAGATTCCTGCTTCTTTGGTTTCAGTAAAGAAGAGATGAATAAGTTCCACCAAGCTGAACTTTTTCTCTTGTAGCACATTCAGCTCTCTGAAAGTGAATGGAAATATGAACTGGATGTCCTGATTGGCTTTGCCTTCAGCCCAGTCCAGAGTAAACTTCTGTGTTAACACTGTTTTCCCAATTCCAGCCACTCCCATTGTCAACACTGTCCTGATCGGTTCATCTCTTCCAGGTGGGCCTTTAAAGATGTCTTCTTGTCTGATTGTTATTTTTGTACTGTGCCATTTCCTGGATGCTGTTTCAATCTGTCTGACCTCATGTTCATGATTGACCTCTGTGGTCCCTCCCTCTGTGATGTAGAGCTCTGTGTAGATCTGATTCAGCAGGGTTGGGTTTCCTGCTTTAGGAATTCCCTCAAACACACACTGGAACTTCTTCTTCAGAGTAGATTTGAATTTGAGCTGACACTTCTCAAGTGCTGCTAACAGAAAAAAACAACACATAAAATATTCTGACTAATATGGTTGGTTTATTTAATATAAATTCCTAAAAAATTGCTAATTGTCTTGCCACATAGTGTTTCCCGGTGCCGAGTGCACTTTTAAATATCCTAATGCTTGAACAACGGGTTCATTATAGATAAACTCTCTTTAGTACAGTCACACCCCAGGTCTCACTGTTATTGCCTACATGATCATTGAAGTCTCCTAGTAGGACATTGTAGATTCCACCTGAGGCATGTTCCAGCACGCCAATAGAGCATTTCAAGAAGACCAGGTGCTCTGATATGGGCAGAACTTTTTGCCATCAGAAACTGAATTTGAATAATTCATATTTAAATTTGCATTGCTAAGATTGAGTCTGATTTGCTCAACAATAGATAAAAAAAAAAAGCTTCTAAAACTGAATTAACCTCAATTTGAAATCCAGTGTGTTGGTTTGGAGATGATTGTCACTAAATTGAAACAGAATGAATTAATTTTCTTTGATTCAGTAAGAGGATTAGATGTAACAATCCCTGATCCTTTTATTGAACCAAAGAAATTGTATTTTATCCTTTAAATTTAGCTCTTGAATATGTTCAGTTTCCCCTCTCACTTCTCAGTTGCAGTTCTGCCAGCTCTGCAGGCAGTCTGCTGGATGACCTCAATTCTACACCTGCTTCGAGACCCTCCAGATCTGGAAAACAAAGACTCATACATCAGGGTACTTTTTGTTGATTACAGCTCTGCCTTCAATACTGTCATCCCGCACAATCTCACTCAAAAGTTGGCAACACTCGGCCTACACCCCACCCTATGTGACTGGCTACAGGACTTTTTGAGTGGCAGGCCCCAGTCCGTCAGGATCGGCAATAGGACTTAAGCCAGCATTATTACTAACACTGCCGTTCCACAGTGTTGTGTCCTCAGTCTCAGGTTGGTAATAAATATATTACCTCTATAAGAAAAAGCTTAATATAAACAAATTATAACCAAAATAGTTACTGTTGTGCTTTTGTGGCTGTTAGCTTAAAACGCCAATTTAGGTTAGTTTGCCCTGGGTTCCGATTTGACAAACAAATATGATAGTTTGTTTCCAATAGAATTCCAAAGTTGTCAACTTGTACCCTCTCAGAGCCCCGTATGCTTGCAGAGACCCTGACAGTAGAGAAGCTACTAACTCATCTGATCACCTGATATGACTATCACTGAAACAGCAAACTGTGTGGAAAAAAAAAAACAAAACACTTCTCATTCTCCAAACATTTGGCCGCAGCTGTAGATTACACAATCAGTGTTTGTTCACTCTTGTCAATAATTACATTTCTAAATTCTCTTTTTGCAGTTACAGATGAACAATATCTTATATTTTATTTAAATGGCTGCTTTGTCTTTGAACAGGTGAAAAATTTTCAAATTCAGTTTTGGAAGCTTTTATTCAAGTTGAGAAATTCAGATCCAATCTGAGCAACGCAAATTCAAATAAAAGTTATTCAAATTCAGTTTCTGATAGCACAAAGTTCTGCCAGTGCTCTGAGCTGTTACTGTGTAAGTTAGGATAATAGTCAAGATCAATTCTTCAACCCAGTGGTTCAGGGAAACAACCTTTTCATCCATCAGGGAAAACAACAATATGCAGGAACCAATTGGGATGATATAAATATCCCAACTGCTCCTTTCTTTTCACAGAAGGTAATTCAAGAGTGGACTGGACGCCACTTCTCCAGATAAATTTATAGTAGTTTAAAAACCAAGTAAGGCACTCCATAAATATTTAAATGAAAACTGACCAAAGACAAACGACAAACGATTTACAATAGAAAAAGAAATGCATCATACTCTCACCGTTCAAGCAAACTGTGCAATGATAAAAATCATAACAGAAATTTTTTTTTTTTCTCACCTAACCGAACAGATGGCCCAGAGGACAAACCTAGCTGACAGAAAACTGTAGGATCAATGGTTTGAAGGTGACTGATCATTATCCTGCAGGCTTTTTCTCCCTTTTTCTTCACGGTGTCAATGAAGTCGCGTGCCTTGTCTGCTCTAGTTTGGTTCATTTCCTGTATCCTTTCTTTCTCCAACTCATTCAAGACATTGTCTGTTACAAGGGCTTCAAGTAGCTGTGTGAGATCTTCTGCTGTCACCCTCTGCACAAACTGTGTTCGCATTCTGGCAAGCTCCTTCTCTGTGGAAAGAAAGAAATTGATGTGAGGATTTCAAATTTCTTTTCTTTTTCATTTTTTTCTTAAAAAAGAAAGATGAAAGAAAGAAAGTTGATTGACCATAAAAATTTAATAACAAATACATCTAATTAGTGTAGTTCAGATAGCATAGGTTTCCTAGTTAACTCAATATGAGTAGACTCATATATTGAGTAGCTGGTGGTCCACCATGGAACGGCACAGATATAAAAATATTCTATGTGTATGCTACTTCTCTCTGAGTACTGAAAATGAGCAAATTTTAGAATTTTTGAAAAGTAAGCATGTAAAGATTGATATGACAACCATAAGCATATTATATAAGCAGCTGCTCATTTTTGTTCTTCTGTTTGTTTGTCTTTTATTTGGCTGAGACATAAATTTCACATTATTTTTTTAATCATGAAATATGTTTGGTTTAATGTTTAATGTGTTTTATGGATTAGTCTTTCTTTTACTGTCTGAGCGCTTCTGCCAATGCTTTAATGTCATTCCTGTATATGGAGTTAAGCAGAGAGGTCTTTTGTGTTCACTGGAAAAATCCTCTTTGTGATTCATG
The DNA here is from genome assembly GCF_056152115.1 of Neolamprologus brichardi. Lineage (NCBI taxonomy): Eukaryota > Metazoa > Chordata > Actinopteri > Cichliformes > Cichlidae > Neolamprologus > Neolamprologus brichardi. The sequence continues at coordinate 18,753,737 of NC_142125.1, forward strand.
TTTGTTTGCCTTGATTGACATCTCCCCAAACATTCTGCTGAACTCGTACCTGCAGAGCGAGACGCTTGGTTTGGTGAATCCATGAGCTGCTGCTTTAAAGCCTTCTCCAGCTTTGCTCTTGGGAAAAAACAACAACAACAACACAAAGAGAGAAAACACCAGAGATTTTCAACATTTTGTTACATCTATGCATTTTATTTATCCATTTATTCATAATATAAACAATATATATTGCTTGTACTGAATTGCCACTTATTAAATGATTAGACCTAAACTTACCAAACCAAAAAATATATATATTAGATTTAAGTACAGTGGGGCAAAAAAGTATTTAGTCAGCCACCGATTGTGCAAGTTCCCCCACTTAAAATGATGACAGAGGTCAGTAATTTGCACCAGAGGTACACTTCAACTGTGAGAGACAGAATGTGAAAAAAAAATCCATGAATTCACATGGTAGGATTTGTAAAGAATTTATTCGTAAATCAGGGTGGAAAATAAGTATTTGGTCACCTCAAACAAGGAAAATCCCTGGCTCTCACAGACCTGTAACGTCTTCTGTAAGAAGCTTTTCTGTCCCCCACTCGTTACCTGTATGAATGGCACCTGTTTGACCTCATCATCTGTATAAAAGACACCTGTCCACAGCCTCAACCAGTCAGACTCCAAACTCCGCCATGGCCAAGACCAAAGAGCTTTCGAAGGACACCAGGAAAAGAATTGTAGACCTGCACCAGACTGGGAAGAGTGAATCTACAATAGGCAAGCAGCTTGGTGTGATAAAATCAACTGTGGGAACAATCATCAGAAAATGGAAGACATACAAGACCACTGATAATCTCCCTCGATCTGGGGCTCCACGCAAGATCTCATCCCGTGGGGTCAAAATGATCATGAGAACGGTGAGCAAAGATCCCAGAACCACACGGGGGGACCTGGTGAATGACCTGCAGAGAGCTGGGACCAAAGTAACAAAGGTCACCATCAGTAACACACTACAACGGCAGGGAATCAAATCCCGCAGTGCCAGACGTGTTCCGCTGCTGAAGCCAGTGCATGTCCAGGCCCGTCTGAAGTTTGCCAGAGAGCACATGGATGATACAGCAGAGGATTGGGAGAATGTCATGTGGTCAGATGAAACCAAAGTAGAACTTTTTGGTATAAACTCAACTCGTCGTGTTTGGAGGAAGAAGAATACTGAGTTGCATCCCAAGAACACCATACCTACTGTGAAGCATGGGGGTGGAAACATCATGCTATGGGGCTGTTTTTCTGCCAAGGGGACAGGACGACTGATCTGTGTTAAGGACAGAATGAATGGGGCCAAGTATCGTGAGATTTTGAGCCAAAACCTCCTTCCATCAGTGAGAACTTTGAAGATGAAACGAGGCTGGGTCTTCCAACATGACAATGATCCAAAACACACCGCCCGGGCAACAAAGGAGTGGCTCCGTAAGAAGCATTTGAAAGTCCTGGAGTGGCCTAGCCAGTCTCCAGACCTCAACCCCATAGAAAATCTGTGGCGTGAGTTGAAAGTCCGTGTTGCTCGGCGACAGCCCCAAAACATCACTGCTCTTGAGAAGATCTGCATGGAGGAATGGGCCAAAATACCAGCTACTGTGTGTGCAAACCTGGTAAAGACCTATAGTAAACGTTTGACCTCTGTTATTGCCAACAAAGGTTATGTTACAAAGTATTGAGTTGTATTTTTGTTATTGACCAAATACTTATTTTCCACCCTGATTTACGAATAAATTCTTTACAAATCCTACCATGTGAATTCATGGATTTTTTTTTTTCCACATTCTGTCTCTCACAGTTGAAGTGTACCTCTGGTGCAAATTATTGACCTCTGTCATCATTTTAAGTGGGGGAACTTGCACAATCGGTGGCTGACTAAATACTTTTTTGCCCCACTGTACATTTTTCTTGGTATTTTGCTAATGGATCTGAACAAATACAAGTAGCATGTCATGTTTTTCTGCAAAAAATCAGGCAGGAGAAGAAATTTGAATTTATTGTCCATTTTAACCACTTTATGTTGCTCATACTCACAACAACTCTGAAGAAAACACAGCACCTCACATTCAGCATCACTGCTGGACACATTTATTTATGCTTTTGCCATAAACTCACATCATCTTCTTTAACTAGACTACTGCTAACCTGACACGGATTCAGCCTTGCTAAAATAAAGACAGCTGTGATGTCTATAAGCATGGAAAAAGTGTCTTCATAGAGTGACTGGATTGTGCACTGCCTAACAAGCACACTCAGCATTTTCCACAGTCAGCTCATAGTGGGATTATAGCATAGTGAACGTGACACTAACTCAGCCATGAAGTGGTAGACCATGTGAATTCACAGAGCAGGTATGTTTCAGCATGCCAAGACATTTAGGACAATTTCATCCTCACAACCTTGTGGTAGCAGTTTGGGGATGGCCCGTTCCTGTTCCGGCATGTCTTCACACCAGTGCACAAAGCAAGGTCCATAAAGCCATGGATGAGCAAGTTTGTTGAAGACCTTGACCTGTATAGAGTCCTGACCTCAACCCAACAGAACATCTTTGAGAACTGTTACGAGCAAGGACTTGGTGACAGTGGGAAGGAAAAGGCACGTTTCAACACAAAGTAACAGTCAGACTCAGGGAGGGGAAGTCATCTGCTGTAGGTCCTAATAACGAAACTCGTACAGTAACAGACCCTTTGTGTTGAGATGAAAGCAGTAAAATTACAGAGTTCTAGTTACCCTGTGGCGGACTGCTGACATGTCCAGGACACTTACATGCAGCTTTATGGCACAAAGCCGTGTTTTTGTTGCTTCAACATGATAATTATTTGTAATAAAGGTTCTAGGACCATCACTGAAACAGACCAATCACTGTGAACATGCTGTGCCAACATGTCGGCATTCTTTTAATGAGTAAAAGAAAAACAAAGGTTGTCCAAATTGTTACTGAACGTTTCCGTTGGGACTCCCCTTTTTAATTTTTCAATTTATTTTTGAACACATCATGGTTCAGAGGTTGATCAGCAGAGGCATGAAGAAAAGTCTTGTGTTTTCCTTTTGAGCTGTGTGCCTCTGTGGCATCTGCTCATGTGTGACTCAGCAAGTGGTTTCTGTTCAAACAAATTAATAAATGTCAAGCGCAGTGCAGCATTCTTCCTGTGCTGATATGAATCATTATGTTCAACCAGTTGTCTGTTTCTCTCTTTCTTGCTCACCTTTATAACCAAAATCGTTTTAGCAACAAAGTCTTTATTTAATACACTTTGCATCTCCATCTTAAAATAGTTGCAGAGGCCACGTTAGTCTTCACGAGTCCCAGCAAAAGCAACAAAAATGTCTTCTTCATCATCTTTTGGCTGCTCTCTTTAGGGGTCTTGACATTGGATCATCAGCCTCCACCTCACTCTATTCCTAGCTCGGTCACCAGTCCTGTCAGTGTCCTCTTTCACTACATCTATGAACCTCCTCTGAGCTCCTACTCTTCAACATCGTTTGTACAGTACATCAACTATCCCTCCTCTGCACATGTCCAAACCATCTCAACCTTGCCTCTCCGACTTTGTCTCCAATTCACTCAACCTGAGTTGGAAACAGTGATGCCAACAAAACGACAGGAGGGCAATGAAAAAAAATCTGAGCACTGTGTCCAATCTGTCTCCACATCACAGCAGGTCTCACTTCTGCAAACCTTTCCATTTCATTCTTTCTGTGATTCTTCTTTCACAAATTCCCCAGAGACATTCGTCTCCACCCTGTTTGTGCTCTCTTCTTCACAACTAAATTAAATCAAGTATTGCAAATATAAATATATATTTTAAAACAAAAAACATTCAGTTCCAAACCCAAATTACACTGGTTCATCCAAAATAGAAATCCTGGTGTTTGCATGGATGAAAAATAGTCCCAAAGTGACAGCAACCAGCTCTAGGGTCAACAAGACTTTGTGGCAAAAGGAGGTTTGTGTTTAATATTTGTTTTCTGCTCTCATGCCTTTGCCGAGATATTCAGTTGCTCTTTATCGATAGAAGAAAAAGATATACTGTATACAATGTGAAAATAGAATTTTCAACAAAAGAACAAGGGGCGCAGTTTGTTTCAAATTAGAGCTCACAGCCTCGCACATGTGGGTCTGTAGAATGACCACTCGGTAGCTTTCTTATGATGCTGCTTTATTGAACATGTGTCCAGCATGGGTAATAACAGCACAACAACAAGTATGGCAGCTAAGAGAAGAACTGCACATCGGCAGCCCTGCCGCAAAGCATGCCATGGTGGCGTAAAGCCTCAACGCCCACCCGCTCGACACAGGCAACCCAGTATATGACAGGTCTGCAGCTTATTCTTCTGAGCTAGTTGAAGTGGTAGAAAAGGAATAAAACGAGGACGCGTAAATCAGTCAGTGAAGTAAATCAAAGTGTTGTTGCGATTCACTGTTGCGATTCGTCAGAATGTGTCTGTGATTTTTTTTTTTTTTAAATGCTTTCTTTAACAAATAACTCCCACGGGCAGCCGTCTGTCCGTCTACAGTTCAGCTTGTGCCAAAAAGTCACTTCCGAAGTTTTTTTATAATAATAATAATTTTCTATAGCGCTTTTCAAGGCACCCAAAGCGCTTTACAATGCCACTATTCATTCACTCTCGCATTCACACACTGGTGGAGGTAAGCTCCAGTTGTAGCCTGGGGCAGACTGACAGAAGCGAGGCTGCCATATCGCGCCATTGGCACCTCTGGCCAACACCAGTAGGCGGAAGGGTAAAGTGTCTTGCCCAAGGACACCTCTCTCTCCAAGAGAGAGAGGCCGGGGATTCGAACCAGCGACCTTCCGGTTTCAGATACGCATCCCAAACCCCTGAGCCACGGTCGCCCAGTAACCTTTTAATGTCTGTCTTTACTTCTGTTACCAAATAGACTAGATTAACGAAAGGGTTTTATATAAAATTAAGAAACTACCTGTTTTACAAGTATATTTGTGGCTATGCGTTATTGTACCACACAACTTGCTCATAGAACTCGGATCTTATTGTGGGACGTTTTCAGCATCCCTCCCGGACAGATCGCTCTTAAAAGCACATTTTTTTAATATCTAAAAAATGTGCTTTATTTAACATTTTTAATATCAAAAATATTTTTTTACTTTTTGATAAAAAGAAAAAGTCACTTTACCATAAACTAACTGCAGCTTTTGCAAAAGGAATATTCTTTCTGGTTCAGTTTTTTTTTTTTTTTTGGCAAATACTACAGGTGGTCAGGGTTTCAATCACATTTTGCTGGGCTGTTGCTGTCTAAAGTTGAACTATTTTGTATGAAGGATTTGTATGAAAATGAACGATTTTTAGTATCATCCAAAGAGTGCGAGTTTGTGTGTTCTGTCTTTGTCTGATCTCTGTTCGTTTGTTTGCTTTAAGGGAGTGAAACACCCACCCGCAAACAGAAACCACCTCAGTAACCGGCAACGGTCACGGCCGACTCTATCGAATGTGCCCCACTTCAGGGCGCACCGTCTCTTTCATCATTTCTTGTGTGTCTTTTTTTTTATTAACTTTTACCAGCAAATGTTAAGCGGTAACCTCATCGAAAAGCTCACCTCTTTTAAATTGTTGCTTTTTTTTCTTTGTTTTAAATTGTATCTCTGATAACATCGTGATTGTGCCAAAACCCCTGGAGGCAAACTGTTGCCAAAGCCAGGTGTGTTTGACTTTATAAGACGGTTAAAGGCAACTTAACTCCGAGTAATAAAACAGGATCTCAAAGCACTGCACTCAAACAACATAATATATTAAACATATAATAATATAAAACTAACTTTAAGTATGACGTATTTTTCTTATACTCTTTCTGACCACATGGCCCTTTAGAATAAAAGTCACAGAAACGTTCCAATGAAACACAAGCTGAACAACTCCAAACATTAATTAGATCAAGACGTAATTAACGAAAGAGAAAAATTAAGCTTACTGTTGATTCATACAGTGAAGAAGAGAAAGAAGACTCTGCGCTCCACATCTGAAAGACTGAAAACGCGCGTGAGCTGCTCAGGAGGCAGAACAGGTGGGAGGGGGGAGGAAACCACCCCGGTTCACCAACGATATTCTGCCCTCTCACGTCCCTCACTTTAATATAAGCAAACACGTTGGAGTGGAGCACAGGGCATAGATGCTGATAGATACCACAGTTGACTCTAGATTTGGATAAAATAAAACAGTCAAAGTAGCCAGTAGGCTTTTATTTTGAAGGGCCAGAACCAGAAGCCAAGGTTTTTACATGCCATTTTTATGGAAATAAGAAGCTTTCTTAGATTTTTTTTTTCTAATCTAATTAAAGTTTGCCTAACAGGGGGAGAGAAAAATCAGACAGTGATAACACAACTAAACACAAAATACAGGTTCTACATGAAGGCGTTTAATATTAACGGGGGGGGGGGGGGAATCCAAGCCTACACGGCACTGTGTGAAAACATTGTTTGTTTTAATCTAATAACTGATTGGGCCACCCTTAACAGCAACAACTGCATTCAAGCACTTGTGATAACTGGCAAAGAGTCTTTTACAGCACTGTGTAGGAATTTTGGACCACTCATCTTTGCAGATCAGATTCAGTCACATTGGAGGGTTTTCAAGATTCCAGTCAGAGCTTGATTGACTAGGCCACTTGATAATAAACACCTTCAGTTAGAAACTCCATGCTGTGTTTGCGCTATCTTTGTCTGATATTTAAATTTGTTTGATGAGATGATGTGAAGAACATGCAAAGAAAAGAAAAGAAAAGAGCAAATCAGGAAGGGGACAGCGATTTTATGCAGTGGATCACAGAGATGGGATCGTATTTTGTACTGGCTTTTTGATACATAAGGACATTAAAATGGCAGGTACAACTGCAACTGTTATGAGCAAGGACTTGGTGACAGTGGGAAGGAAAAGGCACGTTTCAACACAAAGTAACAGTCAGACTCAGGGAGGGGAAGTCATCTGCTGTAGGTCCTAATAACGAAACTCGTACAGTAACAGACGCTTTGTGTTGAGATGAAAGCAGTAAAATTACAGAGTTCTAGTTACCCTGTGGCGGACTGCTGACATGTCCAGGACACTTACATGCAGCTTTATGGCACAAAGCCGTGTTTTTGTTGCTTCAACATGATAATTATTTGTAATAAAGGTTCTAGGACCGTCACTGAAACAGACCAATCACTGTGAACATGCTGTGCCAACATGTCAGCATTCTTTTAATGAGTAAAAGAAAAACAAAGGTTGTCCAAATTGTTACTGAACGTTTCCGTTGGGACTCCCCTTTTTAATTTTTCAATTTATTTTTGAACACATCATGGTTCAGAGGTTGATCAGCAGAGGCATGAAGAAAAGTCTTGTGTTTTCCTTTTGAGCTGTGTGCCTCTGTGGCATCTGCTCATGTGTGACTCAGCAAGTGGTTTCTGTTCAAACAAATTAATAAATGTCAAGCGCAGTGCAGCATTCTTCCTGTGCTGATATGAATCATTATGTTCAACCAGTTGTCTGTTTCTCTCTTTCTTGCTCACCTTTATAACCAAAATCGTTTTAGCAACAAAGTCTTTATTTAATACACTTTGCATCTCCATCTTAAAATAGTTGCAGAGGCCACGTTAGTCTTCACGAGTCCCAGCAAAAGCAACAAAAATGTCTTCTTCATCATCTTTTGGCTGCTCTCTTTAGGGGTCTTGACATTGGATCATCAGCCTCCACCTCACTCTATTCCTAGCTCGGTCACCAGTCCTGTCAGTGTCCTCTTTCACTACATCTATGAACCTCCTCTGAGCTCCTACTCTTCAACATCGTTTGTACAGTACATCAACTATCCCTCCTCTGCACATGTCCAAACCATCTCAACCTTGCCTCTCCGACTTTGTCTCCAATTCACTCAACCTGAGTTGGAAACAGTGATGCCAACAAAACGACAGGAGGGCAATGAAAAAAAATCTGAGCACTGTGTCCAATCTGTCTCCACATCACAGCAGGTCTCACTTCTGCAAACCTTTCCATTTCATTCTTTCTGTGATTCTTCTTTCACAAATTCCCCAGAGACATTCGTCTCCACCCTGTTTGTGCTCTCTTCTTCACAACTAAATTAAATCAAGTATTGCAAATATAAATATATATTTTAAAACAAAAAACATTCAGTTCCAAACCCAAATTACACTGGTTCATCCAAAATAGAAATCCTGGTGTTTGCATGGATGAAAAATAGTCCCAAAGTGACAGCAACCAGCTCTAGGGTCAACAAGACTTTGTGGCAAAAGGAGGTTTGTGTTTAATATTTGTTTTCTGCTCTCATGCCTTTGCCGAGATATTCAGTTGCTCTTTATCGATAGAAGAAAAAGATATACTGTATACAATGTGAAAATAGAATTTTCAACAAAAGAACAAGGGGCGCAGTTTGTTTCAAATTAGAGCTCACAGCCTCGCACATGTGGGTCTGTAGAATGACCACTCGGTAGCTTTCTTATGATGCTGCTTTATTGAACATGTGTCCAGCATGGGTAATAACAGCACAACAACAAGTATGGCAGCTAAGAGAAGAACTGCACATCGGCAGCCCTGCCGCAAAGCATGCCATGGTGGCGTAAAGCCTCAACGCCCACCCGCTCGACACAGGCAACCCAGTATATGACAGGTCTGCAGCTTATTCTTCTGAGCTAGTTGAAGTGGTAGAAAAGGAATAAAACGAGGACGCGTAAATCAGTCAGTGAAGTAAATCAAAGTGTTGTTGCGATTCACTGTTGCGATTCGTCAGAATGTGTCTGTGATTTTTTTTTTTTTTAAATGCTTTCTTTAACAAATAACTCCCACGGGCAGCCGTCTGTCCGTCTACAGTTCAGCTTGTGCCAAAAAGTCACTTCCGAAGTTTTTTTATAATAATAATAATTTTCTATAGCGCTTTTCAAGGCACCCAAAGCGCTTTACAATGCCACTATTCATTCACTCTCGCATTCACACACTGGTGGAGGTAAGCTCCAGTTGTAGCCTGGGGCAGACTGACAGAAGCGAGGCTGCCATATCGCGCCATTGGCACCTCTGGCCAACACCAGTAGGCGGAAGGGTAAAGTGTCTTGCCCAAGGACACCTCTCTCTCCAAGAGAGAGAGGCCGGGGATTCGAACCAGCGACCTTCCGGTTTCAGATACGCATCCCAAACCCCTGAGCCACGGTCGCCCAGTAACCTTTTAATGTCTGTCTTTACTTCTGTTACCAAATAGACTAGATTAACGAAAGGGTTTTATATAAAATTAAGAAACTACCTGTTTTACAAGTATATTTGTGGCTATGCGTTATTGTACCACACAACTTGCTCATAGAACTCGGATCTTATTGTGGGACGTTTTCAGCATCCCTCCCGGACAGATCGCTCTTAAAAGCACATTTTTTTAATATCTAAAAAATGTGCTTTATTTAACATTTTTAATATCAAAAATATTTTTTTACTTTTTGATAAAAAGAAAAAGTCACTTTACCATAAACTAACTGCAGCTTTTGCAAAAGGAATATTCTTTCTGGTTCAGTTTTTTTTTTTTTTTTTGGCAAATACTACAGGTGGTCAGGGTTTCAATCACATTTTGCTGGGCTGTTGCTGTCTAAAGTTGAACTATTTTGTATGAAGGATTTGTATGAAAATGAACGATTTTTAGTATCATCCAAAGAGTGCGAGTTTGTGTGTTCTGTCTTTGTCTGATCTCTGTTCGTTTGTTTGCTTTAAGGGAGTGAAACACCCACCCGCAAACAGAAACCACCTCAGTAACCGGCAACGGTCACGGCCGACTCTATCGAATGTGCCCCACTTCAGGGCGCACCGTCTCTTTCATCATTTCTTGTGTGTCTTTTTTTTTATTAACTTTTACCAGCAAATGTTAAGCGGTAACCTCATCGAAAGCTCACCTCTTTTAAATTGTTGCTTTTTTTTCTTTGTTTTAAATTGTATCTCTGATAACATCGTGATTGTGCCAAAACCCCTGGAGGCAAACTGTTGCCAAAGCCAGGTGTGTTTGACTTTATAAGACGGTTAAAGGCAACTTAACTCCGAGTAATAAAACAGGATCTCAAAGCACTGCACTCAAACAACATAATATATTAAACATATAATAATATAAAACTAACTTTAAGTATGACGTATTTTTCTTATACTCTTTCTGACCACATGGCCCTTTAGAATAAAAGTCACAGAAACTTTCCAATGAAACACAAGCTGAACAACTCCAAACATTAATTAGATCAAGACGTAATTAACGAAAGAGAAAAATTAAGCTTACTGTTGATTCATACAGTGAAGAAGAGAAAGAAGACTCTGCGCTCCACATCTGAAAGACTGAAAACGCGCGTGAGCTGCTCAGGAGGCAGAACAGGTGGGAGGGGGGAGGAAACCACCCCGGTTCACCAACGATATTCTGCCCTCTCACGTCCCTCACTTTAATATAAGCAAACACGTTGGAGTGGAGCACAGGGCATAGATGCTGATAGATACCACAGTTGACTCTAGATTTGGATAAAATAAAACAGTCAAAGTAGCCAGTAGGCTTTTATTTTGAAGGGCCAGAACCAGAAGCCAAGGTTTTTACATGCCATTTTTATGGAAATAAGAAGCTTTCTTAGATTTTTTTTTTCTAATCTAAATAAAGTTTGCCTAACAGGGGGAGAGAAAAATCAGACAGTGATAACACAACTAAACACAAAATACAGGTTCTACATGAAGGCGTTTAATATTAACAGGAGGGGGGAAAATCCAAGCCTACACGGCACTGTGTGAAAACATTGTTTGTTTTAATCTAATAACTGATTGGGCCACCCTTAACAGCAACAACTGCATTCAAGCACTTGTGATAACTGGCAAAGAGTCTTTTACAGCACTGTGTAGGAATTTTGGACCACTCATCTTTGCAGATCAGATTCAGTCACATTGGAGGGTTTTCAAGATTCCAGTCAGAGCTTGATTGACTAGGCCACTTGATAATAAACACCTTCAGTTAGAAACTCCATGCTGTGTTTGCGCTATCTTTGTCTGATATTTAAATTTGTTTGATGAGATGATGTGAAGAACATGCAAAGAAAAGAAAAGAAAAGAGCAAATCAGGAAGGGGACAGCGATTTTATGCAGTGGATCACAGAGATGGGATCGTATTTTGTACTGGCTTTTTGATACATAAGGACATTAAAATGGCAGGTACAACTGCAATGAAGAGCCACAAAGGTTTGCATTACAAAATTCATAAACATAATGAACCTCAAATTAGTCCAAAAATCACAAGAGGACAACATGAAAGCCTCACAAAATTTAAATTACAGACACAAAGAGATGAATTACTATATGAAGGATGTTACAGTCTATCCAACAGGTGAACATAATGCAACATTTCGAGATATGAGGCAGAAAGAAGCCACTCAAAATTTTAGAAAGGTGAAAAAATACATTTAATATACGTTGACCCTTTGTTAGCACCTGAAACAAATTTTATCAATGGAAGATTCTTATTTTTGAAGGCTGGAAATATTAAACTTTGTGAGACAGTGAATACCAGCTGGTAACAGTAAAGTACAAATGTACTGTTCACCAGCCGCAGATAAACATTGTTACTACTAATGATGGCAGTCGCTTCCAGAGCATTAAGGATGGATCAGCTCCCCAACTGCTCCACGTTTCATCCTACTTTGACTTCAGGAACTTCATGCAGTACGTATCCCACACCTCCCCAGTGCACCAAAGAAAGAAAGAAAGAGGGCAAACACGGGATTGATCTCTCCTTAAACATAGGAGACACATCATCTCATGGTTTTTTTTTTGTTGTTGTTGTTTTTAATTCTTACTAAAGAGATGTACCAAAGGTGCTATCAGTGTTGTACTGCAAGTATTCACCAAAATTTAACTTCATTGGCAGCTGTCATGTAGTGGAGAGCCAACATTGTGATTTTAAAACGCTGCATAAACAAGATAAGGATCGCGTTTACAGTTAGCCGCATGGTAACAGCCACCAACTGGTTGTTTGGATTCTGGTGGCATGTCATTTAATCTCAATTTTTCAAATGAATCCACTAAAACTTATCCAAGTACTAAAAACTATATTAAATTCTTGTAAATAAAAGGACAAGAATTATCAGCTACATAAATATGTAATACATTTCTGATTAATAACACTCTTTTCTAATTCTGTCTTGTTCCCAGTTTGGCTCAAGCTGGCAACAAACAAATGAGAGTTCACACACAGCTTAATTCCATTGTCCAGTTAAATTAAATGAACATGCAATACAGTGTGCTTTATTCAACCTTTAAAATCCATAGTCGGTGGCCTAGTGGTGATCGTTTTTCCCAATCATCCTGCAAGACAGCCTGTGGGACACGAAGTGGCGGTTTTTGATATGGGTGACATGGGCTGTTACCAAGGGCGGTGTTCTGGGAATCTATCCTACCTCACAAACCATCCTACCCGTTGTTTCTGTGCATATGCTGTGCGTAACACAAACCCCTAATTTACAGGGGGTTAGGGTTGATTAGTCAGAAGTCGCGTCAAATTATAATAGGGGTAGGAAAGATGTGCCAAAGTAGGTCGGTTTCTCAGAACAGCGGCATCACGGGCATCGGCAAAAGAAGTTTCTTGCACCCATGCTGCCCTGACATCATGCCAGCGCATTTTGGGGATTGCATAGGCACCGATCACCGATCGGACAAACCTGAATTCATGAACTAAATCATCTGTAAACTTTGGAAACGTGTTATTTTGAACTGAAAAATAAAATGTTTTGGATTTAATCTAAAGATTTATTTGAACTTAAGTACAGAAGCCATTTTTAATTTCCTATTTGCACATCGTTTTTTGTTTAAATACTAGTAGCACTTTAATTTGTTTTACCTAACATTTGTATTCTTTTAATTTTTTATTCTTACAGTTCTATTGATTAATGTTAAAAATATATTTGTCTATCTTTAAATTCTTATGTTTTATCATTAATTTAATTTGCTGTGGGATGAGACAATAAGGTAGCATCACGGTTGGGCACACTTGAGCAGGTGAGGTGGAGCCTAGAACAGGAAGTTTGTCTACAGGAAGTGGCAGATGAGAGTTAGTGAGATAATTATTGACTAATCAAAGAGTTAATAACCTGAAAGGAGCACAACTTGAGATGTCACATGATTCAAATCAGCCAGGCCTTTATTTTGAATGGACCCACAAGCCCAAGCTTTTTCTTAAATGCAGTGTTTTTCTGCAAATAAATAAACACAATTATAGATATGGTTTTTACACTATTAACAAACCAAGCATTGTGTTTGGCTTTATTTACAGAAAAAACGTATTTATTTTACTCCATTTGGTATTGTAATCGATTAATGGCAATTTCCTAAATAACTAATTTCTTAGACAAACATCAGGACAAGTTTTAAGCTTTTAACACTTTAATTCATCTATTTTCTTGCATTTGGTGCTGCACCACTGCTTTACATAGCAATGCTGTTGCAGGGAGAAAAATAACTGGAAGAAGCATTCTTATATCTTTAACAGTCTAACAAAAGTTTGCCTAACAGAGGGGGAAACAGAGGATACAGTATTGGACCGTAGCCTAAATCCAGGATAAAGAGGTTCAGTAATTGTAATTGTAATTTTAAAGGGTCTGAAGGTAGATGAGATTGTCTGAGGAGATTCTGTAGAAGGACACAGTGCCAGCAAGACAGTCCACATACACTGCAACTCTGTTAGAAACAGAGGAGGAGGAGATGCTGCATATTTTTTGCTTACTGTGCCACACAGAGTAACCATTGTCAGAGCACCTCAGACTCCAAGATTGATCATTTGATCCAAACCCACAGTCTGTATGTGTCCTTTCCTTCTGATTCCTCTGTAACTCACTGATGTTTCAATGTCTCCTCTCCACTCGACCTCCCAGTAACAGCGACCAGTCAGAGGATCTGTGCAGAGCAGCTGAGGACAGTCATCAAATCTGTCTGGATGATCAGGATATGACTGAATCTTCTTCACATGTGTCACCTTCCTGTTGTTGTCAGACAGTTTGAGGTTTTTATTTACTGTGTTTGTGTCGATTGTGAGTTGACAGGAATCTGATGGAGAGAACAAACACAATACAGCTGCAGTTATTGATCCATCATCTGTTCATTGATTGACACTTTGATGATGACTCCTGACATCAGAGATGTGAATGAGTGATGTGACAGTTTGAAGATGGTTGAATGTGAGCTGCTTTGTTTTCATGAATCACATTAAAAACACACTTACACTTCCTCAGACCTGGTGTCAACCATTGTTCTCCAGCAGGCTCCACCCTGAAAGGAGGAGGGGGGTCAGACCAGCACAGTCTCTTTCAGCATGCACACATGGACATTACATCGCTCTCATACACATAGTTTATTATTCTCTAAAAGTAATAGTAAGTGAGGAATAGAAATAAATGCTTTCATCATGGCCAGAGTGCATAAAAAAATAACCACCTAAGTGCCAGATTTACTAATGTGTTGCTTCAGTCCAAACTCAACAAAGTACTGTCAAGATTTGCAAGATTGCATGTAAGACGTGGGAACTGATATTTTTTGCACTAACCGCCTTGCATATAAACTTCTGGAAGTTCCTTTCTAAAGCTGCAAAATATGGGTGAAAAAACTACTTAGATCAACTGTGCAAACAGGTGTACTAATGTTTGCGTCATGCAATATACTGCTGTTTGCGCCAATATTTATTTGACATGGCAGCAATTATTGCTTGCACACGTAAAAGTGTGTTCTAGAAAAGAGAGATGTTTGTCCACTTGTGTCAGTTTATTTGAAATGCCAGAAAAAGCTCTTTTAAAACATACATATTACGCGGCGACCTAATTCTAAACTCGCTCACTGAACTCAGAGATGACTTGGGACCTCCGATTAAAAACTTTCAACTCTTTCATTTTTGGTATCAGATTTTCTGTGGGAGAAATTTCACAGCATGAACAGTGAGGTTCAAAGTGAAATGGCTGAAGAAAAGAGGATGATAACAGTAACGACTTTGGACCCTGTTCTAAAAATAATAAGGCCCTTATTAGTCATCATGCAAATTCAGCTGCTAGCACTTTGTCAACATGTGAGATATTAATCACACACACAAACTTACAAAGAGGTCTGCAATCTGTAAATCTTTTTTTTTTCATATTTCATCTTTTTTTTAAAGATCCAGCATGGAAAAATAGTGGTGGTACGTTAAACACACAGTGTAGAATTAAACTTTTGTCAATCGGGGATTCACACAGGCAATCGCATCCACACCTACAGCAGATTTAGAAAGCCCGACAACATGACAGTATTTCTTCCTCCTTTAGACACTGTATGTGATTTCAACAGGCATCTCCATACCTGATATCCATTCTCAGCTGCTTCAGCTGCTTCAGCTGCTGCTCTCCTGGCTCTCCTGGATGGTTATAGCTCAAGTCCAGCTCTCTCAGTTGGGAGTTGGAGCGCAAAGCTGAGGCCAGAGAAGTGCAACTATGCTCTGTGATTAGACAGCCTGACAGCCTACAGACACACAAAACAACATGACAGTGATTGCCCCATGTTATTGTCCAAGTCTTCACTGTGGTTCACATTGTTGTGTGTTGTGTACACAATTAATAATGTACAGATACAGATATATCATCTTTACCCAAGATGCAGCACCTTCCTGTTAAAAGTTCTCCACAATCTCACAATATTGTGACAAAAATAATCTTATATTGCATGCTGTTGTCATACCCCCAGGAAGTAGGTCCAATCTACAGACTATGGTGTGTATATATATATATATTTGGACAATGACACAAGTAAACTATTACAGATATATAATGGACATGGACATAATGTGTAGACTCTCAGCTTTCATTTCAGGGTATCCACATTCAAACTGGATGAAGGGTTTATGAGTTTCAGCATCCTTAACATGTCCCAACATCTTTTTAAAGGGAGCAAAAGTAATTGGATAATTGACTCAAAAGCTATGTCATGGGCAGATGTGGGCAATTTCTTCAATAAGTCATTATCAGTTAAGGAGATAAAAGGCCTGGAGTTGTTTTGAGGTGTGGTGCTTTCATCTGGAATATTTTAATGTAAACAGACAACACGCAGCCAAAGGAGTTCTCCATGAAGGTGAAACAAGCCACCTTTAAACAGTGAAAACAGAAAAAACATATCCAAGAATTTGCTACAATACTAGGACTAGTGAAATCTACAGTTTGGTTCATCCTGAGAAAGAAAGAAAGAAAGAAAGAAAGAAAGCAAGCACTGGTGAACTCAGTATTGCAAAAAGACCTGGACATGCACAGAAAACAGCAGTGGTGGATGATCGCATGATCATTTCCATGGTAAATAGTAACCCCTTTCACAACAGCCAATCAAGTGAATAAGACTCTCCAGGAAGTCGGCGTATCAATATCTACCATAAAGAGAAGACTGCATGAGAGTAAATACAGAGGATTCACTGTAGGGTGGAAGCCACTCATAACCCTTAAAAATAGAAAGGCTAGATTGGACTTTGCTAAAAAACACAAAAGAAATCCAGTACGGTGCTGTAAAATCATTCTTTGGACAGATGAAACTAAGATAAACCTCTACCAGAATGATGGCACGAAGAAAGTATAGAGAAGGTGTGGAAGACCTCATGATCCAATCATACAACATCATAAAACATGGCAGAGGCAGTATGATGGCTTGGGTGTGCATGGCTGCCAGTGGAACTGGGACACTAGTGTTTATTGATGATGTGACACAGGACAGAAGCAGTAGAATGAATTCTGAGGTGTTCAGAGTCGTACTGCCTGCTCACATCCAGCTAAATTGATTCAGTCAAATTGATTGGGTGGTGTTTCATAATACAGACGGACAATTACCCAAAACATACAGCCAAAGCAAACCAGGAGTTTATTAAAGCAAAGAAATCTAATATTCTTGAATGGCCAAGTAGGTCACCATGAGTTCAAGACTTTGGCATTTTCCTGCCAGCAAATGGGTTTCAACCAAGCATTAGAAATGAACATTTTATTTTCAATTATTTCATTTGTCCCATTACTTTTGAACCCCTGAAATGAGAAGATTGTGTTAAAAAAACAATTTAGTTCCTCACCTTTTTTATGCAATCTTTTTGTTCAAACCACTGAATTAAAGCTGAAAATCTCCTCTTAAACTGCATATGATTTGTTTCATTTAAAATTGATTGTGGTAATGTCTGGTGTCTGTGGAGGGAACTGAAACGTTGAGTTGCCAAGTAGCAGCCAAGAAACTTATAAGATTTAGAGAGTTTTTCTAAAGAGGACTGGAACAAAACCCCTCCTGAGATGTGTGCAAACCAAGTGACTAAACTACAAGAAACATCTTTCCACTGCCTTGCCAACAAGGGTTTGTCCAAATACTAAGTCATGTTTTGCTTTTGGATTGAATACTTATCTCACTTAATTTATAACTCTAATGTAATGTGTTTTTTTTTTATTTTTTTTAAAATTTTTGGTTGATATTCTGTGTTCATTCATTTAATCAAATGACAATACAATTATAAACTATTAGTTTTTTTGTAAGTGAACAAACATACAAATTCAACACATAATTAATTCCCCTCAATGTATATCAGTTACCCCTAACCCTTGTTTTCACTATGCAGTTTTATGTAACAGAGTCTCACGGGTCTCTCTAAAACATGTATATTTGAATGTGCAACCAAAAGAGGAATTGGACAGAATTTTTAAACTGCCAGAACGGGATAACTGGAAATTCTTGGTGGTAAAGCTGCCCTGTCTTGTTGTTTAAGAATGACAGAAGGTTTAGATAAGCAGAAATATTTATAGACAGATAATTTCAGAAAATAGCTCTTGTTTGAAACAATCTGCTGAATTCTTACCTGAGAATGTGGAGATTACACTGCAAACTCTTCAATCCAGAAGATAGTAACATCACTCCTGAATCCTTCAGATTGTTGTTATTCAGGTGCAGCTCAATTAAATTAGAGGACTCCAGGCTAACTGAGGATAGAGCGCCACAGCTTCTCTCTGAGAGGTTACAGCCACTCAGTCTGAAAAGATAGTAATGTAACTTTTGTACATTTTTATTCATTTATAAAGATGGCAATGCATTTAAAAATATATATAACTTACAGAGCTTTATTGGAAGCTTTGACCACTGGCATCAGTCTCAGAAGAGCCTCCTCTGAAGCAACGTATTTCTTCAGGTCAAACTCATCCAGATCTTCTTCTGATGAAAGTAAGGTGAAGACCAGAGCTGACCACTGAGCAGGAGACAGTTTATCTGTAGAGAGACTTTCTGAACTCAGAGACTGTTGGATCTCCTTCACTAGAGAACGATCATTCAGTTCATTCAGACAGTGGAACAGGTTTATGCTTTTCTCTACAGACAGATTCTCATTGAGCTTTTTCTTGATGTACTGAACTCTTTCCTCATTGGTCTGTGGACTTCTTGTCTGTGTCAGCAGGCCTTTCAGGCGACTCTGATTGGTCTGCAGTGATAGACCCAGAAGGAAGCGAAGAAACAAGTCAAGGTGTCCATTTGGACTCTGTAAGGCCTTGTTCACAGCAGTATTGTAGAAGTCTGCCCCAGTTTGTTGTTCTTCCAGCAGATTGACTCCAGAGTGGATGAAAGTCAGATGGACATGAAGAGCAGCCAGAAACTCCTGAACACTTAGATGGACAAAGCAGAACACCTTGTCCTGGTACAGTCCTCTCTCCTCTCTAAAGATCTGTGTGAACACTCCTGAGTACACTGAGGCTGCTCTGATATCGATGCCACACTCTGTCAGGTCTGATTCATAGAAGATCAGGTTTCCTTTCTGCAGCTGCTCAAAAGCCAGTTTTCCCAGAGACTCAATCATCTTCCTGCTCTCTGGACTCCAGTGTGGATCTGTTTCAACTCCTCCATCATACTTGACCTTCTTCACTTTGACCTGAATCACCAGGAAGTGGATGTACATCTCAGTCAGGGTCTTAGGCAACTCTCGCCTCTTTCTGGTTTCTAGCATATTCTCCAGAACTGTAGCAGTGATCCAGCAGAAGACTGGGATGTGGCACATGATGTGGAGGCTTTGTGATGTCTTGATGTGGGAGATGATGCTCCTGGACCGCTTCTCATTAGTGAATCTCTTCTAGAAGTATTCCTCCTTTTGTGGGTCAGTGAACCCTCTGATTTCTGTCACCATGTCAACACAGTCCGAAGGGATCTGATTGGCTGCTGCAGGTCGTGTGGTTATCCAGAGGTGAGCAGAGGGAAGCAGGTTGCCCTTGATGAGGTTTGTTAGTAGCAAAACCACAGAAGTGGACTCTCTGGGGTCAGTCAGGATTTCTGTATTGTGGAAGTCTAGAGGAAGTCGACACTCATCCAGACCATCAAAGATGAACACAACCTGGAAGTCTTCAAAGCTGCAGATTCCTGCGTCTTTGGTTTCAGTAAAGAAGAGATGAATAAGTTCCACCAAGCTGAACTTTTTCTCCTTCAGCACATTCAGCTCTCTGAAAGGGAATGGAAATATGAACTGGATGTCCTGGTTGGTTTTATCTTCAGCCCAGTCCAGAGTAAACTTCTGTGTTAACACTGTTTTCCCAAAGCCAGCCCCTCCCATAGTTAGTACTTTTCTGACTGGTTGTTCTTTTCCAGGTGGGTCTTCTAATCTTATTGTTGTTTCTGGTCTGTATGGTTTTCTTGATGCTGTTTCAATTTGTCTGACCTCATGTTCTTGATTGACCTCTGCAGTCCCTCCCTTTGTGATGAAGAGCTCTGTGTAGATCTGATTCAGAAGGGTTGGATTTCCGGCTTTAGCAATTCCCTCAAACACACACTGGAACTTCTTCTTCAGGTTAGATTTAAGTTTATTCTGACACATGATGAGGAATCCTAAAAGAATAGAGAAACAACATTTTGTGTATTCAAACACATGCTGGAACTTGTTCTTTAGAGTAGATTTAAATTTAAGATGACACGTGTCAAGTGCTGCTAATAGAAACACACAAATATGTATGATTTTTGGACTGTTGTGGTTGTTTTATTCAATTTCGGATGAGCTTTTTTTGTTGTCCATCCATCTATTTTGTGCCACCTATCTAGGTCCAAACCATGGGGGCAGTCTAGGTGCAGATGCTCATCCCACCATCACCTCAAGTTCTTTTGTGGAGACACCAAGGCTTTCCCAGCCGAACCCTGATGATGGTGCGTGCATATACATGATCTCCACGTCTGTAGATTCTACAATGTAAACTTTGTAAGCGGCCAGTACCATTTCCAGCGTGTATATAGACTGTGCAAATGCAAAAGTTTCCACTTCTCCAAAAATACGTAGAAGTTAACAACAGTAATAAATGGACCAATCACAGTAGTTGCAGGCTGCATCAGCACAAGTTGTAGGTACATTTTTAGGGAGATGCATATCAAGTTATGGCTTAAGTTATAGTGTAGGGTTTCGGAAATGTTGTAATGTACCTACAACATAAATTTAAGATAGAGACATGATTTCCACTTAATGTCAATATAAATTTTGATTCTATAGCACATTTAAAAGCAAAATAGGCTTTTTTAAAGCAAAGCCCATGAGGGAGGATGCCAGTTTCCATTACTTGTATCCACAGTTTTATTCTTTTAGCCTCTTGGCTTGCCTACAACTGTCTTGGACCTGGGTGTCTTCCAGATAGTGAACACTGTTCTGTTCCTCATAGATAAAGTCTGATAACCACAACAGTCCAATAAGAGAACACAATTCAAGTTCAGATTGGACAGGCCATTCCGCCCAGTAAAATATAAAAATAGTATATGAACAGTAAAATCCAAGGGAAGTACAATGAAGTCCCCAGCTGGAGTAGGTTTTAGCACCATGAAAAGGCATTTCAGGACAATCCCTCATAAGGAAACATCATTTTCATTCATCAGGGGAAATATCAGTGAACCGGGACCTAAAAGCCAAAGAGGGCAACTCAAGAATGGATTACAGTCAGATCACTTCTCCAGGGAAAATTTCTAAACTGGAAATGGTTAAACATAAATGGACACACACACACACACACACACACACACACACACACACACACACACACACACACACACACACACACACACACACACACACACACACACGAGAGACAAAGGTTAGTGCTCTAACAAATAACGCAATAATTGTATTAATAACAAATTATTTGATCTCACCTAAATGAGCAGATGGCCCAGAGGACAAACCTAGCTGACAGGAAACTGTAGGATCAATGGTTCGAAGGTGACTGATCATTATCCTGCAGGCTTTTTCTCCCTTTTTCTTCACGGTGTCAATGAAGTCGCGTGCCTTGTCTGCTCTACTTTGGTTTATTTCCTGTATCCTTTCTTTCTCCAACTCATTCAAGACATTGTCTATTACAAGGGCTTCAAGTAGCTGTGTGAGATTTTCTACTGTCACCCTCTGCACAAACTGTGTTCGCATTCTGGCAAGCTCCTTCTCTGTGGAAAGAAATATAATAAACTGAAATGAATAATTTGTTTTTGTTTTGTTTGATTAAATAGTTGATTTGTTTTTGAAATAACAAGTTTAGTAACTCACTCAGTCAGCTCAGCCAACATGGATTTAACAGTTAACTCTCTATGAGTAGCCTCTGCAAACCTCCAGTGTAGTGGAGTCTGCTTATATGTATCATAATTTTAACAGATAAACTAGTTCAGTGTTACAGGAGTTTATCAAAGTGAACCTTGCAGCAGGCCAGTCTAACCTTGATAGTACCAGTTTTTAAGTAATATAGTCAGTCCATAGCTAAATAAAGGATTTATATTATAAGTGTATCCCACTTCTTTTTGGAAAATGGTAAATAGACAGTTCTTATACAGTGCTTTTCTACTTTACCCAAGCACTCAAAGTGCTTTACACAACTATAGAAAGCAGAAAATTAACAAGTAACTTTAGAAAAAGGCATGAAAATAATGATATGACACCACACGCACATAATGATTTGTGCTGGAGTCCTGGCATTTAATTTTCATATGGATGAGACCCAAAAACTTCACATTATTTTACATTTAAAATATATTTAATGTAATTTTAATGTGTTACACAGGTAGGTCTTTCTTTTGCTGTTCATGTACTTCTGGCTCTTATCTATGAATTATTACTGTCAATAAATTCCAGTCAACTTGCCAGTAACTGCAGATAAAAATCAGCCTGCACAGCAGAAAATGGAGTATTTATTCATGATGCACCTAAGTACTTATGTTAAAGTGAACTGCCCCTATTAAATAAAAGGCACATAAACATAAATTTGATTTCACTGAAATTTAATACACAGTTGCTCCTTTTATAGATAGAGAATTTAACTGCTAACAAACACGGGCAGGAATAGCTCAATAGGTAGAGTGGTGGCCCCATGATCGGAAGGTTGGGGGTTTGAATCCACTCAATAGCTACCCTAGGTACCCCTGAGCAAGCTACGGTCCCTACACAGTGCTTCACGGCGCCCTATGGCTGCTTCAACTAGTATGTAGTTATTTTTAAAAAGTTGCCTTATTTAACTGTGCCAACTTTAACTCTCTCATGTATGGTAAATGGTAAATGGCCTGTATTTGTATAGCGCTTTACTTGGTCCTAAGGACCCCAAGGCGCTTTACACTATACACAATCATCCACCCATTCACACACACTGGTGATGGCAAGCTACAGTGTAGCCACAGCCGCCCTGGGGTGCACTGACAGAGGCGAGGCTGCCGGACACTGGCGCCACCGGCCCCTCTGACCAGCACCAGTAGCCAACGGGTGAAGTGTCTTGCCCAAGGACACAACGACCGAGACTCTCGGAGCCGGGGCTCGAACTGGCAACCTTGCGATTACAAGACAAGCGCCCAACTCTTGAGCCACGATCGCCCCATGTATGTATGTTTATGTATTTTGGTGAATAAACCATAAACAATGTCTGTACACGAAGTACAGAGTGCTCTATTATTCTAAGAAGACTTTTTTGTTTCATCTTTATTTGTCTTACTTACATCTTGTCAAATAGCCTACTGGCTCCTACCTGCTGAGCAATCTGCTTGGTTTGGCGAATCCATCAGCACCTCCTCTACGGTCTGCTGCAGCTTTGCTCTAGAACAGAACACCACAGGAGATTTTCAGATTGTAGAGCTATTTAAGCTGCTTTGGGATTCTACTTCTATCGCACTCTATTCTTATTCATTCAGTTTTATTTATATAACACAAATCACAACAACAGATGCCTCAAGGTGCTTTATATTGTAAGGTAGACCCTACAATAATACATACTGAGAAAAACCCAGCAAACATCTGAAAATTTTTTCCACATTTAAAAAAATAAAAAAAACCCTAATTGTCCTATCAGGTCTTTCCCCTCAGATCCTGTCTTATATCACGTTGTTCATCCTGTTTGCCCAGTTTTCTTTGTGAACTTTGAGCAGGTGTCTCTCTCCTTTTTAATTGAAATAGTTCAGCATGTGTGCCGATCTGTTAAGGTGACAGCTTCCTACCCTGTCTCCTCAAGGATGTTTTTAATAGGTCTAATTAATGCCTTTCTGATGTCTGGCTCTGTCCCAGTTGCCTTCAAACATGTTGTAACACAGCGTGTTTGTAGATCTGCAGACCTTAGCACTCTTCTGTCTCATCTTAAATTGTATTATTAAATTTATTGCAAACACAGTCTTATTTATTTTTGAGTCTTGTTCTTTCTAGAGCACAGGACAACTTCCTTGCACCAAGGAGCCAATTAAGACCGTGTACCATAAAGCCTTCCAACATGACAATGACCCAGCTGTGGCGGGGGCTTGGTCTTTGGCCTGCTGCAGAGGAGGGGTGATGCAGTGAGCTCACAGGGCGGCGCAGAGGTGGGAAGGAAAGGTGCGCAGAAATGA
Organism: Neolamprologus brichardi; assembly: GCF_056152115.1. Lineage (NCBI taxonomy): Eukaryota > Metazoa > Chordata > Actinopteri > Cichliformes > Cichlidae > Neolamprologus > Neolamprologus brichardi. Next base: position 18,777,584 of record NC_142125.1, read on the forward strand.
CTTGATGAGGAGAGACTTTTCTTATGTCTTGCAGTGAGAAGAAGCGGCAGAGTGACAACGGGAGTGACGGAGGGGCAGGAGCCAGAAACTGCAGGGACAATCCTGATTGTAAATAAAGCACTGTTGAACTGACACACGCAGAAGTGTCCATCTGTGGGTCGTGTGTCACAATCCTACTGCTGTGCTTCATTCACTCAGTGACATGCAAATCAAACCAAATCATGTTGCAGGAACCCTCACTCATCCGTATGAGCCACGCTGTCAGCTTTTTGCCTCCTACACTCATAAAAATTAGTCATTGGATTGAAGTTTTCCACGTAATACATTTATTTTGGTTCAACCAAATCTACATACATCATGACAATTTAATTCAATTTAGTCAGTAGAACACAATGTTTTAAATACATTTAAAAGGAAAAAAATACATTAACAAGATGTGAAAGGATATATCAGGATACCAGAGTTGCTGCCGTGAGAGAGACTGATCGTTAAAGCCAGGCACAGCCAGCAGTTGGTTGCAGTTACTAATGTGTACTAGGTAAATAAAGACCATGTTTTATTTGCAGACTTCATCCTTCCTGATGCGTGTGGTGTCAGGTCGGATCCTCTCTGTATCACACCTTTCATCATGCATCTTGTTTTCATTTCATTAAGCTGAATTAAGTTTTTAGTTTCCATTTGATTCCAGTCTTAGAGGAAACGAAACTAATGACACCAGCACAGAGAGGCTGTGTGCTGAAGAGCCCTAAAGCCAAACTGGCCCTTTGCCAGGTGTGTTTAACTTCCACAAAGCATCACAGTGTGAAAATACTTCGTTATAAGTAGTATTTATAAGTATTTTTCTCAGCCGCTGACACGTAAACAATCAGCATAGTGTAATATGAAATAACCTACATTTAAACTTAATGTACTCATATTGATTTTAAACTTGTCTCAGTAACAAAAGTGATCCAAAAGTTCCAGTTGAACAACTTACAAACATTACAGACTTTAGCATTGTTAAAGTACCATTGTGCCTATGTCTTATTGCTACATGCATTAAATAATTAAAGTGTGAAATAAAAAATAAAATAAAAGCTTACAGTTTATTTAAACACAGGAGAAGACGATGACTCTGCACTCCTCACTGATAAAGACTGGAACATGTGAGCTCTTCCCTTGAATGAGAGACTCCTCCTGTGAAGGAAGGACGGGTAAGAGGAAGGAACATTTCCACAGACCAGACAAGACAGCGTCTTGTTATGGACATTTAGGTTACAGGTAAGAGTGCACAGAAAAGCCACAAAATTTTACACCAAAGAAGTCAAAAATATATATACAAATATTAAACATCGTTAACCACATTGACTACCAGCTGGTGGCGGTAAAGTACAGAAGTTCACCAGGTAAAGTTCACCAACAGCCGTTAAACGCTGTAGAAGAAGAAACAGCGCCACTACTGCTAACAATGGCAGCCGCTTTCACGGAGTTACGGATGGATCAACTGCCCACAGACCCGCTGCTGCACATTTTATCCTACTTGGACTTCAGGGACTTGATGCAGTACGTATCCCACACCTCCACGGTGCAGCCAGGAGAGGAAGAAGAAAACACGCCATTGATTTCTTCTTACACAAGCTGCAGGAGGAAACGCAGGCTAGAGGCTAACCACTAATAACAACGACAGCAGCTCGTTAGGCGAGCCCCTTTATTTTAATTTTTGTTCTTGTAATTCTGTGTAAAGAGTTGTGACAAAAGGTGCTGTCAGTGTTTTACTGCAAGTATTCATGAAAATGTAACTTTAATGGCAGCTGTCACGTAGCGCAGAGCCAACACAGAGACTTTAAAACGCCCCATATACGACATATATTCGCGTTTACAGTTAGCCGCATGCTAACAGCTGCTAACTATTTGTTTACGTCCCCTACTGCGCATGTCTGCTAGCCTCAACCCTTTTCATGTTAATCTACTGAAGCTTATTATCAAAGTACTAAAAAGCGCATTAAATCCATGTAATAAAAGTACACACACATCCGATTCTTTCAGTGAAATCACACAAATATGTTCTGATTATTATAGCAGAAGGGTTATTACAGTTAAGGTACACTGGTTTCCTGCAGTAAAGGTACATAAATATGTCGTAAAACTTTTCTAGTTGATAAAAAAGTTAAATATGTTGTTCAGGTTTAAATAAAATTATTGTTTTAAATAAACATACATTTTAAATAAAGTTGAGTAGTTTTCATGATGTGTCATTATATCTGTTTGCTCTCGTGTAAACCATGAGATGTGTTTGAGATAAAACTCCTCTCTCTGTGTTTGACTCCTCCCCCCTCTCCCTCCTCCTCAGCTGCAGCTTTGTCAGCAGGCGCCTGAACGAGCTCTCTAAGCACAATCCTCTTTGGAAGTCTCAGTGCTGCAAACACTGGCTGCTGACAGAGTGAGTTCACCCCGACACATTTTACACCTCGCCACAGCCTCGCCGCACTCTGACTTTTCATCTCTCTCTGTCTCTCTCTCTCTGTATGTACGCTCGCTTAGTGACGACCGACTGCAGAGCGGTTTGTCCTGGTTCTGCCTCTTCAAGCAGTACTACACTGATCTGGGCCGGTACATCCAGTATTACGCAGTGCTGAAGAGGGCGTGGGAGCAGCTCAAGAGCTTCCTGCAGCAGAGGTGTCCACGAATGATCGCATCACTCAAAGGTGTCACACAACAGTTCAACAGCTGGATGCACCACAGCTTGCACAGATAGCACATGGTTCAAACTGGAAATAGCCAGGCTTTTTGTTTGAAAGGCAACACCAGAATTCTAGACTTTTAAAAATATAGGTTTGAAAATTAAATAAAAATGTCGTTCTTCATTAACAAAAAGATTCTTTCCGAGTTTGGCTTTCTTTGTGCTCACTGCATCAACAAAGCCTGAAGTTTACTGCACGTCACCACAGTGGATTTTACACGAAACAATCAATATGTGATTAAAATCCAGACTTTCAGTTTTGTTTCAAAGGGTTTACCTAAAGTGCAGAATTAGCTGTTTATGAAGTACAGCTATTTTAAACACGGCCCCCTGTTTTCAGAGGCTTAAGTAAAGTCAACAGACAGTTGAGTAATAAACAATTTCATGGCTCGCTTCACTTGTTACTAGGGCTGCCACAAAGGATTATTTTGATAGTCGACTAGTCACCGATTATTTTTGCGATTAGTCGACTAATCAGATCATGCATCCATTGGACGTAAAACCTACAGCTTATTGCATCAGCAGCATCTGCTCTTATATAACTATCATTAGCTTACAGCTTTAAGTGTTTCAGGTATGTGCTAACTAAAAATAAAGACAAGATGATAGTTTATTAAATTTTAATGAAGTTTGCAGATTGTTTCGGTGAAGTTTAATAAACTCTTTGCTATCTAAAATATAACGGGACACCGGAGTATATTCTCCAGCATCTCACACTTCTGATAATCAGTTTCTGCTTGACGTTTATTCAGCTGTGTAAAAACTATAACTTTAATCTCAGCCAAACGATTTACTCAGGAACAAATAAAATACTAAATAAAAAGCCAAACAATATTATTTTTAAGTTATCTAAGTGACTTATATATGTTTAACCTGAGTAGTGAAAGACGGCGGTGGGTTTGAAAATGATTTGCCGGGAGTCCGCTGTTCTCACAGGCTCTAGTGAGCCTTGCCCCCGGCTAGCTATCGAGCTAGTGGGTAACAGACATCTCCGAAATCGTCGGAGCGCTTTTGAAAATATGCGGTCTTGATAAACTGAGCAGATATTTGAGATTTACACAGTTACATTCTCGCCTGAAAATATGTTAAACGTTTATTTTGTGACCCAGAAAGAATAATAAGAGTAATATTAAAACTAACTAGCTGCCGCCATTGTTGAAAACTGAGCAGGGCGCTATGGATTCTGGGACACAGCTTCTTCTTCTTCGGAGTTTAACGGCAGCTGGCATCCTTGTACATGCAGTGCTGCCATCTTCTGTTTCAGTCCGTTATTACACTCCTAAATCCTACTACTTATTCCTGCGTCTTTTGGGATCTTACAAAGCCTCAAACGATGCGTCGACTATTAAATTAGTCGTCGACGATTTTGATAGTCGACGTAGTCGTGACTAGTTGACTAATTGTGGCAGCCCTACTCGTTATTTTATGAGAGATGAAGCAGATGGCTTCAGGCTTGCCTTCACTGCTCTGCCATTTTGAGTGTAACAAGGAGAAATCTGCATGTTTCTGCCAAATTTTCTTTGTTCTTGAGCTAAAAGGATCAAGTTCTTTTGTTTCTGCTTCAGTAAAACAAAGTTCTGCTGTAAAGTGTTTCTTGATGTTTGAAAGTTCTTGGGTTGCTCTCTGCTCATGTTTCCCAGTCATTCACACATCTTGTCACCTTCTTTCTATAAAACTTGATAATCAGTAATCGCATGTAAAGTCTGAGCTCTCCTGAAGATAAACTACAAGAAAACCTTTTCTGTTTATATCTGTCAGCCCATTAGCATCGCCTTTAAAGGTGATGTTTCCTGTTTCTGTCTTCAGAGGGCACCACCGAGGTGGAGCTGAATGACATCGAGGCGCAGATCGGCTGCAAGCTCCCAGACGACTACCGCTGTTCCTACCGCATCCACAACGGTCAGAAGCTGGTCATCCCAGGGTCAGTGTCAGCCTGAGAAAACAGACTGTAGCCACGCCCCCTTCTACCTGTCTCACCTTCCTCTCCACCTGTCTCTCTGTCCTCAGGCTGATGGGCAGCATGTCTCTGTCCAACCACTACCGCTCGGAGGTGCTGCTGGATGTGGAGACGGCGGCCGGCGGCTTCCAGCAGAGGAAGGGGATGAGGCGCTGCCTGCCACTCACCTTCTGCTTCCACACAGGCCTCAGTCAGTATATGGCGCTGGAGCCTGCTGAGGGGCGCCAGATGTTTGAGAGCTTCTACCCCTGCCCGGTCAGCACATTTACTGCTTATTCTTTCAAAGTAAATGCTCTGTAGCATTCAGTGGACATATTTGGAACTGTTTCTTCTTTCTGTGTTTCAGGATCAGACGGCTCAGGATCCTTCAGCCATCGACATGTTCATCACAGGTCAGCGCCAGTCTTTATCTGCAACTGTGTTAGAAATGTTATATTCAGAAAATGTTATTTAACATTTTAAATTATGAATTGTGGTTTTAGGTTAGGAGGTTCCTCAACTTGCAGATGACTCCTGTTTTCATTTTCCTGTCACTGATCAGGTGACTTTTTAGGCAGACCATGTGTATAATTTCTGGTCTAAGCACTCTTACTTTTCCTAAAATCAAAAAACACTTAGAGGTAAGAGTCCAGATTCTTTCAGCTTCAGTAGAATTGCTGTGATCAGGATGTCTGTTCTCCAAAGTTCATGAAACGGAAGATTTACAAGATTTAGTGAATTGCAAGTTTGACATGTTAATCAAAGCTGACATCAATGCCATCTAGTGGCTCAATATTAAAACTACATCACATACTTAAATTATTAAAATCTTAATTAAACATTGCTTAGAACCAACTGTGTCTTCAAATCAAAATCAGACTGATGCCTCAATTTTGCTTCAGCAGGAAATCTACATTTGTGTACATCAAATCATGATGTACACAAATGCTATTTTTAACCCTACGCTGTAACCTTCTACACCGTTTAGTCGTTGTGGGCTGCGTCAACCCGACGTGTAGTCCCATTTCTTGGTGCATGTCAGGTTATGCGGAAGTTTATGACGCTCAAGAGGGGTTTTCAATTAAGCCGTACGAGACCAAACTGAAACATAATTTAGGTATAAACCCGTAAAACAGCCTCCAGTTTAATCTCATATTATTTTAAACCACAAACAGAACAGAAACAGGAACCTTTTATGATCATTCTGAGCACTGCTGTTTCAAGTTTCAAGTTTTATTGTCATGTACAGATAAACAGTGTAGCCACATTTACCCATAACGAAATTCTTTGGCTCGTGTTCGTCGGCGTTACACGAGCATATAGAAGTATGCAGTTAAATTAAGAAGAAAATAACAGAAAATAGCAGTAATGATAAAGAGAAAACAAATATTTAAGACAAGTTGGTATTTACAGTTTGTGAAAAACTTGTGCAATGAGTATTTAAGTGATATTTAAGTTTGAAGAGGAAGTGTTAAAAGGTTTTTAGGATTAATGCTGAATCAGTTTTAGGGGAAAAAATCGTTTCATTTACTTTTTGTCTTTTTAAACCTCTATGTTGAAGTATCCTGTAAGCTTTCCAGTAGAACATTTCTGTACGTTCAGTCAGTTAACTACATTTGACTGGTTGGTAATATATTTGAGTGCAATTGTATTATCACATAGTTCTTCAGAGGAGTTCAGATGAACATTATTAAGTGTCTCACCGTGCACTTTCCTCTCAGTTTTAACTGCGACAGCTCGTCTCTCTGTTTGATCTGTTTGTTTTTGCTGCCCTGCTGTCAAACTCTAAAGCTGGATGTCGCAAGATTTTCTGTAACTTGTCTTCTCGTTCAGTCTGATGTCATTAAACATTTCCAGGCTCAAAAGTCCGTCAAACAAAACAGTCCAATTCTCTCAGGTGTTACAATAAACTTTCTACCTGTAATCACAATTACGTGAAAAATTTTGAATTCTGCTTTGTAGAAGTGCAGAGAAAGGTCATGTTCAAATATTTCTTACATCCAGTCTTCATGGTCAACTCAGCGTGTAATGTTAATATATAGAAGGTTGTGTAAAGATTTAAAATGTCATGTTTGACCTCTGACTCAGTATTTTTTTTTTTTTAACAAATGAATACATCTTCTATATCCACATAAATAAAAAATAATCATACTCAACATTATGTCAGGTGTGTTAAAACGGATTTAAACAGAGCAAACAAACCCTGAACCCTAACCCTGCTCTTGTTTTTACTGCAGTCCAAACTTCTTAAAGTAGGCGGACGTTTGTGCTCTCAGAGTGCTTTGTTCGATGCAGTTTTTTTTTTTTTTTAATAGAACCCATTTTTCTTTAGTTAAATTCGTTAACAAAAACTCTGCTTCGGGTCTTGGAGCCACACAGCAAACGGAAAACCAAAATTGCCCTGAAATTCACATCATTAAAGGAAACACGATGCCCGAGGTCTTAACTATACTCTGTTGCGGACATGGACAGCTGGAGATCCGGCGGCCAAGAAGTCATTCCTGTTATGCTTTTTTGAAGTCCGCTGCCTGGGGCGTGGCATAGTTGTAAAGTAAATTCTCCACAGATGATACTGTGCGGTCGCAAAAGTCAGGCAGACGGACCTCCTCCCTCACACTCACTGTGTGAAGATGGATGCAATGAGAAGGAAATGAAGGCAAGAGGTCGACCAACTTGACAGACTCACTGCAGGTTTCTTAGTGGTTTAAGGTTCTCGGGCTGATAGTTCGAGAGATCTATGAGCTGAACAAACTGTCAGACGGCAAATATAGACATTGAAAGTTTCAAGGTGGAAAAAAATGCCCAGAGCAGATAAAGATGCAGGTGAATTTGAGTGTTTCTGACGGCTTTCTTGCTGATGTCACCTACACTCAGGGTGGAGCCCATAAAGAAAGAAACAACAGGTCTAGCAGTGAATCTGAGTAATCTCACAGAGTTAAAGACAACATTTGAATTCCCTACATTCAGTTCAGCATCACAGTGTGCTGGAACACATCACAGCTGTCATCATGTGAGAGGCGGGTCTATCACTGGGCTTACTCGTCTTTGCCGTGGTTTAACTAAACCCAGGTACTGTCCACGTATCCAGCTGTGAAATGTGATTTGATAGATTCAGGTTTGCAGGAACATTTGACTCAAGTTGTCCACTCTTCATTCATTTGTATAAAGTTGAGGTATAAGCTACTTTAGACCGAACCGAAAGTCCTAAACACAAGACCGCTTCAGCAACTGCTTGATTTATTTCTCTCCTCCACTTGGATAAATTACCCAGACAGATTATAAGTTTGTGTCAGTTTGTTCTCTGTGATTCTTTAACTTTGTGTAAAAGCTGCAGAAACCCTGAGCATGAAAACGTGGGAAACTGTGAGTGTTTGTGTGTTCAGGCTCATGTTTCTTGGAGTGGTTCACGACCTACGTGCACAACGTCGTCACGGGAGAGTATCCAATCATCAGAGACCAGATCTTCAGGTAACTACGAGTCGCGCACATGTAAATGAGTGTTTTGTGTGTTTGAGCCTCTGTGAAGCTCAAAGCTGATTTTGCTCTGCAGGTATGTGCACGACAAAAGCTGCGTGGCAACCACCGGTGACATCACCGTCTCCGTTTCTACCTCCTTCCTGCCAGAGCTTTCATCCGTCCATCCTCCACACTTCTTCTTCACCTACCGCATCAGGTAACTTCCTCTCTGCTCGCCATGTCTCTCACCGCCTCTTTCCAGCGTTTTAATGACCCGGCGTGTGTTTTCAGAATAGAAATGTCCAGCAGCGCCTCGCCTGAAGCCGCCTGTCAGCTCGACAGCCGCTACTGGAAAATCACCACCTCTGACGGCAACGTGGAGGAAGTCCAGGGTCCCGGCGTGGTCGGTACGCTGCCCGCATCACACCTGGGCTGCTCCACTGTGATTGGCTGAGACCAGCTGCTGAATGTGTGTGTTTGTGTGTGTATCTGTGCAGGGGAGTTCCCGGTCATGACCCCTGGAAAAGTACACGAGTACGCCAGCTGCACGACCTTCTCCACTTCGTCAGAGTACATGGAGGGTCACTACACCTTCCACAGACTCGGTAACTACCTCCACCTGTAACAGAAACGCCTCCCAGATGTTTTGCTGCTGTTCTCATATTTGTTTCTTTCATAGCCAGTAAAGAGGAAGTTTTCCAGGTGGCCATACCTCGTTTCCACATGGTCTGCCCCCCCTTCAGAGAGCCTGTGGTCCGAACGGTAAGAGGTTCTGCAACGCTCTGAAAATCAAAAGACACTTTCAGGGGGTTTTAGACTGAAGTCAAAACTGAAACGTAATTATTTGTTTGTTTTCAACATCTGGCATTGATGCACATGGCTGGTTAACTGGAGACAAATGAACTACAAAGACAGGATTACTGCAAAGGGAAGTGGCTGAGAAGGTACTGCAGGAAGACGAAATGAAAAGTCAAACTTCCAGGTTTATGCAGCACAGCTTTACTCTAGTGAGCTGAGGGCAGTAAACATAAATGTAAGAGGATGAGGAGAACACCAAGATGATATCAAGGACAAGAGCAACTTTAAGGTCAAGAAATTGTTTGTTTAATGCTTTAAGATATTCTTAAATCTTCCACTCTGACAATTTGTTTGTGCTTAATTGGAGATTATTCCAGGTAAAAGGTGCAGCAAATGTAAACTGTCAGGAATCAAACACAGGGAGAAGGAAGACTTGATTATGGTTTCTACACATGCATGTACAGAGATAAGAAGTAACGTACCCGAGCAGAGCTGTGTATATTAGAAGAATCAGTAGGAAGCTCTGTACGTATACAGTGATGTACATGATTTCCACAGTGCTGTCTTCAGGTGTTGGTCAGGTGTATTCATAAAGAACCGATAATCCAATAAAATGAACAAATAAATAAATCAAGTTACCAGAATTACTAGTTTCCTTACCTGGAGGGGGAAACAAGATTCCTAACAAACTTGGAATCTTGGAAACATTAATGAAGCCTCAATACTTGGCTGTTGTGATCGCTTCAGTTTCAGGTCCCAGAACAATTTTGATCTTCGGAGATCTGATAAATTAAAAGTCCCCTGTACTCTGGAGGTTTGTTGCATCTTGCATCTCTCACTCTCTGCAGTCTGAGTTTAAAAATGTAAAAGCTGCAGGCTGGGCTGCTGGTGATGGAAAATCATTAGCTACACTGAGAGAGTCTGACTGTCATTAGTCCAGATTTTAGTTTCTGTTTGATTTTAGCTGCTGAGAGCACCCCTGCTGCAGACAGCGGACATCAGGAGCTGACTTCACGGCCAGTTTGAAGTGTTTCCGTCACACAGCTTCACCGGGGTTGGCTGGCTCGCCTTTTATCAAAGAAATCAAGCCTAAAATTAATTTAAAGAGTTTACTAATTACACTGTTTACTACTTACAGTCGCTATCTTGCACAACTCACTGAGCTCAGCATACTGTTCACTGCTGAGGGGGTGCCCTCTAGCGGCTTTTTAGTGAAACATGACTTTAGCGTAACATCTGTGTCAGTGTAAGTGACACTGTTAGGCTTTCTAAATATCTTGGTATGGTGTGATACCAGTATGGTGTCCAAGCGCACCATAAAGTACCTGCAGAAACCACCAAAAATTAAACGCATAATGGCTGAAAAGTGACCCAAAAATTTACTGAAAACAGGTAAAAAACTGGTACAGACGTGCAGATCAGCCACCAACACCGTGTCTTGCTTCTGTATTGGAGGGTTAAAGAAGGCGTCGCCTCCTTTAATGATCTCAATGATCAGCTTCAGACTGTCCAACCTTCAGCACTTGCTGCTCACGCTCTCTTTTGTCTCTTCTGTTTTGTTCCCGACGACATCTGATCCAAGCAGCAGAAGGCGTTGGCTAGCTACACGCCTCGCTTCGACGACCACGACGACGACGACCACGACGGCGAGTACTGCGACGGAGACGGCGACGACTTTGACGATCTTAGGGGAATAAACATGGCTGCCTTGGAGGGAGCATGGTGTCCTCGACACATCTGACCTCTGACCTCCCAACATCATAACATGCTGATGTCAGTTAATTGGGTTGATGAACATTAAAAGCTTCCGTATGGCCTTTGATTGACTCGCAGCAGGGGATTATGGGACGGGTTGTACCAATGAACCCACCAAGCAGAGCCATACGGGGACCGAGTCGCACCAACTTCCAGCTGCCAGTGAAACAAAATCAAAATGTGAAAGTGCAGTTTTATAGAAATGGTCTTTTTCTGTTGGGTGTTTAAGCTTTTGTCAGGACACTGTTTGATAAGTGAGGATGAGACGGGCTGGACGCCACTGGCGTTGGCCTTTTAAAGGAGCACCGTGGTGATCTGTGGCTCCCAAACAAACACAGCAGGGAACAAACTGACGCCGGTGGCTTCAGGTTCCAGTTTAGAATGAGAAAAAAGCCGATTTGTGTCGACTACAAGACTTAAATCTGGAGTTTTTTTGTGAAATGGAAAAAATGTGGGTCTGTTACTTTTGTCCATAAGATTTTAGTTCTCAGAGGGATAATGCTTCTCCTTCTTTAAATGAGAAAAGCCGTGGTTTTTTTTTTTTGTTTTTTTGGGGGGGGGGGCAGGAACTTAAGCCTAACTACTGATAGATTTTGGTTTTTTATGGCTTCCTAGCCAAAATTTAATGAAAGACAGATTGTTTTCCAAAAAATATGTTATTCTGCAATATTCTGCCCCCTAGCGGTAAGACTTCACAGTATCTGCGGGTAAAAAGATGTTATGCTGCCGTCTTAAAGTGTAATCTGAGAGACGCTGCAAGCAAATTTCAGTATGTGTGTGGTGATTTAATCCTAGCATGCAGTCATTTGGTCTAGAAAACACCAACCAGCCCAATGTGGCCTCATCGAAAGGATTTTTTCATCCAACAAAACCATTCAACACCTACAAAGGTAAACAAGGAAAATCTGAAAACCTGAAATCAAATATTCCGAATTTTTCCTGTGTTAGTAAACAGCAGGTATATCGTTGGATTAGCGATGAGCAACCACTCAAACATCTCACATGTCTGAAGCCTAAACTTTTGGGAATTATTTGAGGCTTTCATATGAGACGCTTTTTTAATTTGAGAGAGGCGATTCAACATTAGCCTTCCCCCTAGTGGATAAACTGAGCAGTGCAGCTGTTATATGTGTGTTATTAAAAAGGAAAGATCTCCACAGCCAAAGGTTTTATTGCATATTTTTATGGTTTCTGCTCCTTAAATCTGGTGCTTATCCTTTGTCATGTGCCAGCAAATCACACCTTCAGCCAGTATTAAAACCCGAGAGAGACACAATAAAGAAAGTAAATTAATACAATAATAAATACTTGCAGCTATAGATGATATGTTACCTTTAAGATGAGTTGTAGTCATACAGCTTTAAGTTGGTGCAGTGAAAAAGAAAATCTGGGTTTATTGTGGTTTTTCCAAAAAGAAAAAATTATTTCAAAATAATGTGTACACGCAATGGCAGGCAGAGTGTGGTAAGAGAAGAGGACTTGGGTTTCTTTTATCTGGGGGTTAAAGTTGTATGCTTCACGCTGCTTTCTTAGACTTGAGTTGGTATCTTAAAGCAGGTCTCCTTCCTTTCAGTCCGGTGGAGGCGGGACAGTCAGCGGGTTTGTTTTTGTATGTTTGGATGAAATAAATCTCTTATATTCACTGCTACTGAGTCTCTTCACTTTTACACGCTCGCTTCAAGGTGATTTTCTCGCACACTGTAAAAAGATTAATTCCAGAGCTTTAGTGAGACTTCACCAGCCTTTTAAAGATTGAGTTTATTTCAGATACCTGCCCTTTTTACAGCTTTCATTAGATTAAAACAAATTGTTTCAGCTCCCTTAAAGTTGATTTTATTCTGATTGGCCGGTTCCTGGAAGCTCTTAGACTTTTCCAGAGGCGTTTCACATGTACCACAGGCTGTCTTAGCCGCCGGTTTTTCCAATTGGCTGCACCTTACAAACCGGTTTGATCAGCAGGTAGGCGGGGCTTCTTTGTGCCTCATGTGATTTGCTCTCTGTGATGTCATCCAGATCCAAAAGTAGAAAAAAAGTGTTTTTGTACATACACTGACCTCTGTCAGGTAGCTCCTCTCTTCTCCAGGATGGATGATAAAAATCAGTGTAGTTTGGCAGCTAAATGGACACAAGTCAGATGAGAAATCGTGTTCAGAGACACAAACTGCTGTGAGATCACAAACAGTGACCTCACAAACATGCATTTAAATTCAAATCTTTAAGACCGCTGCATTAAACTTTGAATGAAACCGTGAATAATAAAGTTTAAACCAGCGGTTACATTCAGCTGAGCGTAATTAAACTCAGTCTGTTAAAGAGTTGGATCCAGATGCTGATGATGTGAGCAGTCTCCACAAACGCCATCAAATTCATTTGCAGTCGGTGATTTGAAGCTCTTTTTACAGTCGAGCTTCAAACACCCGAATCTCCAAATTTAAGACACGAAGCTTCATTAAAGCAGACAAATCGTAAAAAAAGAAGTTTATTCGGACTTGGTGAAACATATTTGTTCTCTGCAGGTTAAAAATGTTCAGCGGAGTATCGCGTGCTTCTGTAGCTCCTCCTCCTCTTCAGTCTTCGTCATCTTCGTCCTGATCGTCGTCCTCCTCCGCCGCCGCCATCCCCAGACTTCTGCGTTTCTTCTCCCCTCTCGTCTCCTTCCTGTCCTCTCCCTCCTCCTCCTCCTCGTTGTCCTCCTCCTCCACTGCCCCTCCATCACCCCCATCCCCCTCCTCCTCACGGGCGTTGCAGCGGCTGCAGTGTCTCCTGAAGCCTCCCAGGAAGTGCGACCTGAAGCAGCAGAAGGGGCAGGCGTAGCGGCCGGGCCGGTGGGCGGAGCTGATGTGCCGCTGCAGCCGGCTCGGCAGGAAGAAGCTGCGCTTGCAGTCCTTGCAGCTGTACGGCCGCTCGACGTCGTGGCAACGCACCACGTGACTGATGGCAAAACCTGCGGCGACACAGATGACAATAAAAACATAAATCTATAGTTTTTGATGTTGGATTATTTTTAGTTATCCGTTTGCTTGTTTGGTTTGAAAAACAATTAGATAAAGATTTTTATTTTTTTTTAGTTTTGTTTGCTTAAAAAAAACAACCAAAAAGATACAATTACCAAATATAAGCTGATTAAAATTCTTTTGTTGTTGCTGTTGTTATAAAATATAATAATTCACATAAAATAAGTCAAAAAAGTCATATCTACCAGTAATCTTTTTAAAAGTCCAAAAGAATACTATAGAAGTCAGCTTAAAGAGTAATTAAAATGTAAAGATTGTGTTTACATTTTCTGGCATTTTATGTCTGCTTTTCTTCATTTCTGGGATTTTAACTCACATTTACAAATTTAAAGCAACAGCCCGATGTGGTATCTGTGCCATGCATACAAGCTTTAAGACGTAAATATCACATTAAAAGGTCATTTTTGTAGTTACGGTAGTCTCTTCTAAATATATTTTAAAATGTTACCACCAGGGGGCAGTGTATCACCACAAAGTTTTATTGTCCCAGTTTAGTGCAGTCCTCCAGGTAACAGTCTGTTAAACAGCTACAAAACACAGAACGCTAAGTAGTACAGAAGTGTTACATTACATATACATGTAATAACTGCTTTCTGCCCCCTGCTGGTCATTACAAAAAATAGCAGGTTCAGGGATTCGTACCTGGGACCTCGAGTTCATGTCTTTTATCTGCATCAGTTTGATTTGAGCTGCGTGCGTGGGCGGGTACCTTTGAGTTTGGTCTTCCAGCCGCACATCAGGCACACAAAGCGGTTGGAGATGAAGCGCACCACTTTGGCCGTAGCCTCCATCTCCTCCTTCAGCAGCTCACCGCTCAGCCCGGCCACCGATGCCTCCTCCTCTTCCACCCCCCCGCCACTCTGCGTCTGGTTGGCTGCAGCAACGTCACGTCTGATGGCCTGGTTGGCGTACGCTTTGGGAATGTTGTGCTTGCGCACCACGTGGCTGACACCCACAGCTTTCAGCTTGTTCTTCCAACCACAGATTAGGCAGCGGTACCTGGCGCCATCAAACAGTAGCACACTTTTGTCTTCATACTCACATTTAACCGACTCCACCCCCTCTCCTTCCTCCTCTTCTTCACCCTCACTGCTCCTCTTTCTTTTCAGGACGTCCCTGCATCCTTCCTCCTCTTCCTCAGTCTTGATGCTCTTTATTTTAGATTCATCTTTCCCTCCTTCTACTTCCTCCTCATTGCTCTTCTTTCTTTTGGCGTCACCTTTCCCTTCTTCTTCTTCCTCTTCCTCAGTCTTAATAGTTTGCTTTCTTTTGGTGGCATCTTTCATTTCTTCGTCCTCCTCGTCACCCTTCTCGCTCCCGTTGTCGCCTCCCTTGTCCCTTTCATCCATGCAGTGTTTGGTGATGATGTGCTTGTAGAGCTTGGTGAAGTCTCTGCTGGTGTAGAAGCAGTAGGAGCAGTGGAAGAGCCGGGCGCCGCTCTGGTACATCAGGATGTTCCCGAGGCGTCCCATCACCACACCGTCAAGGCAGGAGGGGTGGGATGCCGCAATGTGGGAGAGCTGGTGGGCGTGGCTCTTGGAAAAATGGCCACAGTGGGGGCACTGGAGGTGAGCCGCGACACCCCCGCCTACTTCACCACGAGTCTGTATGATAACAGACATCCCTGCAAAGATAGTACAGAGCAGGTCAGGACCAGGTGAGCTCAGAAAACTGCCACTAAGATCAAGATAAAAAATTCTTAAAACTGAATGTAGAGTGCGTTCTGGTGGACAAACTATGCAACACCAACAGTCATAACATGGTTGAACGGTGTTTCTCTTGTCTCTTCTATATTTTTGTTTTCATTTCTTTATTGCTTGTTATAAATAGATTGGGAAATAGCAAAATATATGTCGGGCTCGATTTATCCAATTTCGAAATATTTGCTCAGTGTGAATTTGTAACAACTTTTTTTTTCCAACAGAAAGTATATTTTATGTCTGCTTCAACCAGGAATACAAAACTTCAAAAACAGCCAATGTTAGACCTTTACCGAAACCAAATTGTGCATGTTACATGTAAAAATCTGTGCTGTGCTTTAACTTGTGGGATGAGAATCATCTTCCCTCGTGGTGTGAACTCTGCTGTCACACAAGCAGCAGAAATGTGTGGGGTTTTTTTATTTTATTTTGTTTTTTACTATAGTCCGATTTAAAATAGCAGCTCTAAATATATATAAAAAATAAACAGATTCCATTAAAATAATCTAACACTTCAGGAAATCACAACCAGGTACTTTGGACGTCTCTTTACTTCCATCCCTCCACAGCCTGTAAACTTATCTTCATCAAATACATTCAACCTTTAAACGGATTCTTTTAATATTTAATCTTTTTTCCCCCATTAACAGTGATACAATTCCAACACTTAAGCACATTTAGGAGTGAGATTTGTCTCCAGAGTAAGTCACCTTATCCTGGTTCATCCCGGTTTATCCTGGGACTGGGATAACGGTAACCCTGCTCCTGCACGCTGTTCACATCAATGGGATAGAAGAGCGCAGCTAACAGGCTTGCCTGCACTAAAAACTACACATTTAACCAGTTTTTTCCACCCACCTGACTCCACCGCCGGCTGTGTTAGTTTGTAACAAAGTTCCTGAACCTGAAATGACAATAAAACCACTCAGGAGAAACATTTGAACCGGATTAAATCTCTATCTTTTAGGCTAACCGCCAGCCTGCTCAGCAGATTCTCCGCTACCGCCCTTTTCCGTGTTTACCTCCAGCACAGCCAATCAACTCACTTCAGCCGTCCGCCACTGACCAATCACAAAATTCCCTTAACCAGGCTCTCGTCTAGCATTCAATTGTCGCGAGATCTCTGGGGTGTTTTATAATTGTCGGACATTCCTTCGTTTATAGAGGAAAAAAACATAAAATCTTCCGGCTCTGGTGAGACAAACTAGCCTACACTTTCAAGTGAACTAGAAATAAATGAATAAAGATAATACAAGAAACTGATACATAAATTTTATTGAATATTATTTATAATCAGGCTGAAACGTGTGCTCCTTAGTCTGTGATTAATAAGGCTGATCCTGTTTCCAGAAACCCACCACCTGCTGAGGAAGCAGGGCACTACATCTCTGTCATCCACTGCTTCGTCATCACTCATAAAGGTATTCTTGTTCTTTATTCTTCTTTTTTTCTTTGCTCGTTTTGTTTTGCTTGTTTTTTCTCTTCTCTTTTTTTAGGGGGGGGGGTCAATAAAGTCGGTGTCCTGGCTTCAGTTTCGCTTGACTGGATTAGTTTCGCTGTGTTTTACTTTGTAACCCCTCCCCCACCCCTTTTTAAGAAATCTGAATTTATGTGTTGATTCCACCGGCTGTGGCCAAGATGATAGAGCAGGTCGTCTACCTATTGATCTCCACACCATCTGCTTCAAATTCTTCTTCACTGTAACATCACTGTAGTTCCATCACATCCTTTTTTCAACAATATGTGTTTTTCTTAATGAAGGAATATTTTCTTTTCTTTTTTTCTCTTTTTTTTCTCTTTTTTTTTTTTTGCCTGTCCCATTTGGTTCTTTAGCCGTCAGAATTGTTGTCTGAAGACCAACAAGGATACCCAATGGATTTACATTGCCAAATGGATCATCACGGCCTTGCCGTATTGGTCCATTTGATTGACCTTTGTTGTTATTGTTTATTTTATTTTATTTTCAGTTGTTGCAGACGGGACAGACATGGCTGGGGGATAGGAAAGGGAGAAAGAAAGATGAAGGAAAAGAAAAACAGAAGGGAAGAGGGACAGTGAGAAAGGGCACTTAAAAAGAGAAAGAAGAAAAAAATCTCCTGGATCACCTGTTGAGAGAAAAAGAAGAGAAAACAAGCAAAAAAACCAGAGCAACATACTAAACACAACACCATCGCATCAATCTAGCTAAGTGTAAACAGCAGTAAATACTAATTACTGAATGTTGTTGTGCAGCACGCAGGACCGACAGCGCACAATGTGCTTGAAAGTAGCAGCCAAGAAAGGTGTAGTTTATGTCCATGAACAGTGAACACCCGTGTGCACACCTGTGTGGATCAGCGCGCTTGTATTCAAAAGGTTTCCCCATGTAACGGTCTGCTAGAGGGTGTAGAGAGCCATAGCCCTGTCCCCCAGGGCATGAAGCAGGCATGGAGGAGATCCAGGCTCCAGACATCCAGAGGCCCCAGAATGCAAGAGCCCAAGGAGGACCACCGGAGGGGCATCCGTGCCACCCTCATGGGAAGGGCTGAGGAGAGCCCCAGACGAGGGGTCACCCAGTAGCCATGGAGCAGAAGCCAGAGGGGGCTGCAGTGGCGTGCCCGCCGGCTCTGCTGGCAGCCAGCTGAGCCAGAGTGAACCGAGCCGCAGGCCCAGAGGCCAGAGGCCCGAGGGACCCCTTTGCCCCGGAAGAGGCCTGACCGAGCAACAGGTGCCAGGCCCCGCTAAGTAGCCACCGCGAGTGAGCTGGTACATACCTGAGCGCCCAGCCCCGGACACCAAGAACTACCAACGCACCGACCCTTGAGGGCATCAGTCACCAGCAGGGAGTGTGGTGAGGGGAGATAGGCCTCTACACTTTGGAGGGCCTTGGAGTTCCCAGAGAGGTGGAGTCTAAGACCCGAACTGACATATAGACACAGACAAACAGGCACACATTGACACAATCATACATTCCCACCCTCATGCACACATATACAAATACTCAGCACGCACCCAACGTAAGGATAGACATAAATGGACACTGTACACACAATCACACTCCCCAAACATACACTATATCCCGGGTCCAGGTATCCACGCCCCCAGAGGGGGAAACGGCATCTAGACCCAGGAGATGTTACCCTTTCCCCCGGGGTGGAGGCAAGCAGACCGCCCCAGGCTCCGCAGCAGCAGGGAGGCCCCGCATCCCAGATCCCAATCGGACGGCCAACACCTCCTCCCAGCCCCCCCGCCCCGATGGCCAGCAGAGAACGGGGGGGTGTGAAGACCCCAAACCTCCCTCCTCTTGCTCATGTGTAGTGTTGCTGCGTGTTGTTCTACAATGCATTTAAAACACGGGAGAGATTTAAAATTGAGAGGTGGGCTCTAGCGCCAGAGGTGGGGTTGAAAGAATAATTATATGTTTTAAAATATAAGCAGCAATACATTGCGCATATATATAGTATTATAATACACAAGACAGCGATTTATGTGGCTGATTTCTCAGAAACACGTTAAACAATAAATGAAACCAAGCCAGATGACGCCAGACCGGGCTTTTACTTTGAAGTGAGTGGATCAAAGCTTTATCAAAGCAGAAATACTCATCTTAATGGGGAGGTTAAAGGTCACCTGTTGAGCGAGTGAGAGGGAGGAGTAATGGGAGAGTAATTTCAGGTTGAGTGAGGACTGGTTTGAGAGGAGGGAGAGAGGAGGAGAGAAGGCTTTTATTGTGGTAGAACGAGGGAGGGTAGACAGAGGGAGAGAGGGAGGTATCTGAGTTTGAACTTGTGTTTTCCTTTAGTCTTTGTCATCTCAGATTCACAAACGCAGACACACACATACACACAAATATACTGGGTGTCATATTGAGAGACGCCGGGCGAGTGAGGACAACATGCTCTGCTTAAAAGGTAAGAGAGAGAGATAGAGAGAGAGGGCATGAAGTTATGAAATGTGGGTCATTTTGTTCTGTATCTATCAACATTAACACACACACACACCGTTATCTTCATAACCTTTTTGCAGTGTGAGTGAGAAAGAGTGTGAGTGTGTGTGTGTGTGTGTGTTGGGGC
The DNA here is from genome assembly GCF_056152115.1 of Neolamprologus brichardi. Classification (NCBI taxonomy): domain Eukaryota; kingdom Metazoa; phylum Chordata; class Actinopteri; order Cichliformes; family Cichlidae; genus Neolamprologus; species Neolamprologus brichardi. Next base: position 18,797,014 of record NC_142125.1, read on the forward strand.
ACTGAAGAAGGTTGAGCAAGCTTTATTTTGAGCACAGAGAGAGAGAGAGAGAGAGATTAATGGAGGGAGTGAAGAGTTGACTAGATGCACTGTTTTCATGATTACAGCTGCAGGAGTCCTTTGTGCAAGTGTTACTATGGTTACTGCTCCTAATAGCACCGCTAGTATTTCAACTACCACAAGTACTTCTGATACTGTAAGTACTGATAATGCTGGTTCATCCAAGTTTTGGGTCAGAGACGTGTGCAGTCTTGAGTCTGGCACGTGTGTGTGTGTGTGTGTGTGTGTGTGTGTGTGTGTGTGTGTGTGTGTGTGTGTGTGTGTGCGTGCGTGCGTGCGTGCGTGCGTGTGTGTGTAAGTCTTTAATGACTGTCGGCCTGTCGGGGCAGGCTGAAGCATCGCATTGAGCCTCCATAACACAGCTGTCCTTCTCCTGCAGCTTCAGACGTGGCTGTGGAGCTTTCCTTAATGAAATCCTGCAAGCTGCACTTCCTCAAGCAAACAAAAACAAAAAGAGCACACATAAAATTTGCTAGAATGTTTATCGACTCATGATGTTTCAGTTTTAGCTACAAAACAAATTAGCAGTTAATGTTTAAATGTTTCACCCATGATCTTATTGTTCCTCTTTTTAAGATTGTTTGCTTTTATCTGTGGCCTCATTCTGTATCATTATAAGCTACATTTGCATATTAGAGCTCAATTCCATTTGTATTTGTACTCATGATGCATATTGAAGCAAATCTTGCAGTATTTAGTATTCGTATTAGATCGTATTTACATGTTTTGCAAGCTCAATATATTAATCATACCTGTGTGAAGTGGTTGAAAAAATAGGAAGACTTAGAAGCACAAAATATAACAACTGAATGCGCCAGGACAAGATTGATTGATTGATTGATTGAATCTTTATTTTGAACATGTTAAAAAAGTACAACAACATAGAATTAAAAGAGACAAATAAACAAAGCAAAACAAAAAGAAAACGAGCAACCACAACTACAAATATCTTTTATGTTCAAAAAGGAGCAGGAAGAAGCATGAGCTTATTTAATCCCACCCCTTTTCCACTATCTAGTAATTTATAGACTACCGAAATACCTCCTTGCAATCACATTATGTGTCATGTGTATTTTTTTTTTTAATTATTATTCTTTTTTTTTTTTTTTTTTATTTATTTTATTTTATTTTTTTATTTTTTATTTTTTTAATATATATACATATATGTTTCTATCTATCCATACATACGTATTTACACATATGCACATATACACATTTTCAATAACCCCATTAACACCTCAAAGGATACACAACCTACAAATATATATATACCCATACCAACATACCCGTGCACCCGCACACACATGAAAATATTAGACAAGAACACCCTATCAAATCTCTACCTCCTCCCTGTACCCTGTAAAAACCTTTTCCTTAAACCGCTTTTTAAACTGTGCCATGCTCGGACATTGCTTTATATCTTTACTTAGTCTGTTCCACAGTTTCACTCCACACACAGAGATGCAAAAACTTTTTAATGTTGTACGGATACGAGGATGTTTTAAATTTAATTCCCCCCTCAAATTGTATCCCCGTTCCCTTTTAGAAAACATTTTTAGAATATTGTCAGGAAGCAGGTTATTTATTGCTTTATATATAATTTGTGCAGTGAGAAAATGAACCAGATCTGTGAATTTGAGAATTTTTGATTTTAAGAATAGTGGATTTGTATGATCTCTGTAACCGGTTTTATGGATTATCCTTATGGCCCTTTTTTGTAATATAAAGATTGATGATAGCGAACATTTGTAAGTATTGCCCCACACCTCTGCACAGTAATTCAAATACGGTGCAATCAGGGAACAATAGAGAATGTGGAGTGATTTGTGGTCCAGAATGTGTTTTACTTTACTCAAGATTGAGACACTTCTTGAACTTTTGTTATGTATATGATTTATATGAGACTTCCAGTTTAATTTATCATCTATAATCACACCAAGAAACTTATGTTCAAGTACTCTTTCAATTTCCACACCATCTATATGAATCTGCACTTGTGCATTTCTAAGGGAATTCCCAAATAAGATTATTTTAGTTTTACTTAGATTTAGCGATAGTTTGTTCCTGTTAAACCATTTTTTAATTTTGCACATTTCTGATGTAATTGTATCCAGCAGCTCCTTTAGATTCCCCCCAGAACAAAAAATATTTGTGTCATCTGCAAATAATACTAATTTTAATATATCAGATGCCTTACAAATATCATTTATATAAATAATAAATAATTTTGGACCCAGTACAGAGCCTTGTGGAACACCACAAGCAATGTCCAAGCATGATGAGGAATGGACACCCAGCTTCACAAATTGTTTCCTGTCACTTAAATAATTTTTCACCCATTGCAGTACAACCCCCCTGATCCCATACCGTTCCAGTTTATTAATTAATATGTCATGATTGATTGTGTCGAATGCTTTCTTGAGATCCAGAAATACTCCAGCTGCGTACTGTTTCTGATCTATAGCGTTCGTAATCTCCTCAATTGATTCGATTAATTTTTTGATCTGAATCCATATTGACTGTCAGAAAGTAATTTATATTTATCTAAGAATTTGTCTAATCGTTTATTAAACAGGTTTTCTAGGATTTTGGAGAATTGTGGTAATAAAGAAACAGGCCTGTAGTTTGTGAAGTGGCGTCTATCCCCAGTTTTATACAGCGGCACAACTTTAGCTATTTTCATTTTGTTTGGCACTTTTCCCATCTGAAATGATAAGTTGCAAATATATGTTAGAGGTCCTACAATTCCTTCAATGACCTTCTTGACGATTTTCATGTCAATATCATTACAATCAGTTGATGTTTTATATTTACACATGTGTACAATGTCAATTATTTCTTTTTCCTCCACTGATGTGAGGAACATTGAGTTAGGGTTCCTATCAATCAGGTTTTCACTACAGTCTACTGATGGCAGTGACTCAGGAATTTGTTCTGCCAGTTTTGGTCCAATATTTACAAAATAATGATTAAAGCTGTTGACCTTATCAGCAGTGTTTTCCATAATATTGCCATTGTCGATAAAGTATTGAGCATAACTTTGTTGTCCAGAATTATTTTTAATGATACCATTTAAAACATCCCATATTCCCTTCATATTATGTTTATTGTTGTTCAATATTTTACTATAATACTCCTTTCTACATACACGTATAATATTGGTCAACTTATTTTTGTATTTTTTATATTTATTTTCAGCATCTTTTGTTCGTTGTTTTAGGAATTCCCTATAGAGTGTATTTTTCTTTTTACATGCATTTTGTAAACCCTTAGTGATCCATGGTCTATCTGAATATTTGTGCTTTCTGTTGTATTTTATTGTTGAACAGTTTTTATCGTACAATTCCATGAATATTCTTAAAAATATGCCATATGCAATATCAATATCAGTTTCTTTGTACACACTGTCCCAGTCCTGATTTAATAGATCATTCTTAAGTGCATTCATAGTTTCTTCTGTCCTTACACGTCTGTATCTCAGTTGTTCTTCATGCTGATTTTTCTTATAATTAGTGTCATAAACTGCAAAAACTGGTAGGTGATCACTGATGTTATTAATTAATATTCCGCTCACAATGTTGTTTTCCATATTGTTAGTGAAAATATTGTCAAGTAAGGTGGCACAATGTGGTGTAATTCTACTAGGCCTGGTTATTTTAGGGTGTAAACTCAAACTGTACATAGTGTTTAGGAATTCGTCGGTCATTTTATGCTTTTTCGGATTCAACAGGTCAATATTAAAATCCCCACAGATAAACATAACTTTTTGATTTGTTTTAGAGAACATTTCCTCTATGAAGTCATTAAATACTTGAATACTAGAGCCAGGTGTTCTATATATACAGCTAATTATTACATTTTTCTCTTTTTCCTTATAAATTTCAATTGTTATACATTCTAATAAATTATCAATTACAGTTGTCATGCTTTCTACCACCTTGTAATTTAGGTTTTTATCCACATACACAGCTACTCCCCCTCCACTCTTGTTCCTTCTATTTACAAAATTCACTTCATATCCCTCCAGTCCAAAGTCCAGTCCTTTCTCCGCATTGATCCATGTTTCAGAAATGGCAATAATTCCAAATGGATTTGTCAACTCATTTAGATATTCCTTTATATTGTTGAAGTTGGCATACAGACTTCTGCTATTAAAATGGATTATTGATAATTTATTTTCCGTGTTGATGGTGTGCTTAAACTGTTCATCAGTGAAGTAGCAGCAGTTACTGCTGATGTTGTAGAAGAAGTTATTTTCCGGGTCTATATCCTTTTCTAAGTCTAGAACATTATGGTCTGTGTATCGAAATGTTTTCAGTTCAAGATTATCATAAAGAGAATTCCAATGAGTTATATTGATATTGTTGTCGGATGCAGATGAAGTTCTTTTGGACTGTGCCATGTGTTGTGTTGTGTGTCACGTCACATGTGTATTCATACCTCCAGAGTAAGTTGAACCTCAGTATTTGTCCAGCTCCTCCATATTTCTGATGACCAACACTTTGGCTTGTTCCGGTGTTCCATTGAGTTTAATGAATACTTTGCAGTTGGTGGTCCATGTATTTTGAATTTTTCCCTGTTTCTTCAAGTAACGTGCCTTCCTGGCAATGTCCACATTTCTTTTTGTCAGATGTTCATTCATGAAGACATCGGATCCTTTCAGTTTCTTTCCTTGTTTTAACAGTGCTGTTTTGTGTTTTCTGTTTGCAAATCTCACAATGATGGCTGGTTTGTCACTGTCATTTTTTCGGGGTAGAGGGTGGCAAGCCTCAATGTTGTTATAATCCACTTCCACACCTTTGGACCGTAGAAAGGTAACCACTTGATGCTCCGTGGAGTTGACATCTTCCTCTCCTGGCCCTCCTACATTGTCGGCGGCGACCGCCCGGGCGTATGACCGGGGTTTGATGCGAAGCCCCGTGATGATGACATCGTTCATCCGGGTGTACTGCTCCAAATCCGCCACTCTGTTCTCCAGGTACGCCAGCCGCCGATCCTTCTCGGCTTCTTCTGGATGCGGAGAGCCTTAACTTCCTCGACCAGGTCCAGGATGGCTTTCTGCTGCAGTTTGACAGTAGAAATCTCCTCTGTCATAAACTCCAGCGACTTCTTAATATCGTCACCTTCCTCGGCTGACAGAACTTTTTTCGGGCCCATGCTTGTAGCGTTGCCGTGACGACCGGCTAGCTAGTTGATGCTAGCGTCCTTCCTCTCTCTCACCGCTACGGTTCAAAAACGTCAACTTGTGAGTTTTCGAGAGGTCGCAAATGACGAGCCACCACTTCTGGACGGTTTCCCACACACGCTCTCAAAGTTTAGTATCCGCGGAGAGCTGCCGTTTTCAGGAGATATGTTAAGTTTGTCAACGTTTCTGCTCAGAGAACCTGTTGCTGACAGCTCGGTGTGTCACTTCCATCACATCGCATCAGTTATTTTTGTCCCATCATCCGTCAGAGTAAACACTTTCACCCTCGGGAGAAATTCCCCTGTCAAGTACCTGACATTCACTTCAAAAACACAACTGAACTGCCAGGACACAGATGATGGATGACGTAGGAGAAAAGCTAGGGGAGAGGAACTGAAGATTGATGGGACCCTTCTCACTTTCTCTTCTTTTTTTTTTTGATGGCCAGGTGAATCTCTGAGTCAATCAAGCGTTTGATCACGGAGACCTCCAGGCAGAAAACGAATGAATATTATTATTGCTTTTATATGAAGCACGGATACCTTTAAAAATTGGTTAAAAACTCATGTTTTTGTTTTAGAACTGATTTCATAATTAAACAATAAACATTTTTTAACTTTCTTTCTGTCTGTGGTCCTCACCTCCCTGTGACTCATACACCTCAAAGGAACACCTCACAGTTTTACCAACAAAATACCAACAGCCTCCCAAACTGACTGAAAACAGAGACATTTATTATTCTGCTGTTATTTGTGAATATTTCTTCATTATGTTTATGTTTTGTTTTGTCACTTTGGACTCTTCTCCCGTCCACCAGCTGGAACCTGGGATGGATCCAACCTCTGAATGTACCAGCACAAATCAAGGCCTTTCAGACCAGGGGACATCTTCCAGTCTTCTCTTGTTCAAGTTCGGTGAATCCACATGAACCATAGCCTCAGTTTTCTATTCTTAGCTGACATCAGTGGCACTCGGTGTGGTCTTCTGCTGCTGTAACCAATCTGCTTAAATGTTTGATGTGCTTTGCATTCAGAGATGCTCTTCTTTAGTTGTGATAAGTGGTTTTGAGTTGCTGTTGCCTTCCTATCAACTCAAAGCTGTCTCTCCAATCTTCTGTGAACCGCTGCTCACAGGATATTTTCATCTTTTCAGACCATTCTCTGTAAATTCCAAAAACCATGGCATGTTCAAAGGCGTTTAGATCACCTTTCATCACCAATGTGGTGCTCGGCTTAAAATTCAGCAGATCGTCTTAAACATGCCTAAAGACAATGAATTGATGCCATGTGACTTGCTGAATAGATTGTTGTGTTAACAAACAGATGAACAGCAGCCAGTAGTGCATTTATGCTATGTGTGACTCTAAAGTTCCAGTCAGGCACTGACTATCAGCGTTTGAATTTTCCCTTTATGGTAATATAAAGTTTGTTTTTTTCTTTTCTTGGGTAATCTAAGATATTGTTCAAGTGGTTTTAACACAGGTCCTTCTTCAGGACTTCCTGGTTGAAGGTTTGTGTGCACAAATGAGGCAGTGTGGTTTATGAGAACACTATAAACCACATTGGTTTGTGGTGCTCCTTAATGTGCTGCAACTGCTGACTGTCCCCTTTCTTCTTAACATTTTATTTAGCAGGATCCAGTTCTGGTAGTGGATACCTGACTGAGGCGTTTATTTACTTTCAGTATGGAGGTAATGGAATACAGATCATGTTGCATGTAGCTGAGGGTCAGCTACATGCAACAGCAAAACCAAGCTGAGGTGCAATAACACACAATGAAAAAGCAAGATGTCAAAATAAAATCTAGTAGAGATTTAGTGTCCAGTCTGCAACTTTGTATTTTCAAACTCGAGCAAAGAATATCAAGATCACTTCAGTTATAATGATGGTTGTTTATCAGTCCACCCAGTCCTTTTGTAAGCCATCATATTCCTCAGATTTAAGTGTCATAAACACCTGAATGAGCGCTCAGCACTAGCAGTACATGTTGGCACATGACACTAATGGCAGTCTCTATAGTTCAAGCTCCACATCATTATGTCCATTCTGCGTATTTGCATGCTGATCATCAAGATAAGAAGTGTTGGTTCTGAAGCATATTAATTGGTCAAAGAATCCAAAGAGGATTTGCTGCTGTCAATGCCGTGATTTTGTGGCTGTAATAAACGTTATCTGGCTCAGCGAGTTCCTATAACTGCTAACTGTAGCTATAGAAGTAGGATTTGGTGCATTTGTTGCAGTTGACAGGTGTGTATTAACCCACATCGTGTGGTGTGCAGGTGAAGTTTAACTAAGCTGTGAAGGATGTTAACCTTCTGTTTAAGATCTAAATTTAGAGATGCCCAGTTTGACACAGTAACGCATTACTGAGCAACATGTGTTGTGAGTGTGGTGATAAATACCTGTCCCACATCGGCCATCTGCAGACCTGGATAATCCCTGTTAGTAGATTAGAGTTAGAGAGAGGAGAGGAAAGAAAGCAGCACTATGTCAACACCTCTGAAGAAAAATCACATTTACTGTTGGACTGTAATCATTTCTGGATTCACATCGGCCGAGAGAGACTTTTTGGTTTGTGGTTTGGAGGTCTGAGGTATTTATTGTGAAGGAATAAGAAGAAGTTGGACAGAGCTCCTAAAGGTTTTAACTGCGTTCATTCCAGGGTCACACCAAGGTTTTCTTTTTTTTTTTACTGTGAAATGTTGGGATTGTTTGTTTTGAGAAATGGACATTTGCACATGTGGACATGAGGATCCGGAGATCTGTCACTTATAAACGACTGAGCACATTTTGGACTTTGTTTTAGAGCATTTTTTAAAATTATTATTTTTTATCAACCTTTTGTGATAATACAAATTTGCATAGTTGTTCTGAACCCGAAGGTGCTATTTGTGAAGATATAGCATTTTAAGACTTTTATTGTGAAATGCTCAAGGCTCCTTTTGTGAATAACTGGAAAATATATGCGTCCGATGACATTCATTTTTCTCTTCAACTAAAAAAGGCAAAAATTATTTTTAATGCTTATTTTGCAGAATCAAACTATTTTATAATGGAGGGCTAACTAAATTTGGGGGAATTTTAAAGGACCTTTTCTGGAACTATTGATCCTCTTTGGACATTTATTGTGAAGGACCTGGATAATACACATCTCTTTATGAGTTTGAATAATAAGGGGTTGAAAAAGGTTGCAGACTTTTACTGTGAAAAGATGATAATACTATTGTAGTTTAGTCGTGGTGAGTCACCTGTAATCTGTCAGCCCATCAAACTCCTAATCACAGCTCGAGAAACAATGATTTCATATGTGGAATGCCTGGGTGGGGAGGGGGCGGGGCCTGGTGTGACGTCGCATTGTTGGAATTCTGGTCCTGATGAAGAGCGAGATGAGCTTCTTCCACGCAAGATGATTGCCTTGCAACCAAAAACAGAGGGCAGCCTGCGCCGGCGCCTGCTCAGAGCTAAAATCTACCAGCACCATGACGCCATCTATGGGTTAAATGCAGGTGGCGTGGGACAGCTTGCATCAGCCTCAAGTGAAAAAAAGCCCCTCCCAGCTCACCTGCAGTATCAAGGAAACAGTCCCTGGTTCCGCCCGCAGCAACTCCCACCACGCTCCCATGTCAACCCTTCTTTCAACCCAGAGGGTCGTGGGAAACTGTTCCTTACTCCAGAGGCCTGCGGTAAACCCCATCCACAGTCTCCGCCGCTTCAGCTGCAGCGCCCTAACTGCCCAGTTCTCACCCAGCGACGCAGAACTAGTTCCTGCCCCCCAACCCCAGAGCCCCGTCCCGGTTACACCATGCCTGTGCCCTTTCATCTTAGAACTACACCCCCATTCAAGGAGCCAGAGCCGCCACCACAATATCGCTACAGGCCCAGCAGGAAGTGCAAGACAAGCTTCTTGTGCTTTAGACGTCGCAAAGGGAGAATGTCTGGGAAGGAAGCAACCCAAACTACACCCCTTCTACACAAAGGTACTACCAAGAAATTTGGGTAATCAGAATACTGCTACTAGTACTTGGTATTACACTGCTAGAAATATACTATCCAAGCTGGGAATCCCGAAATGGTTCTTTTGGTTTTGAATTGTGCAACTGGACCATTTTGGTCCTCAAAGATTTCAGATGATAGTCAAATAGACACATGTATTTGGGTTTATGTGGTACTCAATCATATAAGGCAGCATAACACACTCCGAATTACCTCCTTCTTTGAGACCGTTAATTAACCAACCAGGTCTGGGTTATCCCAGTTTGGTCCAGGGTAGCCTATAGCTTAGTTCAGTTTTGTTCCCACAGATCCCAGTCAGCCTGAATTGACTTTTAAAAGTCCCAAATACACTGTGACACTGTGGCAAATTGGAACAGTTACTTTTTTTGATATTATGAATGGTACCATTTGTTATCCTGGATTATCTATTTGAGGTTGCATAATCAAAGGTTTTGCTTGTATTCAGCCCAGAATAGTGCTAGATTGTGGGACTTGAATGGTTACTACCACTCTAGCTCTGTTTAGTTTGGTCCCAAATAATCTCAGTTTTCGTGATGTTCCTGATGTTTGACCTCCTGAATATTCTCAACTACTCTTATTTGACCATTTGACTCACTTTGGTCTCCAAGATTCCAGCTTGAGGTCCTGAATTATCCCATTTAGTATGGTCTGGCTTTATTTGGCCCTGAAAAGCTTGGTTTGATATTCTAAATGGTCCCAGCTAAGTTTTGTAACAAATAATAGTAACTCACCTAGTTTGGCGTTATAAAGCCCTGGATGTTCTCACCTGTCATGTTTTGGTTTGATATAGTCTTAAATTGGAGTATCCAAAAAGTTGATTCTGTTCATCTGGACGTAGCGTTTTGTGGGAGAAACATTTCGTCACTCATCCAAGTGACTCCTTCAGTCTCAGCTGACTGCAGGTTTCCCCAATCTTATAAACAGTACATTTGCATAATGACTGAAACCAGCCCACTAAAGGAACAATGGGCTGTGAGGTCAGTTCCTTAATCTTAATTATGCAAATTCTCATGACCACTGACCAAAGCCCACTGATCAATGGCCATGAGTACCATTCACAGAGAGTTGGGGAATGGCTGCAATCACAGCATTGTAAGATGGTGAAAGATGTACCCTTAGGCCCCCTCCTCGATTCAGAGATGGTCTTTGATCATCTCTGGACCATTCAGTGGTCTTTGATCAATGGGTTTTGGTCAGTGGTTGTTGATCAATGGTCATGAGAATTTGCATAATTAAGATTAAGGAACTGACCTCCCAGCCCATTGTTCCTTCAGTGGGCTGGTTTCAGTCATTATGCAAATGTACTGTTTATAAGATTGGGGAAACCTGCAGTCAGCTGAGACTGAAGAAGTCACTTGGATGAGTGACGAAATGTTTCTCCCACAAAACGCTACGTCCAGATGAACAGAATCAACTTTTTGGAGATTTACTTTCCTGGATGATTGAGAATCCATCAAGACATTAAATTGCAGTAGTTACTTTGTTTTGGTTAAGTTGGTTCTTTGATATTATGAATGTTTTTCAGCCACTAGTAGATGGCTTTATCTGGCTCTCTTTGCTTCTAAATCTCGCACAAATTTTAATGTGTTTCTTCTCATCAGGGCAGACTAGGATCCACTTAAACTCAATTCAGTTTGCTCCTGGATGACTTGGGAAGAGATTTCTCATGACAGATATTCATAATTAGTGCTATCAGTAAAATTAAAGTGTGATACAATAAAATCTTCCAGATTAGCTCGTCCCAGTTTGGTTCAGTCTTTGCCTCACAGTTTCTTCATGTTTAAATGAGAATATTAGAGCAGTAACTCAGTGCCTGCACGTCTCCTGTGGCTAAGTAAACACACTTTCTCACACCCTGTGTGACTGTCTGATCAATAATGCATCACAGCACCAGTCAGCTATTATTCTCTGATAACATGCAGAAGAAAATCACACCAGCTCTCCATATTCTTGGTTAATTATCTCCCCTGTGTGCATAATCTTCTTCATGTGTACGTGTGTGTGTGCGCGCGTTAGGATTAGCTGCCGCTCCACGCATTGGCCTAAAAGCTAATTCCACGAATAACAGATAATGAACAGGCTTTTTAGCTGCAACAGCTGCTACCTGTTAGCTTCCTAACATGTACCTTCAGTATCCCGCCCTCATGTTGCCTTTGTGGTGACGTCTCAGCATTTAAAATGTTAAAACAAAGAAAACTGAGCATCAATCAGTCAGTGGTACGTGACTCTGTCCTCATCCTTCCTCTTTCCTGACTGGACAGCTGACAGAGTTCAGAGTTTAACAGATTCAGACTATATATAAGACTATGACATAATGATAGTGTGTCCTACTTACTGTCTAATTAATGAAACTAATTAAAACAGTGAGAAGGTGAAGATAGACAGACAGGCTGTCAGCCATGAAGACAGTAATTAGCTGCTCCACTGGCCCACATAGTCGGCACAGTTACAGACTGGAACTGTCCCAGTTGGTGATGATGAAGGTGACTGTCGACTCTATCAGCCATGGCCAGTGTTACCACAAGTACTTAGGGTTGCACACGTTTTTACTGCGGAGTTCTGCTGTTGGAATATGTGCAGAATATAGTCTTGCTGAAAAGCAAGATTTTCCCTAAAAAAAAAAGAAAAAAGAAAAAAACAATTCCACAAAATTTGACAAAATGCCAACATTTTATCACGAAAACTATGAAACTGACATTAGCCAGTGTCCAGGCCATAAGGAATGACAGTTAAAAAATGATGTTCTTGTTGAAATAAGCAATGCTTTACCTGAAAAAGATACCATCTTCATGGCAATATATGGTATATAGCCCAAAACCTGTGGATATTTATTAAGGATTAATAAAACCTTCAGGAGTGTACAAGTTACCCCCGCTATGTCCATTAAACACATCTACTAAGACAAGTAGGCATTTTCAACAATATGTTACAAATTTAAAAAAAAAAAACAAGTCTCCATGATGTTATGGTTCTCAGTCAGAAAAGTGTGGTGGGGCTATTCAAGGCTGGGAATGGCTTCTGCACTAAATGGTGGAGTTATTTTGGGGTCTGGTTCATGATCGAGGCCAGGAAGGAGTAATAGACTACAGATGGATTGATGCAGCAGTGATGCAGATGTTTTTACAGTCTATTGCAGTGACGAGAGAGCTGAGTATGAAAGCGAAGCTCTAGAGATACTACATCTACCTTCCCATCCCCACCTATGGCTATGAACTGTGGTCAGTGACCAAAGGAATGGGATCACAGATATAAGCAGGGAAATGATTTCCTTCTCAGGCTGTCTGGGCTTTCTGCTAGAAATAGGATGAGGAGCTTGGTCATCCCAGAGAGATTTAGCGTCTCCTGTAAAGCTAGCTCAGAATACCGTGCCGTCACTCCAGAAGACCTGGATGGCAGGCTGGTTAGAGGGAGATCTGGGCTTTTCTACATAGACTGTTGCCCCACATTCAGAAAAGCACCACAAGACGGATGGATGAATGGATAGATGGATGGATGGATGGATGGATGGATGGATGGATGGATGGATGAACAAGAAAATTGTATTCTGCTGTATTTATATCATTCTTTTGAAAGGTTATTGTTAAAAATATATACAGATCTGACTGTAAAAACATGAAATATGCACCACCTGCATCTATTCAAATACTGGATCCGGTTATCTCTTTGTGCATTAGCACCTGTTATACCCTGAAGGTTTTTTGGTGTTTTTTGTTTTTGTCTTTTTTGGCATTTTGCCTCATTTTATCCCTCAGATGCTGATGTCAAGGCTGATGTCCGCACTTTGACAGCATGTCCTCACTCTCTTCGGACCTCACAAAGATAGAAACATGAGAACACAGAGAATAAAAGATGAACAGGGATACATCAGAGGCGCGGACACACTTTGAATTCTGTTTCTTCATCTCCCTTCATCTACAAAGCATCGTGTTTCATGTGTCGTTGTGATAATGCGGTATTTGCGGGTAACCTTCGTCACCTGGCGACACACATGAAGGACACACACGTGTGCTGGCTTCCTGCCAACGGTGTGTGTGTGTGTGTGTGTGTGTGTGTGTGTGTGTGTGTGTGTGTGTGTGTGTATGTGTGTGGATAAGAAAGGAAGAAAGAGGGGGGAGCGAGTGACATAAAAAGAGAATAAGAGAGAGAGGAGTGGGAGGAGAGTAGCATTGCAGCGAGTCGAGCTGCATTACTGCTGCTGCTCGCCCGCTCTCTTTCTGTTTGCTGCAGCCTCAGGAGTGTGTGTGTGTGTGTCGGTGTGTGTGTCTATCGAGTGTGTGGCGTCGTTATGGTTCTGATCGGAACGGCAATCAAATCTGTCCTCAGATATCTCAGTAAGACCAGAGGTGAGTGTCGCTGTATTGGCGAGGGATTGATTTACCTTTGAGCTGTACAGGTAGAGTGAGTTATAGCTCTCTAAAGATGACCTCATAGATACCACCCCCTGATTGGTTCTCAGGTGCATGTAAAAATCATGTCAAACGTATTTTAGATCAGCAGTTTAATGAGCATTTGAAATGTGAGTTTATATTACCTGTAACTATAGTCTAAAACATTAGAGACCCTATTCAAGGTCTCCAGGACTGTCTTTAAATGCCTTGTAATAATCTTACTGACTTCAAGAACCCAATTTAGGGATCATTTAAAGACCTTTTTGGCATTTGTGTTCTCAAGGGGTCCTGGAATATCCACAAGGACCCTTAGGATGTCTTCTCGAGGTTTTAACCTTTTAACCAGTAAGGCTTATTTAAAGGCTTTTGTCAAGACTTGTGGACCCCTGGAATCTCCACAAGGACTCTCGGAAAAGTTATTCAGAGCTTTATAACCTCGTAGTGACCTCTAGAACACCCTCAAGAACAATTTAAATCTCTTTACAGACCTGTGTTATTTCTCAAGGACAATTGGAAAAAATAATTAAGGAACCATAGTATCTTCTTGATGATCAGTGTGGACATTTATTATGTCCTCAACATACAAGAGCAGCTTGAATCACGGGAACATTTGCAATGACTCACTGAAGCTGCCACAGATGTCTACTGCCTGGTCAAGGACCACTACCTACCAAGAACTTCTGGGATCCCATTAAGAACTAAGAAGCTTCTTCAGGTTCATATCAAGGACCAGCAGAAGCACCTCAAGAATCAGGATGGTCTCTTTATCATTCCGGTACTCCTTGGTGGTTCCTGTGATTCTTTTATGACTTCATCAAGGGCCTCCTTCTAACATAAAGAACCTCCTCAAGAACCTGCCACAGGACTCCCTAAATCTTCTCAAAGACCTGTGGTCCCTTCTCAAAAATTGTCACAACTTGTCAGACCTCCTTGAGGATTACTTGGACCCCGTAAAGACTGTTTAAGCCTTCCTAGAAGAATTGCATCTTCTTTTTCAGAGCCAGTGAAAACTCCGCAAGCCTTATATTGAATCTCTAATGTTTTAGAACTTCAAGCACCACTGATGCTTCTTGAAAACCCGAAATACCTTCTGACACTTCTGGAACTGTCTAACTGTCTGCTGCTCTTTCACAATAAAAGCCCTGTGATGTGGAGGTCACCTTGAATAGTGCTGAGTGCAGCAGCTCTCATCATCACTGCTCCTCTGAGTGTGAAAAGATTTGCTGAAACAAGATTAAAATCCAGAAAGTAGCCTCACTCTCCCTCTCTCTCTCTGTCTTTGTTTGTGCTGCAGGGGACGGGGACAGTAAGTGGTCTGTTCACTACACTACCCAGAAGCCTCAGCAGGGTCTGCGCTTCATCCCTGGCAAAAGGCGATCAGGCAGTGCTGATGACCTGCGAGGTGAGAGTGGTACTTTAGTGTTTCATCAGTTAACCTTACAAAAATGTGAGATTAACTGGATCTGTGGGGAAACACATTTAGAGTAATGCTAAGAGACTTGAGAAAGTCTCTAGATGAAAATAAGTAGCCACACTTTAAATCCTTCCCTGATTTCTGGTCCTGTCTCACTCTAATGGAACCATACTTTCCAAAAGGAACGCCATGTTATCTTCAATAAGACTTAAAAGTAGCTATTGAGACCATAAACCAATGAAAAAAAAACATTTACTGACATCAAGAACCAGCTCTGGTTACAGAGAGAGGGTGAGAACCTTCATTAACTCAAATATTTAGAGAGCCTGGATTAGTCCAGAACAGCAATCAGACTGTTTTGTGAACTGAGACGTTCACTTAAAGAAGTCTGTGTATAAACTCGATCAATAATACTTGAGTCCCACGAGGAGAAACTGCAATGCGGCTGCGGTAGAAATGACTGAAAACACTAAAACCACTGCTCCACATTGTAGAAGCATCTCTGAAGTGGCTCTGCAATCCAAGTTAATTATAAGTCCTTTCCAGCCGCACAGAGCAGATGAGGAGGGCAGGAAGTCGGACATATGAATGACATGGAGCATCTGGTCAGGCTAAATGACGTCTGCTTCAGAAAACATTCACAGCGTGAGTTAATGGATTGTATCTGTATCCATTCTTGGATGTAGGCCCAGGTGGAAAAGATTTTTGATCAATAAGTAGATTATAAGTATTTAAACAAATTGAAAATATTTAAGTTAAATGTTTACAATAAATTAATGAATAAATAATAAATGTGTTTTTCCCTATTTGTTGTCTTCCTTATGTCATATTATATATTCTGTAAAATAATTAAAAAAGAAAATTGAAAATTATTTTGGGTCAAGTTCAAGAATTGTGTGAACCCCCAGAGCCTCAGAAGTCTGTTACACACAAACCTCGAGTCCTAAATGTGTGTGTGTCCTGTAGGATTAGCATTGGCTGACAGATGCCAGCAGACAGTGACCTTCTGACCTGACACACTCACAGAATTGCTGCTGAAAGAATACGTACTCTTCTCCACTCTTGATATTGCTCTTTATGGGCTGAAGGTGGAAATGCTCACAGTCTTCCTCACTGCAGTGGCAGATCACTAATAACTGTTATAACACTGTCATGGCGGTAAGGCTAACATTGTTTGGGTGTTTACACCAACAAATCTGCCAGGAAAGACTGCAAAAGCAGCTGCCTGTTCAAAGAGATCCTCATCATTTGCTCTTTAAATGTTTGTCTCTGAAATCTGCAGTAAATCCTCAATCAGCCATCAGTCCTGATAAACAGCCTCCTGTCTGTTTTTATAGCTGCTGAGCAATAAAGGCCTTTTACACTGTGTTTGATTCCATAAATTTTCAATGAAGTACTTAAGCTTTATAAATGATCAGTTTCCTTCGCTTGAGGCCATAAATCCTGGTTCTTTGATGCTTATCAGAGAAGTAATTAAGCTTAGAGGTGACAGCAGCCTGTGAGCAGACTGCAGAGTGCTGCAGGGCTCTGCATGCAGCACGCTCTGCAGCATCGCAACAGCTGCAGCGCCACATGTCACTGTGAGAAAGCACAAATGACGAAGGCTGAGCTCTCCTGCTGATCTCAGCTGATCACTGCACCACAATCATTCTCATGTACTCAACTCACTATTTTCTATCATCATGGTGTGTTTGTAGCATGTAATGGGCTGACTCAGCATGGCTGCAGCATCCCAAGTGGTTCTCAGCCCCACCCCCCCAGCCCCACCCTTCCTTCCTTCTCCAGCATCAACCAATCAGACGGAACCGCACGACGAGGGTGGAGGGACAAAAGCAGGAAGATGGTGAGAAACATGTGAAGATGTTTATACAGATGCAGTGATTATTAATGGGGCTGAAGACAATGACACCAGCGCTACCAGTTTGGTGTCTCTGACTCATGGCCCAGGAACTCAATTATATCAGCCCAGCATGCTCACCATTACATCTGAAAGAATAAAAGAATAATTGTTTTTGGTAATTTTTTAAGCTATTTTTATTGCCACACTGTAAAATACAAGACAACAGCTTCTTAAAGGACAAGAATCCCTTTGTTTCCCCATATATATAAAGGAGCCTGGATTTTTATATATGGTCATTGTTTATGTTTTAATCCAGTTTCCTGATTTAAAACTACAGACATTTGGTTTGGTGTGTTCTGGATCTTTTTCTGTTTGTGCAATCAGTGCAGAATCTTTGTGTTTTATTTCCATCTGCTGGTCAAACTGAAGCACTGACACATCTTCTGCCATCTATTTGTTATACTCAATGATTAACCTTTCCTTTAATGTTTTTCTCATCCTTTGATCTCAACCCTCCTCAGAGGTCCAGAGTCTTGGACTTTTTCTCTAAGTCTTGCTTTTCAGTTTGTTTCAAGTTTTCAGTTTGGAGAAGAAAGGTAAACATGGAATAAACATGTCTGTAGTACACTAGATTAGATAAAACTAAAGTAGAGTAGCATCTCAGTTACACCCAAACAGGCTTTTTAGCCAGCAGTCAACAAAGTCTTAATTTGACCCTTCCAGGCTAGATTAGACCCAACACTGCTGGACTAGATTTAACTGTATTAAAACTCAATTTGTAAACCAAACTGTTAATTTCTGCCTCTTTTCTTTGTCAGTCCACAACATCCTCGGAGGAAGATGAGATGTTCATCTTGAACAACAGGCGACCCCTAACACCACTGGTCCTGAATCCCGTCCATCTCACCTCCTGTTGGGATGATGATGAGCAAACATATGAGCCAAAAGTCAAAATGGATGTGGAACCGCCCCCTCGACTTCCAACGCCGGAGGAGAGGATGAGGCAGCAGGCCGAAGCAGTCGCAGCAGATATTGTTCCTATTAATGTAACAGGTACAGCTGGACTCAGATCCAGATTCTGTTTCTAAGGACTCTGAACTTACTATTGAAACTCATCTAAAACTTTAAATTTATTTCTGCCATATTGTCTACACTGAATTCCTACTTGCATCTAGTTTCAAAAACAGACTGAGACATAAACTCGAGATTTACCTATAAATTTTTCTCAGGCTCAAATCAGTTTGGTCTTCATAGGAAGTTCTTCTAATTTAGAGCAGACCAGAAAGCTTTTGTCATCTTGATTCATGCCTTAGATCTTAAAATCTGGAGTCTGGATAGGACTCCGATTTGAAATATAAGTTAGAGTAGTCTAATGAGACCCAAATCCAACTTGAAGTTCTTCTTAGGCTTGAGGCTTTACTTCAATTTAACTCACCCAAATCTTGGGACTTGGTAAATTACCTTTAGCCTTTTCAGAATTAACTCTGGACCAGGAGTTGAAATCGGAGGTACATTGCCTCCATTTTCATCTGGATTCTGCTCTCACAGAAACTTGATTAACTTTTGTTAAATAACTATATAACTATCCACTATAGCTTTAGATCTTACTTGGAACTGAGATTTCTTCTTTCAATAGAAGCTTATCTTGAAGACCTTAAAGGGACATATGATTTTATCAGGACTCTAAGTAACTAACGGGAAACATCAGAGTTAGGATATGATGTGAGGTTTAAGTAAACTACAGCAGGACTCATAGGCTAAACTTGGATTCGGAGTAGCGACTTGGTTTCTCATGTCTTGACTGTTACCTTTTTGTATGTGTTCACACTTAAGGTGAGAGTTTTGATCGCCAAGCCAGTTTTCGAAGAACACTTTCCAATGCTGACTCACTAAACCGACGACCCCGGAAATTGAGCAGACGCAAGACAGTTACTGGGATACCAGATAATGCCCTCCCGAAGTCGCCATCTATCTCTGACATTCTTCCTGGTCAGTTCTCCACTGTGGGTCGACCTGCATCTGAATGTACCTCTCCTCATCAGCAGAGGAACATGGAGGTGGAGGAAGAGGGAGATCTAAGAAAAGAGGAGCAGCTGTCAACAAGGAGAATCCGAGCCCCTAAAGGAGAGGGAATGTCCAGCCTCATGGCCTCCCTTACCTCTTCCCCACGTATTGGTTGCCATTCTGGCTCCTGCTGCTCACCATCCTTGGAGAGTCACACCCTCCCCCGTCCGGCAACCAACTCCTCCCTGAACTCCGACACCAGCTGTAACAGTGTATCCTGCAGGACTCTCAGCCTCTCCTCATCTTGCTACCAGGTAAATTAATGAGACGTTATTATTACACTAATAAAGTCAAAGCATAAATTAAAGGAGTTTCGAGATGACTGGCATGCTAATGTCAGCCAACATAGGCCAGAGGCAAGACAGTTCAGAACTACTCCAAACATTTCCCCAATGAACAGAATGTCTTACAGATGCTGAGAGTATGTCATGGGCTCAGAGCCTTTCATTTGTTGACCTTTCTAAATTTTTAAGTTACTGCTGCTCACTGTCGGTTGGGTAGAAGAGAAATATCAAAGCAATAGAAGAGCATCAGATACTTTGGATTTTCACACTAAATTTACTATACGGGCTTTTTGAGGAAACCAAGTTATGCTAAGTTAGAAATGCGTGGAGCACATTTTAAATAATTTTTCTCTTTTTTATTCCTGTTTTCTTTTCCAGTCACAGGATCTACAGGGATTCCCCAGTGATCTTCACCCTCTGCTGCCCTTTGACCCCACTGCCAGAATAATGCCACAGTCTCCTTCCTCCTCCTCTAATTCCGTTCCCTCCTCACCTATTATATCATCTGTCCCTGCAACCTCTAGTTGTGCCCTACAATCAGAGTGGGTTTCCCCCAGTGATAAGCCCAATAATGAGGCCCTTTCTTCAACCAGCTCTCTTCCTTCTTCCCCTATCACTGATTCAGAGACTCAATTTCATTACCCAGCAGAGGATGACCTGACAACCACAAAGCAGGACACCCAGTGTTTCTCAGATGGTTGTTCCTTCAGTGGAGAGAGGTGGAGCTACAAAACCCACTCTCCAACCTCCAGTGTCCACAGTGGAATTTCCCAGGAAATGAGATGTGTTTCGGATGAAGGTTGGAACTTCGATCCACTTCTCTCCTCTGGTCGGTCCTCCCCTTCTTGCACTGATAGCAGCTCCTTGCGTTCAGTGAAGATGTCCTCTCCCTCGCTAAACCGTGAGAAAAGGAAGTCAAGCACATCCTCCTGCTACTCTCGTTCTGTCACCCGCAGCATCTCCCTTCGCAAGTCCAAGCGTCCACCTCCTCCACCATTGCGTTCTGATTCATTGAGGCGACGGCCAGGTCGTAGCAAATCTTCGCGTTCCTCTTCTAGTCCCAAGGTGGAGCGCAGTCCCCGCCTGGAACGCACCATGCAGCATACACCTGCGTCATCTCCCCAGAACTTTCAGGATCCCTGGGTCCCCCGAAGTAGCACCAAAAGACGCCAAAGTGGGCTTAACTGTGGTTCAGTTTCAACCTTTGAGCCTCTAAACCCAGACTGCCAGGCATCAACCTCTTCTAACTCTCCTCCTTCCAACCTCGAACCAACTCACCTCAGCCCTGGATCTCCAGGTTCAGAGGAGGAAGGTCTGACTTTTACTCTCAATCACCAACCTCCAGCTTCCTCTTCTGTGGCTGGGCTTCAGCGACTTGCTTCGCCCTCCAGTGGGTACTCTAGTCAGTCTAACACTCCAACTCCTGGCACGCCAGTGTCTTCACCCCTCATCCCATCCTCCCCTCTCACAACAAGTCCTGGAGCTTTCTCCCTCCCCCCAACCTCACCTTTCTCCTCTTCCTGCTTTACCTCCTTCCCCCTCTCCCCTGTCGCATCCTCCCTGCCTAGGACAAGGTCTCGAGGTGAAGGCAGACCAAAGCCACCAGTGCCAGAGAGGAAGTCTTCACTTTTCTCATCCCTTTCGTCCTCATTTTCTTCAACCTCTTCCCTCTCCTCCTGCACCTCCTCAGACTCCTCTGCCAAACATATTAATCTTCCTGCCCCACCACCTCGGCCTCCTCTTCTCGAGTCTTCTTTGCTTTCACTATCCTGCTCTCCCATTCATGAAACTCTTCCTCCTCCCCCTCCTCCTCCACTGCAGTCCTGCTCACCTGCTCCTTGTTCTTTCACTAAACTTTCTCTTGTTCCTCTTCCTTCACCATCATCCCTTCCTCTGCCCCCTCCACCGCCTCCTCTCCCACCATTATCCCTTGCCAGGCCTTCTCCTCTACCTCCCTTCTCCCGGCCTCCTCCTCCCCCCTACTCCTACGCTGTCAGGCAGACTTCCCATCATGATCTGGTATTTACAGTGTCATCTTCCACCAACTTCCCTCCTCCCCCAACTTTTCCCCCTCCTCCCCCATGTTCAGAACTCCCAGACATGCCAATTGCTGACCTCCCTCTACCACCACCACATCCCCCTCTCCCTCCTTTGTCTACTATCCCCACACCTTTTGCCTCTGTCTTCTCCCGACCAAGCCCGGATGTGTTTCCACACAAATATGGCAAAGCACACCCCTGCCCTCTGGTAACTGCTCAAGCTCTGCAGGACGTCAAACTCCGCTCTATTAAGAACCAGGAAGTCCCGCCAGCCAATGGTACATCTACTGATGCTGGCGCTTTGTTGTCTGTTGGTAACCATGGTAACAAGGATCTACCAATCAAAGAAGCTCAACACGACTTGGCTGACTTGACTAAAGGAAACCTTGTTTGCCTAGCCAACACCTGTGTTAAACTAGCGGAACAAGGATCAGAAAACGATATCAGTTATGTTGCAAACAATGAAGATCATACAGCCAGTGCATCCTTGGATAATACTAGCCTTCACAGCCCAGACAATGCTGAAATGAAACAACCTAAACATGAATCAGGTGATGATTTCTTCAAACAAACAAAAACAGAGCTTTTGGCAGATGAGTCAGATTTCAACAATCTTCAAAGCTCACAAAGCATTATTCATAACACTGCTAGCAAGAGAAGCCTTGGGCTTCAGCTGAGGAATGGTGGCACTCTTCAATGCAGAGAGTCCAGTGAACAGAGACAGAAAGATCCAGACATGTATGCTACACTAGCTAACAATGAAATCTCCAGTTCTGAGAGTCCATGGGTGAAAATGTCTTATGAAACTGACAATAACCATGTCAGCACAATAAGTCAACCTACGTCTTTCCAACGAAACATTATAGGAACAGTGCTAACAGATGCTAAGCTCAAAGAACTTGCAGAGATTCAAAGAGAATGCAGAAAAATGCTGTTAGAGAGCAAAGAGGAAGTTGAGCAAAATGACAAGAAAAAATCACAAATGCAGTCACTCTGTGCTGCTGATGGAGATTTGAAGCATGTTGATATTAAACGCTGTAACAGGGACTTGAAGCCAAGTAGCCCAAGAAAGATCTGCTCTCCAGAGAAGCCAGTTCCACCAAAGAAGCCTGATCTTTGCATTCTGGGTCTCACAACATCCCCCAACGCCACACGAGAACTCAATGTGTTGAGGAGCAATGGACAAAGTACAGCATTTTCTCCAGGGTTCAACAGCCAGTCACAGCTTCCTGCTGATTCTTTCTGCACACCTTTACACAAACATGTGATCCATAGTCCCCCTTCACAAAAGCACTTGGTGTCCACCAGTGATAACTCAGTGACACCTGTATACCCAATTAACACAACATCTGCCAATATCACCATGCACTCACCTGCCAGCTCCCCTCAACAGACAAAACCACCAATTTTGCACAAGAGACCAGATCTCTCACTGACCTCACCCAAAACAACCAAACCACTCTTTCCATCTAAAATTACAGGAGGGGCTTCCATGGAGACTTCTGGGACTGGAGGTGCTTCACAGAGTCTGTGCATCACAGCTAGCAGTAGCACCTTGAAAACCATAGGCACCGGGACCACAATGGCTAGAAACACTTTGAATGAAACCTTGGATACCTTAAAGACCAACTACTCCCTAGAAGCCATGGAAATGTATAGAACCTGTGCCTCCTCAAGGATCATGGGAATGGCTACCTGTAGCACATTAGGGAACTCAAAGGGCCAAGGAACTACCTCCACATGGACTGAGGGCACCCAAACTGAAGTAACACACCCCACTTGTGGTGATATCAAAACAAAACTTTATCAAGATGATACACCATTTCAGAGGAGAATGATGAGGTCATCACTAGCTGAAGATGAAGAGGAAGATATTAAGGAAAGTTTGGAAGAGAGAAGGATTAACATGGCAAGGATGATGATGATGTCATCCACCACAAAGAAAAAAGACAAAGGAAGGAAAAAGAGGAAGAAAAGGCCAGGCAGGCAGCTGCTAATGATGTCAGCAAAAATGGAACCCTCCCCATCATCTTCATCATCTTCATCATCCTCATCATCCTCTTCATCCTCATCTGGAGATGAGAGAGATGTAAGAAAAGACAGGACAGTCCAAATAAGCCAGAAGATGAAAGTCACTAAAGTTTGGGACCAAGACACAAGTGACTCTGAAAGCTCCTTCACTTTGATTGGTCAGAGCAGGTACTCTCTCAGCAGCGCACTGTCCACTGACAGCCTGCGGGGTGAACTGTCACTACCAGACCTTCTGATACAAGAGCCAGGTGAAAAACAAGATGAGCCCGGAGCTCTGAGAGGAGGAGAAAAGTCAAAGGAGGCTAGCAGTCCCCAGGATGGTAAGTTCAATCAAGACCACAGATCCTGCTTCTTAACCTATCCAATTCAGATTGTGGTGGGGAGTGAGCCTATTATGCATTATAGCAGCTAACATTTATAGATTCCTGTTTATTGTTCACCAAATGCTCAAATATATAATTTATGGAGTCCTTGGTGAAACTAAGTAAGCATTTTCTGTATTAGCTGTCCCCAGTATCTGCCTTAGTAGTCATTCAGCAAATGTAGGCAGAGCTTTTGTTTGTGCAGGTGTGAAGCAAAGTAGGCCAAGTTTCCTGCCCAAACAAGCTGTGAGAGTAGACAAAAATATGCAGATAAGGTACAGCATGTGGTTCAGTCAGACTACAGCTCAATAGGAACTTACATACATAGGAACTTATATACCGCAGTATCATGTCTGTGAATGTCATCTTCAGAGCATACAGGTATCTTTATACCCTTAAAATAATTATTCTTGCTCTTGTATTCAGTCTGCCCCAGGGCAGCTGTGGCTACAGCTGTAGCTTGCCTCCACCAGTGTGTGAATGTGAGAGTGAATGAATAATGGAATTGTACAGTGCTTTGAGGTTCTCGAAAAGCGCTATATAAATGCAATCCATTATTATTATTGTTTTCTTCATCTTTTCAATTTCAGTTCAACTGAACTGTTAAATGAATAATTGAAGTTCAGTTTTTTTTCACTGTCCTTTCCTTTCCTTCCCAGCTGATGTGTTTGGCAGCGTTTCAGCAGATCAGATGTTCATCTCTGGTTGTCCGCGAACCACAGAGGATCTATTCACCATCATTCACAGGTGGGAACACAAAATGTATACTATGCACTTGTTCTGTAAAATCCTTTAAACCACATCCTCACTTGTTGGTTTGAATTCTACCTCTTACTCTATGGAGCAGTGCTGTATGGGAAGGGACAGCATGAATGCCCTGGTAGTTGGGGTTTGTCTACAGGTAAAGCCTTTAATTAGTCACTAAGTGTGTAGTGTCCTTATTATTCTCCTATTATACATAGAAACTAGTTCTTCCTTATTCCCTGTTGCCCCAAATAGGAATAAGTTGTAGCTGTCAAAGAATCCAGAGATTTAGTAGTAGTACTTATATAGTGTTTCTCTATTCTAACTGAGCACTCAAATCCCTTTTATCCACAAGCCTCAGTGACCCATTCACAAACACATTCATTCAGTACTTTGTTCTATGCCTTCAAGCACACACACTCACACTCAGATGGATGCATCAAAAGTTATTTGGCATTCAGTATCTTGCCCAAGGATACTTTGGCATGTAGACTGGAGGAATCAGGGATCATTGGTATTCATGTATGTAGGTATGATAACATCAAGCAGTCCGACACACAGTAGAGGGTACAAAACTATCTCCAGACTTTGTCTGGTTCTCAAAGCCGCAAGTAGGTTCAAACCTCCCGACAGATACCAAGGGAATGTAGTCAAAAACATAATCACTGGTAAACTCGCAACCTGTTCTTCCTCAGAGACTAAATGTAAGATATCTACTTCGTCTACTTGTTCTTTGATCCCCCAGCTAATTAGCTTCTCCTATACTTGAGAAACAAAAGTGCTTCCATCCAAGTTCCCTTCCATTCCTGTCATGTCATTGTTTATGTGCCCTATATTAGACATATTCTTAGGAACCTATGTCTTTGTTGTCTATTTGATTTTTTCAGATTTCTAGAAGTTGCCTCTTGATGTTAACTAGAAACTTTTAAAATAGAGCAACTCTCTTGTGGCCATGTAATTCAGTGCATGTAGCTTCTAAATATACAGTTACTATTGTTCACTGTTTTCTGTCACATTTGTGTCAGGTCCAAGAGGAAGATGCTTGGAAGAAGGAATCTAGAAGAAGACAAACATCGTGTCTCAAGCTCCTCCTCCTCCCCCTCCCCTCCGGTGACTCCCACTGACCAGCTAATGCGACCTGCGGCACTCAAGAGTCAAAGGTCAGCAAGAAGTGAGAGCTTTAAGGCTCTCCTGCTGAGGAAGGGCAGTCGACCTGATTCTTCATCTCGAATCTCAGCAGTTGAGCGACTTCGGAAAGTTGTTTCTCCCACTGCAGCAGCTGACCTTCATGGTGCACCACCACCTCACATATCATCAGACCAAGTAAACTCCACAAGCTCCCTCCAAACTGGAGAAACACATGACATCACTGCCCACCTGACTCTTAATGTTCAGCGACCTCCCAGATCTCCATGTGCTCAGAGCTTCTCCATGATGTTTGAATGGAGGCAACAGGATCTGCCACATAATAACCTCTTCTTCTCATCTTCTTCCTCCTCTCCCTTCTTCTTCCTCTCATCCTCCTCCACTCGCCCTCGCTCCCTCACTCCTCCCTGCTCGGCTAGCCGCCGCTTTGCCGCCCGCTGCCGCCTTGTTGCAGCCCCCATGACTGCAATCTTTGAAGGGGAAGATGAGGATGAAGATGAAGAGGATTTCAACGAGTCATCGGGAGCTGATGGAGAATCCAGTCTGACACTGGTTGAGACTGCTTGATGGACAAGAAAGCTTGCTGATGTAGTTGGGAGCAGATGGATGTTAGACACCACAGAAAAATTGGATGTGGTCATGAATGTGTGGCAAATTCTCAGCTCACTCAGCTGAATCTCACCTGAAGCATTTAACTGAATGCACTAAAGCACACTTCCTAATTAACTACATCAGTCACCTTAAAAGGATGTGTACAATATTAATGGTTTCAAGAAAAGAAGCTTGTTGCGATGACATAAGAGTTTCACTCCAACAGTTTCTTCGCTTTTTATTTCCTTTTAAACCACACTAGTTATGTTTTCCAACGTCAGTGACACTAAGTTTCTTTGACATTGATAAATTTACGTTCTGTCTTCTGCACTTTATATTGGCCAAGTAACCCGTGTTTGTTCTACACATGAGAATTTTGTTTTCTTGAGATCACACTTTAAATATTCTGAAACAGTCAATTTCAGCAACTTCTAGTATATACACATCTGTGTTGAATTGGATATGCTCTGCCGGAGGTGATTCCTCATGTGGATCCAGGAATTGTGTAAAGGACTGACTTTTCACATCATATTCATATCACACACAAATCAAACTGAAATACATGGGCGATACAATCTTGATGTTCTTAAGAAAATATCAACAACTAATCTAGATGAAGATCCATCTAGACCCACATCATGGACGTTGTGGAGGGGAGCCAGTATAATATTAAAAATTAGTTTACACATAAAAAAAGTGATTCAAAAACAAATTAATTTATCACATTAAGAAAATGTTCCTGAATTTTGTATTTTGTATTCAAAAAATGTTTTTATGGTTGCAGTTAATCATGAAGTTAAAAACTTAAGCCACATCCAAATCAATTAGGTCAAAATATTGGGGAAAACAAAATAAATTAAGCATTGTTTTTTTCTTCAATAGAAAAGTAATATCACAATGCTTTCAGCAAAAATAAATGTTCGATACTGACGCTTAAATCAGCCGATTCAAACTATTTGCTGGGGTTTATTATTATCACCTAAGTAACTGGGCTGGGCTAATGCGTCTCCAAATTTAAGCATTAGTGTAAATGTTTTAATGGCTCGTGTTTTGATGTTTGTTTCAGTATAATCGTTTAAAAGTCTGGTTTTCTACATTATGACCAGCTGCATTCACTGAGACTGTAACTAATAAGGAATAGAGACGGTCCTTTTCTGTAAATATCCCTATATTCATTTGTCTCTCTTATCATGTTTTCTTGTTTGTATGACTTTTGCAGCTGAATCTTTGTTTCTATTTTGTTAGCATTTTCAGCCTCCAGCTTAATGAGTCATACAACACTTGCATTCAGTTTTCACCCTCAAATCAGATTTGTTTATCTCATGGTAGGCATCTATGGAAGCTTGTTTCCATGACTGACAAAAACAAAATACAAACAAAATTTTGGCTTAATTCCAAGTTCCAAAATTTCAAGTTCATTTTCTCAGAAGTTTGAGTTAGTCAGTCAAACTTTTAATCTTGAGATGATGACCTTAAATTTCGACTTATGGATTGAAAAAATCCTTGTTTTTTTTCAGCGATGGATGCAAACTTCCATGGGCAGCAGCTAATACGACTGCAAACTATCAGAAGTAACTTTTTAGGGTGGAGACTATTTTGTTTGTTTTGTTTTGATATCACCACTACTGTATTTAGAAACATAATCTTATCTTCTCTCTGTGTGAACATAAGAGGTTGAGATTTACTATATTAACCATAAAATGAATGAATTTACTTGGGAAACTGAAATAAATGAGGAAAGCACTGTGAGAAAAGAAGTCATAGGTTAAAGTGATGATCGGGATGAAATGGAGAACTGAATGTGTAGAAAAGCAGCAAAAAGGTAGAACTGAAAGAAATGGAAATGTATGTAAAAAGGTGAATGTAGAAATGGAAGCAATAAAGGACAAATTGATTTCTGAATCTGTGACTTGTTCTACCATTGTGTACAGTGTTGTCAGGCCTGTTTTGTTTTTTTTGGGGGGGGGGTTTACCAAAGAAATTCCAATTTCACACGTTATGCCAAATAGCAAAACACTTAACTGTGTCTCTAATAAAACCTCTGTAACTTTGTGAGTATAGGAAAAGTGTCTGTTTCTCCCTTTCTATGATAGACATTTCTGTTTTTTATGACTAAACCTAAAAACAAATTAAAAAAACTGGACAGTGTGGGCCATGATAGCTTTTTCCGTAATTTTACACATGTATTTCATATTAAATCCAGAGAGCTGTGTGGACAGATTCCTATTTTTGTCACAGCAGCTTTTTCTTCATCATGAAGAAAAACAGTTAAATGTGTGACTTCTTTACACTGACAGAAAGGAGGTTTCACTGGTCTCGCCCGCTTAAGATCAAAGTGGGATGTATGTGGTTTGCATTGTAAGATAAGTTTGACACCCCTGGTTTAATTATCACATCTAAAGGGGATTAAAAGATGATTAAGAGTCCTGAAGAAGTTTAAATACTTCTCAGGTGTGTTTAGAGCTTGGTGAACATGTCCAAATATCTGTCAAAGTGGTATCAAATGTAGCTTTTTTGTGTTAGTGATTTGTTAGTGGTCTTGTTCCAGATGCCTGTAATGGAGTTTGTTAGAATGTTTTAAAATTTCTTGAAGAAGTCTCAGGATTTATTAAGGAAGTCAGTTGAAGATTTCTGAGGGATTCTTGGGGTGTTCCCGATGTTTTGGAATCTGTGATCCTTGTTTGAAAGTTACTTAAAGAAGTTTGGGAGGTTATTTAAGGAAAAGTGTCAACAGGTTCCAAGACGTAGGACACATCTCAGGTTTTAAATAAGGTTTCAAGAGCCAAGGAGTGGTTTTAAGGAGTTATGAAAGAAGTTTTAGGTCTCTGCTTAAACCAAAACATTTTCGTCCTAGGGCATCGAATGCTCCAGTTCTGTCAGATGCTGTTTGGTTCTCTCCATCATTGCCACTGGCAGTGGGAATATTGGTTTCTGAGAGATAATGGCACACCTTTAAAAAATGACAAGTCACATGAAGGTTGGAGAGTTGGAGGTGTGGTTTGTCAGTAGAGCATAGTTCCTGTCCTTATAGGACCTTTATGCTTGCTTTGCTTTTTTTGTTCCCACTTTCTTTTTTACTTTCACTTGCTGGTAAAGTTTGGGACTTAAGCCTAAACCTTACCAGATGGTGAAAGGAAGGAAAAGATGGTGACTTGGGGTATGGCATTACTTGACATATGAAATATGACCCTTATTTGCTGTTTTTCAAATTGACAGTGTGGAGTCATTCACAATCTTAGTTTTTTTATGACCTATGAGTTACAGACCCGTCTCATTATTACTACAACCCAGTGCGTCACTTGGGTTCCCTGCACTTAAATTTGAGACGCTGGAGGCTTTGACAAAAGGGCAAAATTTGATGCCGTTACCAATAGATCACCCACCCATAAGCTGAGCTTTTTGAGTACTTAATGGCCTCCCATAAAAATCCCTGTCAGATTGTTGTAAATGAGATATGAGAAAGAACAGATCATTTGTTCGTCACAGTGCTAGAAGCTGTGTGTTTTTGCATGGACAAGGTCAGATGCAGCAGCTATAAATATCTGTATTATCAGAATGATGCTGCAGCTTTTTTTGTCTTTCCTTGAGGGAAAAACAGAACATGAAACGGTTATTACTATTATTACGTTTCTTGCCTCCCTACTTGAAGAAGAAAGACACGAGGCATTTTTTTATGAGACTTTTTATTAATGTTAAGCTGGTTGAGGCTTGAAACCAGAACACGTGTGGCTGTTGGGAAAAGAAACTCAGCAGCTGCATGGTGGTTAGTTTGGTGCCGTGGCCTCAGATATGGGGGAGAACACAGCAGAAGGAAATGATATGGAGTTAGTCATTAAGACACTCCAGACAGATTTACAGAGCTGTAATGGTTTCACATTGGTTTGGTCAGACGTCTCCAGAGTCTCTAAAACTGTGTGAACAAATAGTTTACCATGACCCCTGACTCTGTTTAATCTGTGTCATTATGAAGTCCATGATGTTTTGATTGTCTGATTGCTGGGCCAAAAATATTCAAGGTTTTGTTATCCTTTTCCTTCTTTCTCATTTTATCTCTCTCTACTAATTTGTTTAGCTATGGATCTTTTTTGTTTCAGGAAAAGTTGCTCAATGTTTAAATTATGGAATGACTACACCTGTCATTTTTTTTCTGGTCATATATTGCTGGTCTATTATGTCCAGTCAACATGTCTTATCTGTTGGTGAATCTGAATGTGAATTACTAACATTAGTCTTTTTTGTTGTTAGCCACAAAAATGTTCCTGGTTCCATGTTGGAAAAACATGGGCCTATCTTCCCCCACCATGCTCCCTGCTGCTGGCTAATGCCCTCAACTGTAGATGCACTGGTGGTTCTCAGCGTCCGGGGCTGCTTGGCGGGGTCTTGCGCCCGTGGCTTTGGTCCACTCTGGCTGAGTAGACTGGCCTGGGGCTCTCCTCAGCTCATTTCAGGATGGTGGTACAGCTGACCCTCCAGTGGTCTCACGTTCGGGGGGGCCTCTAGATGTCTGGGGCCTGGATCTCCTCCATGCCTGCTTCATGTCCTATGGGGTTAGTTACATGGAGAAACTTTTTGAATACAAGTGCGCTCGCTCACACAGGTGTGAACATGGGTGCTCACAGACACACACTATATTTTCCTTGGCTGCTGCCTCAAAGCATACTGGGGTTTTTTCTTTGATGGAAATGAATGGCATATGTTATAGATTAAGAAACACATTGGTGGTAAAAGAAAAAATATAAAAAAAAGAAAAGAAAGAAACAATTGATGACTTTTGTTTCTGTGCTTATTTTGCATTTTCTTTCATCTCTTTTTGTAGGTACTGCTTTGAAGTCATCCTCTTCTTAGTCATCCTAATCTTGTGTCTAAGCAGGCATTCTTTCTTTTTCTGGTAATTTTAACTATTTTTTGCTCATTTTTCCACCATGAGGATGTCGATGAGGATGTCCACTTTCGCATTTCTGAGGAAAAGATTTTTGCAGATATCTTCCATTACCTGGAGGTGCTCTTCAGGATCATCAAGCCTCGCAAGTTCGCAAAATTATCTTGCTTTGAATGGCCAGAAGCATAAAAATCAAGTTCCAAAGACCATGTGACATTTGGTTTAGGAAGGAGTTTGTTTTCTAGTTGCTGTCCACATGCTCAACTGTGTTTGGGTAAAACAATGAGGTCAAAGCTTCTCCTTACTTGTTGGCTCTGCCATCATTTTTATGTTAGTGTAATAACTGAATAAGTTTCAAAATTTATGAAGTGCTTTTTAAACCACTAGGATGAAAGTGCACCAAATAAATGCAAATCATGAATGTTTAATCCCACACAATGAATGAGAGTGAAGAACATTGCCACATTCTATACACTTGTTATACTTTGATTTCAGGTCAATCCCATGTGGTTATGAATTTGGATACATGTCCTGTGTATGTGTGCCTGTGCTCTACTGGCAGCAAATATTTGTGTGTGTGTGTGTGTGTGTGTGTGTGTGTGTGTGTGTGTGTGTGTGTGTGTGTGTGTGTGCGTGTGTGTGTGTGTGTGTGTGTGTGGAATGATAACACGGAATGAATCTGGCGTAACGGAACGCTTTCAGTCATCTCACTCATCACAAAGAAACTGCAGCACTGTGAACATGACAGATGTTTTCATCTGTTTATTCTCTTAACAAGTTGGCTTTGATTTTCTCTTTCTGGGGCCTTTCTAAATTCTTTCTTTCTTCTTAGTATTTTTGAAAAGAAAAGTCACATCGAAGAGGCAACAACTGACAAGCTTTGACAAAGAAGCTGCCTATCTTTCTTAATCTTTAGGACTTTCATGTGTTTAAGTCTGCAACATGTCCGAAATAGTGCATATCAACAGCATCATATCCTGAATATCGTGCTTATGTTGAAGATAATGTTTCTTTAATGGTTACCTTCCTATTTGGCTGATTGGCTTCATTAGATGATTAGACTAAATCATACCAAGTGTAACAGCTACCAGGGTAATTAGTCTGTGTGTTACTGATGTTCTTATTTGCAAAATTTTATCTAAAGCCGCATCAGTTTTCATTGTTTCTTTCTTTATGCTGAGTTTGCGATGGAGCCTGTATTGCATTGTGTGGTATAACTCCAGAGTTCACTAGTATTGGTCACAGTGTGCATTAAACTTTAAAATCACCTGCTCTGAATTTTCCTGAAAGAGTCCTACAAATAAAATCCTCAGTGTTCCTTTGAAGGCTCCTGAAGTTCTGGTGATAAAAAAAAAGTATTATTTTATTTATGTGATTTATGTGCCTCGTGCGACCCTCTAGGGGAGAGGACTTTTTAAAGAATTTGGCCCAGAGAAAAATCTTTTGGATGATCAATGTTGGTGGCTTTGGTTGGAAACACTTTCCAGACTACAATAGACTGTGGCATTTTGAAGTCCCATTAAGATGAGTATGTCAATAATTTTTGAAGAGCAAAGAGGTTTCATCACATGTTCCTTTGTAGCCACTGGGTGTACCATCTTCATGGCTCAGAGCAAGCAGAGGAATTTGTGTTTGAGTTTTTATGTCACTAAAAAAAATTTTGTAGAAGTTGGCTGCAAAACTTTTAGGCATTTTTAAAATGTTAGTTTTCTAGTCTTTCAAACAAGCCTGAAACTGCATGATGAAGCCATCACATCTCTTTACTTAAAGCTGAACTGGTCCAATAAACCTGGGAAATGATATTCTTCATTCTTATTAACCTTTGATGAACTTGACTGGATATATTCGTTTAAGTCTACCTTCCAGTATTTAGATTTAGAATTGGACTTTTTTTGACAATGAAAATTAAAGTGTACCAAAGTAAAATATTTCTAAATAAACATACTTCAGCAACACATAAAATCATCTTTGCTACACCAAAGAGCAAATTTTATTTTTTACTTTCATGCCTTGATAAATACACGATAAATTTTAGAGCTCCAGGCCCAGTGGTTATTCAAGATTCAAATGTTCTAATTTATCTCTGAATTATGAGGCTAACATGGTATTTAAGACATTTGAAGTGTTATTCAAGTTTTACGTTCATCCAGTCTTTTATTGGGGTTCAGGAAGTCTCAAGGCAACCTTGTGTATCAAAATCAAGTACGTCTTTGATCTACAAATTTCTTAAAGAACATCCCAATGCAATTAATTTTGAGTATACGCCCAGGCTTATACATTATGTCTGTTCAAGTTTCTCTGTAGCTTAAAAAGGTATTATGGAGGGTATCTTGAGGAGGTTCTGGAAGCATGCTTACTGAAAACAAAGTTCTTATGGGAGTCCAGAGGTCCCTCCGATATCAGGGCCAGTTGAGGTTAAAAGGTTTGAAGTGTTTTTAAAGACATGTAATGGGCTCCTTGGGGAGGTTCCAGAGGTTCTTGGTAATGTTCCAAAGCAGGGAATGTAGTAAAAGCTGCAGTATTGTGGTACAGGTCTGGATATGTACTAAGCAGAATTAATGACCGTGAGAAAACTTTGTCTGTACTGCAATGACCTGCATGAATAAACAGCTTTCACTTGGAGATACAGGACATTATTCCTTTGCGGCCCTCCCACTAAACCCTGTATAAATACAGGTTTAAAAAAAATTACTTCTCTCGCTCATACATATATACACAAACACACACATGCCACATTTACACATACATATGACCTTGCAATGTCCCCCACATACATTCCTGATAAATCCTGATTCCTAGTAAATCCCCATTCCTAAACAAGAGTGCATGAGCTAATGTGGAAATGTGTTTACATATACAGTCCAACACACACATTTAGAGCAGCTGAGTGATTTGATATCTGATAGAGCAGATGAACAAATAAGGGTGGAACTTTGAGTACAGGCTGCCAGTAGATGTGTGTTTTTAAATTTGAACCATTGTTATTAGATTTCAGTTATTATTTCTGTACAGCCTTATCTAGTTGAGGTAAAATTTAATGCATCCATGCATCCTGGTTTTCATGCTGTGAAAATGCTATTTAGATACCAAAGCACTGGGTACCCCTTAGGATCCTTTTTAGATGTGCAGGATAACTGGATGTCAATAAGACTTCTTGTTGGAACTAGACGCCATTAGAGGGAGAAATTTGTTGTTTATAGGAAAGATAAATTGGTCCCAAGATAACCTGTATTCAGGAGAAAAGCCAGACTTACGGATAGAAGTCAACTCAGAACAGGGGAGCTTCATCACTTCTGAGGTGGGAAACCAGGGCTTTACTCTGTAGCCAGACCTAGGATGGAAGCTCACTGGGGAGTGTTTGTTGGGTGGGCCTGAATCCATCTGACTCAGCAGGACAGAGGTCAAAAAAATGACCATCACCTACAGGGGACAGAACCTCAATACTATGAAGACAGAATGCCAGGCAAAGACAGAAGCCTGGACATGTTCACCTGAACATTTTAGACCCGTGATGCCTCATATAATTGTGCGACTATGAACAGGGTTTTCTTCTTCTTCTGAAAAATTTGCCAATACGGTACTACTTGCATTTTAATGTGACTGTTAGTTTGTAATAAAAACAACTTGAAAAAAGTTCAGAGTTTTTTAGTTTTAAAGACATATTTTAAAATAAAATTGTTTTGAACATGGATTAATCACAACTGCTAGAGGAGACTAAATAATAAAACAGGTCATGATAACCTCCTGCCTAAAAACTAAAAAATTTTTATGATAGTTTCATTTTAATAGAGAGACACAAATATCAACCAAAACTCAATCAGACAAAATGCATTTCATTAAATTATGGCTTGATTTGCATGTCATTGAGTAAAATATGTATCCCCAAGCAAAACATGACTTAGTACTTGGTCCGGAAAACCTTGTTGGCAAGAACAGTGGGAAGTCATTTCTCATAGTTGGTCAGCCAGTTTTGTCACATCTCAGGAAGGAATTTGGCCCACTCCACTTTACAGAAACTTGATAAATCCTTTAAGTTCATCAGCTGCTGCTTGATAGTTCAAAGCTTCAGCTTCCTCCACAAATTTTTTTACAGGACTGAGATCAGGAGACTAGCTAGACCACTCAATGACCTTAATGTACTTTTTTCTTTAGCCACTCCTCTGTTCTCATGGTGGTATGTTTTGGGTCATTGTCATGCTAGCAGACCCATCCACAAATCTTCACTGTTCTGGGAAGGAAAGGAGGAGGTTCTTGTCCAAATTTTTATGGTACACGTTCCGACCCATTGGCCTCTCAATGTGATGAAGTTGTTCTGTACCCTGAAGCAGCGGTCCCCAACCGTTTTTGCACCACGGACCGGTTTTTGTCCGACAATATTTTCACGGACCACCCTTTAAGGTGTCGCGGATAAATACAACAAAATAAAACCAGTACGGGTACCAAAAAAAAGAAGATTTATTCATAACACATGGGAAAAGACCCAGGGAAACTGAGTTAACAATAGAAAAGATAAAAAAATAACGATAAAAAACAATAAAAACCCTGAAAACCATAAATTTCACACCTGAGCCTCAACTCTTGTGGCCCAGTACCAAAGACTCATGGACCAGTACTGGTCCATGGCCCGGGGGTTGGGGACCGCTGTCCTAAAGCACAATGCACCACCCTGTGAGGGTGGTGTTCTTTGGGTCATACTGAAAACTGCGGGTGCCAGAGAGCTTGATTTTAGTTTAACTAAACCACAGAACTTTCTCCCAAACCATCAATGCCTAATTCAGATGTTCAGTGTCAAACTTAAGATGGGCCGGTACATGTGCCTTTTGACCAGGGGAAAATGTAAAGTGACACTTGCGCATTACACTTGACAAGTTTTTACCAATGTCTTTCTTGTGACTGTAGTCCCACCTGCTTTACATCATTGACAAGATCCTCTCATATAGTCTTGGGCTGATCCACCATGATTAACCCCAAGATCTTTCATGAAGCTCCAGACCAGATTGATGGTGACTTCTATTTGAGACTAATTGCACCAAAAGTTGTTGACTTTTCACCAAACATCTTGTTGATGGTTTTGTAGACCATTCCAGCTTTGTGCAGGTCTACAGTCTTGTTCCTGATGTCATTTGATTGCTCTTTGGTCTTGCCAATGTTAGTAGAGAGGTTGGAATAGAAGAAACTGAATATGTGGACAGGTGGTCTTCATACAAACAACATGTTAAGATTAGGAGTATCTGTAAGTGATTGGTTGATTGATTGTAATCTGTGTTCCATGCGTGCACACAACTAATCAGTGACTGACTGCACTCAATAGCATGCAAATCAATTTTGAACTTTTATGTCATATGAGTTTTGTGTTAAAAAAAAAAAAAAAGAAAATACTTGCAAATGCTTCAAGACCTCTGTTAGTGTTCCCAGTCTCCACAGACGACATGTTGTTGGCCTATTTATGTGCAGTTTGATATTTAAAAGGTTTAATATTCCAACAACACCTCCTTACAAATGTGTTTTTGCATTGGTGCTGGCATAGTCTGAGGTGAAAAACAGACAATGTCACGGTCTGTGTTGGCAGACCGTGGGGATGTGGGGAAAGGAGGGCCCAATCGCGGTACTCTGCGATGCAAACAGTGCTCTTTATTTACAGTGAAAACTGTACACACAATAATACATCCCTGTGTGCTCCCGACTTCCACTCCGTGTCTTCTCCCAGTGTTTGTGCTCGTGTGTCCGCTCCCTCATGCCAGTGCACTCTGTGTCTGCTGCCCTCTAGTTCCAGCAATCCTCCTGGGAAAAACCCAAAACCTCTCTGCTAAACAGCCACCACAAAACAAAAGAAAAACCCAGTTCAATAGCCCAACCCCCGGTCCAGTGGCCGCAAACACAGTTTTGGAGGCCGACCCGGAGGACGGCAAGACCAGCGGGACCTGCTGTGGGTCAGGCAGTGGCGGCAAAACAGTTCAGGCGGCCTGCCACAGGTCCGGTGGCGGCGGTGCTGCTCCTCCGGCGGCTTGCCCCGGGTCCGACGGCAATGACGCTGCTCCTCCGGCGGTCTGCCTCGGGTCCGACGGCAATGACGCTGCTCCTCCGGCGGTCTGCCTCGGGTCCGACGGCAATGACGCTGCTCCTCCGGCGGTCTGCCTCGGGTCCGACGGCAATGACGCTGCTCCTCTGGCGATCTGCCCCGGGTCCGACGGCAACGGCGCTGCTCCGGTGAGCAACAGCGAGGAGTGGCACATGGCCTATGAAGCGCTGGTCGCTGACGTGGAGGCACTGGACGTGGAGGACGTGGAGGGCGCGCTAGACATGGGCGGCGTGGAGGGCGCGCTAGATGTGGGGGTCCCTCTGACTCTGCTGGCAGCACGTGCTCCTCCCGCTCGCCGAGCTCCTCTGCTGGCAACGCCGGTCCCTCCGGGTCGCCGAGCCCCTCAGCTGGTGGCACGCGCTTCTGCTCCAGGTCGCCGAGCCCCTCAGCTGGTGGCACGCGCTTCTGCTCCAGGTCGCCGAGCCCCTCAGCTGGTGGCACGCGCTTCTGCTCCAGGTCGCCGAGCCCCTCAGCTGGTGGCACGCGCTTCTGCTCCAGGTCGCCGAGCCCCTCAGCTGGTGGCACGCGCTCCTGCTCCGGCTCGCTGAGCTGCTCCTGCTCCTGCTCGGGCAGCGCGAGCTCCTGCGGCTCCTGCGGCTCCTGCTCGGGCAGCGCGAGCTCCTCCGGCTCCTCCGGCTCCTGCTCGGGCAG
Organism: Neolamprologus brichardi; assembly: GCF_056152115.1. NCBI lineage: Eukaryota > Metazoa > Chordata > Actinopteri > Cichliformes > Cichlidae > Neolamprologus > Neolamprologus brichardi. Next base: position 18,834,784 of record NC_142125.1, read on the forward strand.
CGCCGGCTCCTCCGGCTCCTCCGGCTCCTGCTCGGGCAGCGCGAGCTCCTCCGGCTCCTGCTCGGGCAGCGAGCTCCTCCGGCTCCTGCTCGGTACTTTTTGAGTACTTTTTGTTTTGTTTGTTTCTGGGTGACAGTAGGACCTACTTGTCATGCTGCGGCCTGGGTAGTTGTAGAAGTGTGACAGACTGTAGATTTAGAATTGGTAACTGCAGGATGTAGAACAGAAACTGAAGTCCATATCAAAAGCGCTGTTAACACAGTTGCCTTCAGGCTAAAACTGGAGTACTGCTGAAGTGGAAGGATGTGACACTGGAGGCTCAACGTGGGCCGGAAACGAGCCCGGCTGACAGGCGGGAAAGCTTTTTCTGCCAGAGTGGGAACAGTTCTTGTTTTTCTTTCTTGGTGTTGGTCGGCGCCGGTTCTGATGAACGTTGCAGCTGTGCCCATGTTTTCTTTTTTCTTTTCTTTTTTTTCTTTTTTTTTTGCCTGTCCCATTTGGTTCTTTAGCCGTCAGAATTGTTGTCTGAAGACCAACAAGGATACCCAATGGATTTATTTTGCCAAATGGATCATTATGGCATTGCCCTATTGGTCCATTTGATCGACCTTTGTTTTTATTATTTATTTTATTTTATTTTCAGTTGTTACAGACGGGACAGACATGAGTGAGGGATAGGAAAGGGAGAAAGAAAGAGGAAGGAAAATAAAAACAGAAGGGAAGAGGGACAGTGAGAAAGGGGGAAAAAATATCTCCTGGATCACCTGTTGAGAGAAAAAGAATAGAAAACAAGCAAAAAAAACCCAAAGCAACATACTAAACACAACATCATCGCATTAATCTAGCTAAGTGTAAACAACAGTAAATACTAAATATTGAATGTTGTTGTGCAGCACGCAGGACAGACAGCGCACAATGTGCTTTGAAGTAGCAGCCAAGAAAGATGTGATTTAAGTCTACGAACAGTGAGCACCCATGTGCACACCTGTGTGGATCGGCGCGCTTGTATTCAAATGGTTTCCCCATGTAATGGTCTGCAAGAGGATGTAGAGAGCCATAGCCCTGTCCCCCAGGGCATGAAGCAGGCATGGAGGAGATCCAGGCCCCAGACATCCAGAGGCCCCAGAGTGCAAGAGCCCAAGGAGGACCACCGGAGGGGCATCCGTGCCACCTTCATGGGAAGGGCTGAGGATCCCCAGACGAGGGGTCACCCAGTAGCCACCGGGCAGAAGCTAGACGGGGCTGCACTGGCGTGCACAGAGGCCGGAGGCCCGAGGGCCCCCTTTGCCCCGGAAGAGGCCTGACCGAGCAACAGGCGCCAGGCCCCGCCAAGTAGCCACCGGGAGTGAGCTGGTACATACCTGAGCGCCCAGCCCCGGACACCAAGAACCACCAATGCACCGACCCCTGAGGGCATCAGTCACCGGCAGGGAGTGTGGTGAGGGGAGATAGGCCTCCACACTTGGAGGGCCTGGGCGTTCCCAGAGAGGTGGAGTCTAAGACCCGACCTGACATATAGACACAGACAAACAGACACACACAGACATGCATTCCCACCCTCATGCACACATATACAAACACTCAGCACTCACCCAACGTAGGGATAAACATAAATGGACATGTACACACAATCATACTCCCCAAACATACTCTATACCCCGGGTCCAGGTACCCTCGCCCCCAGAGGGGGAAACGGCACCCAGACCCAGGAGATGTTACCCTTCCCTCCGGGGTGGAGGCAAGCAGACCGTCCCAGGCTCCGCAGCAGCAGGGAGGCCAATCGGACAGCCAGCATCTCCTCCCAGCCCCCCCGCCCCGATGGCTAGTAGAGAACGGGGGTGTGCTAAGACCCCATACCTCCCTCCTCCCACTCATGTGTAGTGTTGCTGCGTGTTGCTCTAAAGTGCATTTAAAACACGGGAGAGCATGGTGCTGCTGCCAGAGAGCAGCAGGTGTTAGCACGGCCCCTCCCGAGAACCCTCAATGTCTACATGGATTTAAAATTGAGAGGTGGGCAACGGCGCCAGAGGTAGGTTTGAATACACAGACCGTCTACTGGACGCCGTTAACGTGCCCACCCTCAAGGCCCTATATATATATATATATATATATATATATATATATATATATATATATATATATATATGTGTGTGTGTGTGTGTGTGTGTGTGTGTGTGTGTGTGTGTGTGTTATGAGAGTGTAAGTAATGTGGATGTCTAAGTTGTGAGATAAAATTGAGGCACAGGTGGCCAGAAGAGGACAGGCAAAAGAGGGTTTAGTGTTATTTAGATGCCTTCTTGGGATTGTTCAGCTATCTGCAAATCCTCATGTGAGAGGTTGCAGGAGTCCTGAATAGAAAAAAACAAAAACAAATCCAAAACATGTTGTTACATAAAAGATTTTTTTATGTTGTTTGTGCAGCTGCTTCTTACAGCCCCTAGTTAGATAAAATGTCAAGTGCCCACTAGCAATCAAAGAACTTATGAGTGGTGCAAAAGGCGGGTCTGGTGATGTTGCTTTACAGCTTTAAACTCATCACAGAGAGGAGGCCAGGGTGAATGGATGGGTCAAGACAACACATGACTTTAACATGGGAAATTGCTTTTTATGCCTAACTCTAACAAAAGTTTTACCCAAGCATTGTCAAGTCATAATTCAGAAGTGGAAGTAGAAGCCATAAAAACACAGTTTTTACCATGTGAACATGTTTGTCAGCAGTTTTGAGTACTTGATGTGATGTCTGTCTGGATATCTGCAGGCAGATTTCTTCAACACATTGGCATTGCAACAGTGCAAGACACAGTTACACAATATATTAACGGTATGCAGCCAAGATCAAAATGAAGGTAAAGCTCAAAGACGGGTGTGGTCAGAAAACTTGTTGGTATAGCGGCTGGTGTTATCCCCTGACAAGATGGTCTCTGGTTTCAATCTGTTTTGAACCTCATATGTCCTCTAAACTTTTTTTCCCCTATCAACATGCTGATATTTCAACCCATCAGTTCCACCTCACGTCAAACCCGGCCTTCATTTTGATCTCAAATACACACCTTTAAAATTCTGTGACTGTATCTTGCACAGATGTAATTCTATAATGTTGAAAACCAACTGACAGACAGACATATAAACACCTGCCACAGTACTCGCAACTGCCTTAGGGCTCCGCCGGACCACATTTTGCCATGATGACAGACCGATTCACACACTCAGTGTGAAAACACAAGCTATAAAAATATTTCAAGAACAATCTTCCAGATACCAGACCTATGGTATCATACATAAGAGTACTTGAAACAAAGGGTAAGCCACAATGTCTAGTCACAATTTCTGTTTGTTTTACAGAATTTTAAAAAAAAAAGCCTCAGTAACATTTGAAACATTTGAAATATTGTCTGTTTTTGTGGGCTTAGCATGAATGACACTGGCAATTTGGGTGATGTCACCAATCCATTAGCATGTATCCTGTGACCTTTGCTTTATTGGAGACTTTCACACAGTCTGAGAAATGATCTCACCCTCTGATTCAGATCCACAGCTGTTAAAATAACAGTTGTTCAAAATGTTGAATTATTAAGTTTAAAATTTGAGATACTTTAACTTATGAATGTCAAAAAAGAAGAAAAAAAAAGAGTAGCAAAAAACTGAATGAAATGTACTTTGAATTTAAATTTAAACTAGCAAAATGTTGACTATGGAATATAAAAATATATGTTTGTTTTTCTAAAAAAAAAAAACTTGCTGCAGGTCAAGATTTTAAAGTGACTTAAACCCTAACCCTGGGATATTTTCTCTTCTGCTTCTTTTGAAGGTGGGTCTCCTCTGGTGGTTAAATAGCTGTAGTTAGCTGTAGTTCTGGTTCACTCGGTCACTTGAAACCAGGATCGCTTATATTTTCCTCATTAAAAACCATTTGTGTAACACAAATGAACACACAGTACCACTGTAACAGTTCGTCAACACAGCAAACGTGGAAGCCCAGAAACTGATCAACTCAGAGGAGAGGAGGTGAGGAGGAGACGCACATAGCATTTTTCTTTCCATCCACTGAGAGGGAGTGGTGCACCGCTGATGTCTGCAGGCAGAAACTCATCTGTCATCTTCTGACTGTGCGCGGGTTTATGTGTGTGCGCATGCTAGCTGCCAAACGCACGCACCTCCCTCCTCCTCCTTCTCCCGTATTTCCGTAATCTGTCGGAGTTGCGCGTGTGGAGAGTAGAAGACACGGTGGATTATTTCCACAGACGAAAGAGCGCGTGGCACAGAGCCGATCCCACTGGTCGTCAGAGGAGCGGAGGTCAGCAAGTGTCCCGGGCTGCAGGTGCTTCTTGCCAAACGCTTCCAGAGTCTGTCCGAGTTTCAAGAATTCTTCTCTTCGGTCCGCAAAGCAGAGGAATGACCCCGTCCAGCTGTCTGCCAGCTGCTGCTGCTGCGAACAGGACCAGATGAGGATGAGGAGGAAGGGGCTCCCTCAGCTCCACGCGCTCCGTCAAAGTTCAGCGCTTTTCTAAGATGCCACCGGCCTCTGGAGCTCGGCACGCGGTTCGGCTCGAAACTAACCCGGGATAATAAAACACGCACAAAGAGACAAGAAAACACACCAGAAAGCAGAAGTTTAGTAATTATCCGGCGGGAGGAGCCCGGGATCAGAGAGCGGTGCGCCGGGACGCTCCGAGAGCCGCGCAGGGAAGACAGGTGAGCTTAAGTGTGTGAGCTGAGGGAGCAGCCGAACTGTGAAGAAATTTGTTCGCAGACAGAAAACTTCTCCTAGCCGTAAAATGTGACATGTTAAACAGTTTTCTGTAATAACTGCAGGATATGTGCGGGTGATGCTTCGTTTTAAAGTGCAGCGAGAGCACTAAACGTGTTTTTACTGGGACATATTTTGTTTGCGCGTTTAGGAGCGAAACTACTGCTGGAAACTCATTTTTACTTCAGAATCATTCAAAGAGTTTACCGCATTGAATGAATCAAAAGCAAACGTAAAACGCGCCTCTTTTTAAACTTGAATCTTTAACTAAACCCAGGAAAAACGTTATTACTTGGATTTTTTTAAAAGCAGTAAACTCACGTTAGAATCACGCCTTCTCTTTAAATAGAGAGCAGTATTATTATTATTTTTAGATAAATGTGTTTTATTTCAGGTAAGTTTGGTTTTATTAAAATAGGTTATGTTTCATTAGAAGTTCAGTTTTGATCATATCACATGATCTTTATTTTTCATTACAAAAAAGTTTGACTCAAAGTCTCTCTTATGACCTAAAAACTGTTAAATTCACAGTTGGGTCCACATGAGTCCTGATGAAGATCATGTGATTCTGTCAGAAGATCCAGTACGTGGGAGGAAACGGCTTTGGCTCCTTGGAGGAACATTAATTATTACAAAAAATCTGAACTTTTCACATCTGCACCTTCAGGTCCGCGGTGATGCTGCTCGCGCGGCTCACGCTCCTGTCCGCCCTCCTTCTCCTGCTGCTGCTCACCGAGGCGGCCCTTCGCCGAGGCTCCGGCACGCAGACGGACAGCCGCAGCATGGTGGAGCTGATCGGCCGGTACCCGAGGACGAGGACGGAGACGCCCGGGGGAGTACAGCATGGGTCGCAGCACGGACTGGGTCAGTACTGATGGCGGAAACAGTGAGATAACATCGTAATCACGCCGCGGTCTGCGGTTTCTCTTTGAACTTTATACATCCATTCAGAGAGTCAAAAAATATGAATGAGTGCAGAAGCAAAAGGCTCCAGGGCGTCACGTCCTGTTGGGCCCCTCCTGCTGTAATTTCATTAAATCCTTTTTAATTTAGGAGGAGCGTGAACCTGTTGTGTCGCCCAAGATACACTCTCACGGTCTAGATGGGGCTCTTTTTTTAGCACAAAAAAGCTGATTCTAAACTGCTAAATTAAACGCCTGAGGTGGTTTCATTCATACTCCAGTGAATTAAAATGTGTTTCAAAGGACTGTTCTTTATCCATTTGTAAACCACAATGCTTGTCGGGCACTCACATTTATCCCATGACCCTTTTTAGGGAGCTACCCCCTATACTTGACACCTACTTTCAGAGTTACATTCACCTCTATGTGAAGTGCTCTATAAGTACTCATAACTGTCAAAATTGCTCTTCTGCACATCCTGAGACTCAACATTTGTACGAAACCGCACCCTGACACCAGTCCAAATGTAGCAAAGTGTAACTTCAAAGTTAATAACTGAACTCAAAGCTTTCAAGTTTAGCCTACGATAATCTGCTAGTACAGATATATCACTAAGATCCATCCATCAATTTTCTGTCAGTGATCGGGGTTCGGGTCACGGGGGTAGCAGTTTGACTAAAGTAGTATGTAGTATCTAGTATGACTAAATATTTAAATGGTGCTGTCCCTGCTAGTGAGTACCAGAAATGCAAGGAATAAAATAATTATGAATCTCCAACCTGCCATTCATCCATCCATTCTCTTTGACCTGTCCTCATGAGGGTTGCATGGAGGCTGAGACCGAGTCCAAACCAAAAAACCTGAGGGCACATGAGAAACAGAACAACGCCCCGCAAAAGGTGTGTGTATGTGTGTGTGTGCCTGAGCATCTGGCTTGGGCAGCAGATACCCGCAGACAATGGGAATGGAGGCCAGGAGTCGAAGTGGAAAATTGTTAGTCCTGGCAGCTCTGGCTCCGGAGTTCCCGGCACTGGTGGTGTGGGCAGTGCTGACTCCAGCTCGGACAGAGCAGGATCAGATGGCATAGTGCAGACCTCTGATTTGGGTGGCACATGATCAGGCGACACGGAGACCTCTGGCTCAGACTGCTGCCCCCAGGTCCAGGCTGAGGCTGCGCAGGACACACAGCCTGTTTCTTTGACAACTGCAGCTAGTGTTCAGGCCTGGCCACTTTTTACCCTGGGAGAGAGGCAGGGAATTCTGAGCGTCATTGAGGTGAAAAAGTTGGCTTGAGGTAACAGGTTGAATCCATGCACTCTAATTGCTGGAGGACCAAGTAAAGGCAAGGCAGCAGATGGAAAAACATGGTGCCTACGGGGACCCCCTACAGCCAGTCGAGCTCCACAGAAAATGTGTTCATACTACCTGCTCCTTCCTCACAACCATGAGGAAGAACGCGTCAGAGAACAGAGGGCAATGCAGACAATACGTACACAAAGAGGATAATGAGGGAAACAGGCCACAGGTGGGAACATAGCTGACACTAATCTGACTGATAAGACAGGGGAAGCGAAACTGAACATAATACACATGAAACAGGAGACTATCAAAATAAAACAGGAACTAACACACACAGCGACTCTGAGACGTGGGTTAAACAGAACAAATAACCAAAGCCAGAAAGTAGAAATAAACTCAGATGCACTAGAGGACACTAAAGCAGTGACACTTAAGTCATCTCTTAAATGAACAGAAAGAATCGTGAGTCCACAACCAATTCAAAACGCTGGGTCAGACACCCAGGACTATGACAGGCGAGAGGCGGGGTGCACGCTGGACAGATTGCCAATCTGATGAGGGGCTAGGACATAGAGACTGACAACCATTCGCACTCACATTCACACCTAAGGGCAATTTTAGAATTACCTAAATAACCCAACCCCAATAGTTACAGGTAATTGTTGATTCTTGAGTGTTAACGAGTTCCTCATTACAAAAAGGCAGCACCCTCTTCTCTGAAATGAAGGTGCAAACAAGCTAAGAGCTACTCAGAGCTCTACAGACCATCATGGTGCAGCTGCGTAGTGTCACCAGTGGGCGGAGTCAACATTACCAATAATGGGTATGCATTTGTTTGTGCTGCTATTCGACAAGAATAGACAGGAAAGAGTCTAAAAATAATAAAATAGTCTATGACAACCACCGTCTTGAGGCTTCTCCAGCTGCATCAACAACTGAAGCAATTTACTTGTCACACATTGCTTTGAAGCTAACAAACAGTCGCTTGTATAAGTTCCAGGTTTCTGTTGCCTAGGTGATCCTCTAATGTATTTGCTACCAGGGAATATGTCAGTCAACAGTGTTCTTCACTCTGATCGGTGGTCGCTACAGTCGTTCACCTGGAAGTTGAGAAAAGTTTATCTCATCCCACCTACTTCCCATCGCCAACAGTTATTTCACCCATGGTTGCTTGAAGTCGTGGCGTGTCATTCACTTATCTGGTGATCACATTGCTCTGAATTTCTTCCAGTGCATATGCAGCTTCAGGCAGCTTTATTGATTTGTCATAGAATCACTGCAGTCTGGCTGCACACTGCTGGCTTTTTGGAGGACTGCACGTAAATATATCTGTGATATTTGTATGCTGATAATCCTCGGCTCTGCATAGTGGAAGCTTAGAATATTGGACCCCAACGCTGGACTATAAATCCAACATAGAAAGATGATAGTTACAGGCACTAATGTGGTTCTGTAGCACTTTGGTCCAGATGACAAATGGTTGTAAACTGTGTCAGAGCAAAGTTTAAAATACTAATTAAAGAACACTGAAAAATATGATCGGTAGTTTAAAATGGATTTCAAATACAGTCTAAATATTTGTACAGACATAGTTTATTAGGGCTTCAATTTGACTTTCCTGGAATTTTATGACTTTACAACCGGTCGATTAGTTTGTTTTTTTTATCCCATTTGCTCAACTCTTAAAATAGCTACAAGGAACATACCCAAATATAATGTATATTATCTTTTCAGATTATAAATTTCTTCTACAGGTTTGATTGCTGGGTTAGAGCCAGTCAAAAGCCAAATGTGAGGAGCATTATTGTTTTTCTGGATACAATTTGTATATGAAGTAAAGCAGGGAACCTTTTGTTAAACAAGAATAGGATTTTTGGGGGGTTCTTTTAAGTAGTCTAGTCATTATTTGTGAAAGAAATGTTGAGTTTGTTATTTGATTTAATTTCGATCTATTATTTATTAATTATTTATTTAGTTGGGGCTTTGAGTACCACCAAGTGAATGCCATTTAATAACATTATTTTCAGGAAAAGACAAACATCTCAACAGTGGATATCTCCAAAACTAAGCAACTGACACTAAAACAATCCTGATGGATAAATAGCATCAAGGGACTGAGAAAAAATTTGTAAATTTCCAGCTGGTGCCGAAAAGGCAGAAATGCCTCAAGAGTGACGGCGCAATCAGTCAGACTTGCAGCCATTTGAGATCTTTTTGTTGTTTGGATCAGCAAGACAAATCCCTCTTAAATCATCAGAGCATTTACAGCTGGCTCCATTAGAGCTGCGAGCTGAGGCCAGACCCTTAAAGGAACTTTTGTGAGGATGATTTTAACAGAGCAGACTGGTGTCATCATTTGGTCCTCTGCACATCTGAGGAACTATCAGCCAGGGCACCTCTTAAAAGATAATTTTATCTTTTAGCATCATTTTAAGCCAATATTTATTCACTGCAAAGCTTTGTATTTAGTATTTAAAACCACCCCTACACAAATTTTGTAGAATAACTGTTACTGAGGGTGCACTCTCATCGTATGTGTGAAAAAAGTTCAGCAGAGAAAATGTATCCAATTTTAGAAAGGACTGCATCGTGTGAACAATACATTGGGATTTAAAAGTGTTTAAAAACAGCAGAAAGTACTTTAACCTCACAACAGGAACAGTTTAAGGCTTTAATGATGGTTACAAGCAGTGTCCACTTTTTACTTTCAGATGATGTCAGAGTCATAAATGTAAATTATTTTGGCTTAAAGTATCTACCTTACCCTGTCAGCAGACTTCCCAATATGCTTTGTTAGTGTTAAAAAACGTTAGAAAATCAATATGGTGAAACAACATTGCATGCATAGATCAAACACCACAAAAACTGCCTGGAAGCAACTCAAGAAACATGTCAACAAGCGTAAAAAACTTCCCAGATTCATTCAATCACCTGCGGGTTGCACTAAAACAAGCCTGACCCAACACTACCAGCACCCCCATGCCAGACTGGCAGCTTAGGAGGGGCGTGACCATGTTGTAGCTGATCCATCCAATGACTGATCCTTTTCCACAGTTCCACTCAGCTTTTGAGAGTTTAATTTGAAAATGATTCATAATTCACAGCTGGAAAACAACATAAAATGTTATACTCTCTAAAAAGCGGGCAAAGGGGTCCAGCAGTAAAACAGTGCAGATTAATAAAAAGAGCTTCTTGTTTGAATCAGCCTCAGAGCCGTGTTCACATTTAACTTTTAGCCTCGGGGATTTTATTCTCCAACAGACATTTGGACTATTGTTTACTCTATTTAATCCTTTTTCTCCCCATGTCGTCCAGGTACTGGAATGGGCCTTATGTTTTATTAGAATGTGACCCGCTGCCATTTATCTTGAAATTTGTCAAGCGTGACAACACAGGACTTTTACTTTTTTAGCCATTATGTTGTTACTTTTGCTTAAACTCTTAATCCTTTCCACCCTGTGAGACTGTGAACAAGCTGGATTAGATGTATGCACCGCTTGAGTTGCAGTGCAGTTGAGTTCTTTTAATAAAGGCTCAGTGTCACTGATTTATTGTTATTACACTGTTATCCAGTCTGATCTTGTGATGGAAGCAAAGAGATTAGCTTGTACTAATAAATCTCATGAATGTTGAACAAGATTGTTCAACTTCTAGTTCCAGCTTGTGAATTTGGGATTTTTTTTGCTAACAGAAATTCCTCAACCTCACTTAAGGCTTTAAAGGTGTTATTAGCAGACCCATGAGGTTTTAATAGCCATCTGTTTAACAGTGAAACAGGTGCTGCTGCAAATGATTTCAGGACTCTATGCCATCTTATGGCTTTCTGTACAATGTTTTGGATAAAAGTGTTAGAAATAAGTCCTTTAATGTCAAAGATTGAGTCCTTCTATCTATCATAGAGATCCTGGACCTCCAACTGTTGTAGGAGACCAAATTTATGGGGGGTTTTGTTCATCTAAATTCCTAATAACAATAAATATATTTGCTCCTATTTTTATTTCATTTAAATCCCAGAGCGTTTAACTTCATAAATTGCCAAAGAACAGAAATATGACAGAATTAACGACTTCAGGCCTGTCCGTGGGGTTTCCACATCAGTGTGACCTCCATTTATTCAGCAAAGAAAACTAGTGAGACACGTTTGACCTTTTCAGTGTCTGTTGAGAAAAGAGGGTAACTCTGCAGCTGAACTTGTAAGTTCCTTGTGTTTAAAACAACAGTCTTGCTGATGTATCAGCAAGGTCATGTCACAAGTTTGGCCTTCAGGAGTTTTTACATCTGTTTCATATTTCTGTGATTTTTTTATGGTTGAGTCAGATGAGAATGTGAAGCCTCCCAGTTTCTTCCACTGTGTTTTGAACAAAAATAATAAAGGCTCAGTGTCACTGATTTATTGTTATTACACTGTTATCTAGTCTGATCTTGTGATGGAAGCAAAGAGATTCTCTCCTTCTAACTCACTCAAAAAGGTGGAAATCTTATTCGTGATGATCCATATGTTTAAGCTGGCAAAGCCCTTTCCTGCATCTCTCCCCATTTCAAGGCTTTGGTAGGAACCATCTTGTGGCCCCCTGTGGCTAGTTGTTGATCTATATTTCTTGTTTGACTCTACAGTTTGTATGTTCTCCCCGTGTTTGCATTGGTTCTTTCTGGATACTCCAGCTTCCTCCCATAGTCCAAAGACATGCAGTTAGTAGGTTTAGGCTAATCACTGATTCTAAATTGCACGTAGGTGTGAATGTGAGTGTGAATGGTTGCATGTCTCTCTGTGTCTCTGTGTTAAAATGCCTTCAGCATGTGTTATCACTATGACACAAATGTCTAGATTATGAACTGTAGCAATGGTATCTTATTATTACCAGTATTATTTACACATTTCATATAATTATTTGCCATTTCACACTATCATAAAAATTAGTCTATATGCTGATGACATTTTGGTATATGTAACCAACCAGTCAGGTCACACCGGATATTCCATTACCAAATTCTTTCTCTAAACTCTTTGGATTGGGATACTCAACCCATTAATACATCGGAATCCAGGCTTAAACAAAGTCCAATGAAACTGTATATTTAAACTCTGTTTTGCATGACTCTTGTTAATGCATCATCAGGTTCCTTCTTCTCCCTTAGTTTAACACTCTATATATATTTTACAATACAAAGTCAAAAGGCCCTCAGTTAAAATAACTATGGTCCAAAAGCCCAAACAAAGAATATCTAAAAATTTTCCTACTACTTTGGTGCCTGGGAGGCTCGGTATATTCAACAGATCATCTGTAAAGGTGTCAAGATAACTCTGTTCACACCCACAGCTGCTTCAGATTTAACATCATGAATACCACTGTCACTGCCTGGTGGAGTCTATCTCCTTCTACTTCCACTCCTCTCTGACATTAGTAATACATCAACTTTTCTGCATGGACACAGAAGAGTAAGCAGCCTAAGGCACCTTCTTTTTCAGTGGCAGCTTTCTCAACAAGCCACTGTGCATCCACTGCAAAGAACTACTCATATATAATTTTGCTTGGTTTGACATTTATATACGCTCAAATATACGCTCAAATTCTGCATAATGAAAATGACACAACTATTTGTTGAAGATGCCATTTTGAATGAAAGTAGTACAGGTAAGATTCAACTAGTATTGCTACTGTGGGTAAAGGGGAAGAAAACAGTCGCAGTGTCGTATTGTTTAGGTATTTAATCTATATCCGTGTATTGCATTTTAAAATTGGATTTTAGTAGATGTATACACTATGGTCAACTGGACAGCCTTTAAAGTTAATGGCTGATACAACACGACTTAAAGATAATGAACATAATTAACTTTGAGTGTCATGTGAATACTGTCTATAGAAAAGCTCACCAGTGCATGCACATTTATCAAAATCTTTCTGGGGGATTTTTGTGTTGATGGCTTTTATGAGAACAATTGTTCTTACATTCTCATTTTTTCTGATGATACAAGTTACTGAACATGAAAAACAAAAATAGACTGAAAAGTATAGTCAAAGTGTGCAGCAACATTTCAGGTATTACCTTGAACTTCCTTATATGAGATGAGGACTTTGAAGAAGGCCCACTCACCCAATACTGATGCACACCTTATCTAAGGCTCAGTCGTACAACCTCCTTGAAACCACAGGTCTGTCTATTCCCCTGTTGGTTGGAGAATAGTTGCTGAAAATTGTTGGCTGTCCACAAGTGAAACTGAAGAGTACTTTGAAGGCGTACAGGTTCAGTTTTTGTCTTTTGTCATTTTCACAGCTTCAGGACCTCTTCAGTATAAGTAGTTGGCAAGTGTGTGCAGACAATCTTTGTCTTCCATGCAAACTGCGAGCATCACCGGTAACCTGCCAGTGATCAAAGCAATTGCAAGACGTTTACTGTGTGATACATTATACGTCTTTGTAACCAATTTCACCAAGTGACTGCCCAGCAACCACTCAACAGCCGGTTAGAGAAAAGATTTTTTTTCCCCAAAAGTGATGGTTCCTAGGGGGTCGCTGACTGATCTCCGGGCCTGTGGGTATGGTATATTTATTGGTTATTCATAACCATTTCCTTCATAGTTTATATAATTTCTGTACAACCAAATGCGCTTAGAGGATAAAAAAAGGCCTCCTTGACCATTTTACACCCTTGTAGTAAGTACAGCACTGTGAACATTTGGGCCCATTCCCACTTGGTCTAAATATGTTACGTGTCGGGAAAAAACATATTAAATCAAATTGTGGCATAAAAAGACTCCAGTATTTGTCTATACCATTATATACTGCTGCTATTATAGTGACTGCAGTGTTGTTCTGTTATCATAGATTTTTATTTGTTTTTCAGAGGCTCATCCCAAAGACCCACACAGCAAGCAAAATTTCATCATACACCTGACAGGTATGAAAACCATAAGACCACAGGTGTTTGGAGAGTTATACAATGACATTTGGCATCCTCTTGATGAATGAGGTGAGGCCTCCGCTGGAAAAGACACAATGTGGAGCAGGTTTAGATGCATCGTCATTGCTCCTAAACCTGCTTATATCGCTTAGCATTAATGATGCCTTCACAGTGACTCCTGACATGTGCACTAATATTTGTTTTTAATTCAGTGCTGACATTCAGCCTCTCACTCAGCCTCTGTAGGATTCACTTTTTATATCCAGTAATGCTACAAATAACCTTTTTAGTTTAGTATTAAAACACTTTTTACTCATATGCTAACTCTTTTAAAAATGATGCTGCATCAAATTTTAAAATTAAATGACATTAAAAAAAAGACATTTATATATATATATATATATATATATATATATATATATGTGTGTGTGTGTGTGTGTGTGTGTGTGTGTGTGTGTGTGTGTGTGTGTTTATTTAAATAAGGAATGTTTATTTAAATAAGAAATTTAAAAGATTTCTCATTTAAATATAGGCTTTCACTGATTTGCAGATCGCTGTATTCTCTTTATTTAGAAATTATTGCATTCTGATTCCCAACTTTTTTTGTTTTTGAAACAGCATTGAACAGAAAAGTGTTTGTGGGCTACAGTACTTTATCAAATAAAGTCCAAATTTTAGTAGCTCAAAGCTTGGCTGCGAAATCTTTCATTTGCAGCCAGAACTAGTTGTGGTTACAAGACCACCAACACTGCCTTTCTTAAAGGACTCATAGCTCTTTCTACAAAGCTCATCATTGTGTTGACTTTTTATGCCTGACTTACCACTTTTCTTTCTCTCCTCAGGTCCTCTATACTTCAGCCCAAAGTGCCGAAAACAGTTCCACCGACTGTACCACAAAACCAGGGACTGCACAGAGCCAGCCTGTGAGTCTTTTAATTATCTTATCCTGAAAAAAATGAAAGCTGAAGTAGTGGAATTACTTGCACTAGCTTCTTAAAAGTTAATATTTCTATATGTTTTTGTATGTAGGCTTAAAATCTGCTTAACCGACAAGAATTAACCAATAGTAACAGAAATATTTGTTCATTTCACCCTCTCATTTCTCTAGCTAAATTTTACAGAAAGAAAAAAAAACAGGTTTCCGAAGTAGACTGAGGAATGTACGAGTGTCCAGGACTGAATATTTGGGGAAAAGGAAAATATGTCAAATATGTAAATAAATTCAAGAAATATCTTAGAAGTTATGTCTGGATCCTGTCATATTTTGCTTCAAAGCATATTTCCTGTTGCAGAAAAGTAGGATTGGATTGAAAGAGCAAATCCTCCACCAAGGTCAACGTCCTTTTCCCCCACGTTAAAGGAAAATGACTCAGTAGCAAAATAAAATAGATTCTTCCTTTGGTCATGCTTTGCTTCTCTGCCAAGTTTCTTGAAATTTAGCGCCTGTTTTTAACACACACACACACACAAAAAAGTTGTTTTTTTCCTTCCTAAAACAGTCTGAATGCTCAAAAAGACCTGTAGAGTAGTGATGTAGGCAAAAACAACATCTCATCTTTAAACAGGAATCCATCCACACAAAGGCACCGAATGATTTGAGAGTCATACCAATGATTGCTGGTTAGATTCCTTCCTGTTAGTGTGTGTGTCACAGTGATGTGTTGCTGCAGGAGTTTGTTGAGATTGAAAAAACAGGATAAGACGTGTTTTAACACACAACCACACTGTGTTACACTGTTATCAGTGTAATCATGTCAGAACAGCATCAGCTCTTATGATATTAAATCATGCATGTAGCTTTTTGTTTTTCTTGGAGAGAGTGAGTGTATGTGTGGATAGAAATATGTGTGCCCAAGCAAGTTTGTGTACATCTGCCTTTGTGAGGACCGCTGTGAAATTTAAGGCTCGTGATTGAGCCTGATTTATTAATTGTGAGGACACTCATACATGTAGTGTACATCCATAATAATTCTCATTTAATACCCACATTGATTAGAATATTCTCTTTTTCTTATTGCCCTGAACCATTAGATGAATCATTAGTCATACACTTTATTTGTACAGGTGCACTTTTCCCACTTTCATTTGATGCCTACCTGGAACTTTTTGTTGTTACAATAAAGTTTAAACCAGTGAGCTGTAGTAGCTGGAATCTCCTTGGATTAAAGTATCTAAACAAAGGTTTTCACAGAGATACAGCTAAAAATGTGAACGTGTTTGTGTGTGTATGCATTTGTGTGGAGGCAGTGGCAGGCATGTTAAAGGTGAACGCTACAGGAGCTGTGGAGGTTCAAACTTGTTCAGAGGCTGTTTACACAGTAAATCCGTCGGTTTATTGGCTGGATGTTTGTCAGACAACAGAGAAGAAAAAATGTTTATCTAAGGTCAAGTTTCTTATCTCATTCACATCTGAAGTTGATGTCATTGTGAATTCATGGTGGTGACTTTGGAAATTAGAAATATACAAGCAGTGCAACCAAGACAGTGCCCATACTTTAGTTATGGGCACCGTCTTGGTTACAGAGATTACAGAAGAATTTTTTGTGTTCCCTAAAATACTGAGTTTTTGACCTGGTTTGTTCAAGAGGGAAAGTTTATGTCTTCTCGTTGCAGGTTAACAAGCAGATACATTACTAGGACAATCAAAGGATGTATGGGGAGAGTTTTGTACTGAACAAAACACAATAAATACAACTAAATACATCAGAGGTTACACCTTGATAGTCCTACATTTATGTAAAATAATATATAATATAGTAGATTGCTTTCAAGACAGTAGTTTATTTACTAACAAACTTTTTGTGTCACTGCTTTGTAATTATGTCTATAAATAAAATGTTTGAACAAGCACATACAAACTCACATTTAAGTTAAATCAATTAGGAAATTAGTCATGTGTGGAAAACCATTCATTTTTAAAAGGGCAGTATTCTCACAGAGTATTTAAACACTTTTGTTAATGACAAGTCCAAGTAGAACAAGTTTTTCACTTTATTAATAGTTACATTTTGGTACTGTATGATCAATTACTGCTATCCCCAGCATTAGTCAGATCAGATGGCTTGTCTTCTAGCTAACAGTTCCTCTTGTTACCAGTCTTCTCGCTCAGCTAGGCTAAACATCTCGTGACACTGCAGCTGCAGGTCGTGTTTGGTTTTGGAAATTTAGTAAATTGATTTTTTCAAGCAGCAGTTAAACACAGCGTGTTGTTTTGCTTCTCTGCAGACTATAAAAGATGTGCTCGTCTCCTGATTCAACTGGCCAAGAGCCCTCGCTGTTCAGAGAGATAAACAGACAAATGGTAAGACCGACAACTGCGTAGATTTTTTAACTTTTATGGCTATTCATACTACACCAAAGTAATCAACTAACAGAAAAGCAATTAAATAACAAATAACAATAAATAACATAAAATTTGTTACTTCTGGGTTTTTTCTTTACCTCACGATTGTGCTCATGATGTGATCTCTGTAGGATTAAGTTTTTATGATCAAAGTATAACTTTAGCTATGGCAAAGCGGCAGCCTTCCACTTCTAATCTTATTTTCTTTTGCTTGAACACCTGCCTTGAAGTAACTTTCTAATTAAAAAGGGCTTCACTTTCTTTTTGCATACTGGACTATTGTCATTAATGACATTTTGATCTATAGTTGACTTAGATGAAGGTCAGATCTCATTTGATCAGGAAATAAAGTGTTTCTTGCAGCTATGCCTCATGATAAATGTTTAAATTGTCAATACTCCTTTTCTTACATTTCGATCTGAACCCCAAAGGCAGGAAATAGCAGTTAGAGGAAATATATACAGGTCAAAGTTTAAAGCTGGTAGAAGCAGTAATGAATAGATGTTATTGATGAACCGTTAGGTTAAAGTCTGATGACAGAAACCTACCAAGGAAGCTGATCGTTCCCAAGGCTAAAGAAAGAGAAAATGTTTGTTGTTTGTTGATGCACTCAAGAAGACAGACTAAAACGCAGTATTAACAGCATTATGTGAAATCACTAAGGGTGCAAAGCACCGGGCAAGCTTCCAGTGAGCAGCCATTTCAGTGCAGACCACAAGACCACAAGACCACAGAAGAAGAACATAAACAGCCTCAACACAATGTGACCATTGTTAGGCTTATATCTAGCACCCAAATAACTACAGAGATAAGTTCAGACAGAGTTTAACACAAAATGACCCTGAGACTAGCAGAAGTCTGTAGAATATGAGGAATCAAGAGAACCTAAAAAATCGTTAAGAAGCCTTAAAATAAGAGAACTTTGATCAGATGGTAATATTTCAGGAACTATAGAACTGGTGAATATGGATTAGACAAAATGTAAAGTATTAAAAACAGAGACAATCAAGGAAAACATGACAAGAAGTTGTTTAAAAATAGATTTCAATTAAACAACCACATGTTAATGGCATTGTGACTACAAGTTGGAAATCATTACTGTATAGACAGTAGAACTTATAGCACAGACCTGCATACTGGTTACACTTGCTGACGATCAGTTAGTGAGGTTCTAACCTCACTAAGGTTCTAACCTCACTAACCTCACTAAGTTCTAACCTCGCTAAGATAATTTGATGACTTAGCAAGGGCTAGATTTTTTAATCATGTCCTTTTATGTAAAACGTTAGAACTGACGGAGGCCAATTAGAATCACAAAGGATAATAAGTTTTAAACCATGTAAGTAGTCAGGCATAAAGACCTTAGGGAATCATCTAAACAAGAATTTAGTGACCAGTATTGAGATCCAGTGTATCTTTGTAAATGGCCTGCATTTGTGTAGCGCTTTTACTCAGTCCCTAGGGACCCCAAAGTGCTTTACATTACATTCAGTCGTTCACCCATTCACACAAAGGTAACGGTAAGCTACATTGTAGCCACAGCTGCCCTGGGGCGCACTGACAGAGGCGAGGCGAGGCCGGACACTGGGCCCTCTGACCACCACCAGTAGGGTGGGGGGTTGGTATCTTGCCCAAGGATATTTGGCATGCAGCCAGGAAGCAGCCTGGGATCGAACCACCGACCTTCTGATTAGTGGCTGACCTGCTCTGCCACCTGAGCTACAGCCACCCCCATGTAGAACATTAAAGTAAAAATCATACTTAATATCACACTATTCAAATATTTCATTAGGCCCAATCTTTATGGCTTTCTCCTTTCAATGGCAGCAGTGCCTTGGGCAGTGAGACTTTTACATCAGCTGATGCCAAATAGCTCATGGTGATTTGTTAACACACCAACAGTGTTGGTTCTAACAAATGGAAAAGCTTAACAATCTGCACCACTCAGGAAAAAGTGAGCTAATGGTAGTGTTGATTAATCTTCAGAATCAAATGGTCCATTTGAAAAAAATATTAATTTGTCTTAACAAAATTAAAATATTCATTGACAGGCATATTTTTCACTAATGGATCATTTTTAATGCGGAAGTAGCGGATGCATTATTTCAGATGGTCAGCAGGGGGCAGCAACTCTGGTTGCAAAAGTACTATTATTGTTTAGAAGTCTATGAGAAAATAAGCCAATGACTCCCTTGGCTTATTGATCTCCTATATGGTAGAACCAGTCTGTAAAGCCTGTAGGGGCACCCTACAATAATACCTGTAAAGCCCAGTGTCAGAAAGGGCCTGTAGAACCTGTTAAATGTGACGTTTTCAGACTTTTTGCAGTATGTGGACTCAGTAAAACAAAAAACTTTTCTCATAAAATTGTTATAGTTTTGAGTAAGTAGAATCTGCTAAGTTTAATATCTACATCTAATAAAATCAAGCAGAACCTGTAAAACTTGAATTAAAAAATCTTTTGTAACGTGTGGAACCTGTATAACCAGTAAGATATTATTTGGAGCCTGTATGACCTGTACTTGTACTATAGACCACACAGAACCACAAGTTCTACAGAGCCTATGAAGCTGCAAACTGTCTAACTGACTAATACTAAAAACTAAAAGCCTGGATATTTTTTTCCCTTTGTTTAATTTATAAAGTTAATATAGTACAGTTACTTGAACATGTAGCAACCGTGAGCCCCTGAAAAACAATTTGCAGTACTGTGATGGACCGAGCAGCGAAGGAAACTTAGGCACAGGTTAAAGTCCAAAAAAAAGATTTTTATTTAACCCAAAAACATAATTGGTTAAATCATGCAAAAAGAATCAAAATCTTGGGCCCATAAAAGAGGTCAAAATAACAGAACTCAAAGTTAACAAACCATACTGATAACTCAAACAAACTGACCTCACTTAACGATACAAAAGGGAAACTTAAATAGTGGCTGATCAGCCCACAAAAACACAGAGGGGTAAAACACACAAAACCTAACTGGAACTAACATAATGAACTCCAATTCCCCCCCGTGGCCCCGAGTTATGGAATGAGCTAATATGCAGTCTTCCATCAAAGCCCCCTCCACCCCCTTTCCACCTCTTGGGTTCTCAAGAGGAGCAGCTGCAACTACGGTAACTCAGAAAACAAAGATTAAATCATACATAACAGTGTAAACTAAAATGTGCGCACTTCTTATAGAATGCACTGTTATGTGGACATGTGAATTAATTCTAAACCAAAACCAGTTATTTATTGTCCTGTAAATTAAGTCCTATATTTAAAGACAAATGTGAATGCATTATATAAGCCTCTACACTAACATGGTGGATATTACCACTGTGTTGCTGTACATGCAGCCATCACAAGTACCTTTTATCTGTGCTTATTCTGAATGCTCTTCTTCAGTCTTCATCTTAGCAAAAGTTTTTTCTACTCGTTCGTGTCTTTCTTCCACAGGCTCTGGACATGAAGTTTTGGCATACCAGGGTGCAGCAAGAAGGTTCATCCTCTCTGTTGACCAGCAGCAGGAAAAGTTATAAACAAACCTCTGAAAATCTGCTGGAGCCAGTGAGCTCAGCCGACTTGATCCACAATTGGAAATCAAAATGATTGTTTTCTATTTTATTCTATTCAGCTGTTTATCTCCAACAACCATTCACCTTGTATACACACTACAAACAGGTGTAAATTTTCTATGACAGGATTTTTGGACTTTTTCGAGCAAAAACTTGAGTTTTGTTCAACTTTGTGTAGACTCATCTCGGCATTAGTCGAATCATTTTTGCCTTTTTTACCTCTACTCTGTTCTTTGGTCTATTCCTGCTGTACTGGACAACCTCAGACACTCTACTGGTTTATAACAGAGCTATTTGGACATGGAACTGAGAGACAAAACTTACCAAATGTAATGTCTTCTTCAGACAAAATGTCTTCTTCAGTGTTTGGGGACTTTTTTTGGACAAAGGGCCAAGGTTTGACCTTCTATTTGAAGACGCAGGGGGAAACAAAATGGACTAAACTTCTGAGTGGATGCTGAATGTGTTTTATGTGACATCATACATAATAATTACTTATAATTAAAGTAATAATATTCCATATATTTATATTGTTAAAGCTGCAGCCCAGTGTGCAATATGTAAATACAGAAAAAGGATTAAAGATAATCATTTGATATATATCCATGCTTGTATGAGATTTCATTTTTGCTTCTTTTTTTGTTTTTGAATCTGTAAAGTCCATCTTTTTATTCTTAGGGGAAAAAAAGCTGAATGAAAAGTTTCATAAAATGCTGGTAGCCTATGTTAAATAGAAAATAAAAATAATGCAATTAAAAAAAATATTTCACCTATAGACCCGACGGCCATGAATACTATTACACTACCATTAAATTAAGTTTGGTTAGTGTCCAGTATTTTGTGAGGGTGACTTAGTTGACACACCCCTTAAACCCCCTGGATCCTGGACAGCAGCAATGGAGTGGTAGGTTATGAAATTAGTTCCCATTTTTAAAAAAGGGGAACTAGAGAGTTGGAGCATGTGTGTCAATTATTGAAGTATCACCTTGCTCAGCTTCCCCAGGAAAGTTTATTTCATGTTGTTGGGGAAAGATGAATTCTTGAACTTTGTGTTCAGGCGGTACAATGTGGAATCCATCCTGGCCATGGGACAGTGGACCAGATGTTCAGCCATGCACAACATCTGGAGGGATCATGGGAATTTGACCATACAATCTGCATGAACTTGTGACATTGGAGAAGGCTTACAATTGGTTTGCAAGGGGACACCTATAGGGTGTACTGCAGGAGTGTGGGGTCTTGCGTCCATTGTCATTATACAGGGTGGGCCATTTATATGGCTACACCGTAATAAAATGGGAATGGTTGGTGATATTAAAGTCCTGTTTGTGGCACATTAGTATATGTGAGGGGGCAAACTCCTCAAGATGGGTGGTGACCATGGTGGCCATTTAGAAGTCGGCCATCTCGAATACAACTTTTGTTTTTTCAATAGGAAGAGGGCCATGTGACACATCAGACTTATTGGTAATGTCACAAGAAAAACAATGGTGTGCTTGGTTTCAACGTAACTTTATTCTTTCATGAGTTATTTACAAGTTTCTCTTTGTTCACAGCCATTGACATGTCGAAGAGGTTAACACGTGAGGAGCGGATTGAAATTGTGTGATATCTGGTGAACGCAGTAACCGGGTCATTGCAGCAGATTTCAATACAAGACACCCAACGAGACCACCCATCTCCCATGCTACAGTTAGCAAACTGCTTGCTAAGTTTCGTGAAACTGGTTCAGTGTTGGATTTGCCAAAATGTGGATGCAAGAAAACTGTCACTAATGAAGAAACATCAGTGGCTGTCCTAGCTTCATTCAGCAAGAGCCCACAGCGTAGCACTCGCCGCATGTCACTGGAGAGTGGCATTAGTCGAACATCCCTTCGGCGGATATTAGCTACTCACAAATGGCACCCTTACAAACTCCAGCTACTGCAGCATCTCAACGAGGATGACCCAGATCGGCGCACAGAATTTGCAGAATGGGCAAAACAAAAATTGGAACAGGACCCTCAGTTCACGCAGAAGTTCAGTGATGAGGCAAACTTTTATGTGAATGGTGAAGTTAACAAACAAAACCACCACTATTGGTGATAGGTTTGTAGCATAAACCTATTCGCTGGAATGTTCAAGACAATTTACTACACAGCAAAAGCAAGACACAAGTAGGCAAAGTTCTTTGTGTTACTCAAGCATGAGGGAGGCCTGCCTGGAGCCAAGTGTCGTTCCACCCACTTGACCTCCGTCAGACTCTCAGCCAGGTTCCCACTCCTTTTATTGTGGTTACATGAATATGCATAGGTTCATTAACATATGACGTTTCATATAGGTATACATGTGGACAAAGAATACGTTGTCTGTGTGTGTGTGTGTGTGTGTGTGGGGGGGGGGGGGGGGGGGGGGTGTCAAGATGTGACCCCGTGAAGACTCCCCAAAGCTGGTGCCAGGAGTCTAGCGGTCCATCTAAACAGAAGGCTCTTATACTTAACCAGATACAGAGTAGGTGTCCTTCTATGCCATAAATCAGTAAGAGCAGATATAACCTCTCTCCTGACCTTAAGTTGTGTGTGCATGCCAGAGTGCTCTGGGAGGCACACAGAGTCTCCACAGACCTCAGGACCAAACCTCTACCAACATGACATTGATTATAAAACTCTAAGCATATATGAGTAGATATTTCTAAGCATAAATGACAATCAACAATACAAATCTAACAATTGGTCTGACACTAACCCACATTGGATGGATCCCTCCAAGACTGTTGGAACAACAAAAGTGATGGTTTGGTGTGGTATATGGGGTACAACGATAGTGGGTCCATTCTTCATCAATGGAAACCTCAAGGCCACTGGATATTTGAAATTGCTACATAATGTGTTTCCCTCTTTATGCACTGAAGCTGGCACGTTCCCTGAGTTTTTCCAGCAAGATGGTGCACCACCACATTATGGGTGCCAGGTCCGAGCATTCCTAGATGAACAGTTTCCTGGAAAGTGGATTGGTCATCATGGGCCAGTTGAATGGCCCCCAAGGTCTCCCAATCTGACCCCCTTAGACTTTTATCTTTGGGGTCATCTGAAGGCAATTGTCTATGGTGTGAAGATACGAGATGTGCAGCACCTGAAACTACGGATACTGGATGCCTGTGCTGGCATTTCTCCTGCGGTGTTGCTATCGGTGTGTGAAGAGTGGGAGAAGAGGGTTGCATTGACAAACCAACACAATGGGCAGCACACTGAACACATTTTATAACTGGTCAGAAACTTGTAAATAACTCATGAAAGAATAAAGTTACATTGAAACTGTAGCCAAGTACAGGATAGGGTAGGGGAAGTTAAAGTAAGATGGAGAGAATGGGCCAATAGCTAGATTCGTAGGAGGGATAAAGTGAGTTGCGTGGAGAAGAATGACTGGAGCCACAGGTAAAGTTGCTATGAATTGTATTAAACTATTTAGCAACAATTTAACAGCATTTCATGAACAGAAATGAAAACATAAAATAAAATACAGTGACAGCAATAATAATAACAATCAGAATCCTATCTGAGCTCAGATATGTCAGTCTTGCCGGCTTAATAGTCAGTGTTCAGTCAAGTCAAATCCAATAGGTCAAAAGTCTGTGATTAGTGCGATTTCGTCCTACCGCACTGTTGCAATTGTTCGTGAGGGAAGAGCAACCTGCCCTTCTGGGCCAACTCGGAATGGCTGTGGTTCGGTTCAAAGGGAAAGGCTCGCCATCTTCCTCGTCAGGAAGAAATCCAGATCTCACGATCCCATAAAAAAACCTAGCCTGTAAACAACAGGACTATTACTAATTCAGTTCACACTCTAATGATATACATGGCCATATGTGTAAATAATGCAAGTGCTATAACAAAACAAGCACAAAACATTAATTCTCATTTCTAACTATAGTCTATACAGTGCATCTTAATCATGAATGCAATCTTTAAATCACAATCAGCTTATTCATCAAGGTACACATTTCTATCAGAAATCAGAAATAAACCATAAACTATGGTAGATTATTTTTTTACAGTATTGCCCTTTAACTGAATTACAGGAGCCAGACGTTCCCAAAGTGTGGGGCCCGCCCCCTAGGGGGGGGCGCAGAGCCATTGCAGGGGGGGCGCGGCATGAAAAGGGGAAAAAAAAAAAAAAACAACGCTTGGACACTGCTAGCACGGGGCGCCCACACAAACGCAAAGCAGGAGACGAAGCATAGCTGAATATGTTTCCAAACCAACTTCATTCTAAGCCAAAGACTAGAAAATATGGTGAAGCACATCTTCCCTTTGGTTTTACCTGCACAAGTGCCGAGGTAGGTCTCCCTGCAGGATTGGTTTTCCCTTCGTCGGGAGCAGCGCTGGGCTGTTTAAATCACGGACAAACAGTATCCCACATTCTTGATTTGTAGTTCACAAACACTTGTTGTAATGACTAACTACTCCTGACATTTTGGAGATGCTAGCTCTTTATACATTAAAGTTACAGTGGGATACAAATAATATCAGGCTGATCCTGCCACAATTTGTTCCCCCGGTTCAAATCACGGACAAACAGCATCCAACAGTTGTTTATGTTTTTGAACCCATTTTGCAGAGGGATTTTTTGAAAAATGTATTGATAGCAATGTTGAATATTATTACACAGGAAAAAAAAAACAACTACATGTAAAATAATTACACCGTGACGCCTCTGCCTTTCTAAATGGAGGGACAGTAACTGCGTGTATATGTAAGAGTGTAAAACCTGCAGATAGTCAGATTAACAGTATTTCGTCTCTATCTGCCATTCTGCAATTCATCTCATGTAAACAATAACGTGGCGCACAGCGTGACGTGAAAAAAGGCACATACCTTTGACGTTGCATGACGAACTCTGTATTCCTCGTCCACACGTAAACGCAAAAAAGGAGTTTTAAAAAATCTCCATTCTCAGTGATTCGAAACGCCGTTTATGTGTGGACGAAACAGCTGCGTTTTCAGAAATACCCGTGTAGGTGTGGACATAGCGTAAAAGACTTTATTAGTTTATTTTCTTACTACCTGTAATTTATTGCAGATTACTTGTATTTGCTTAATTGTTTACTAAATGTTTGAGGTGTGAAATAAACCGCAATGGAGCAAAATATGGGTGTGTGTGGTTGGAGGATGTGTTCTTGCGTGCGTGCGTGCGCGCGCGCGCGAGGGGGGGCGCGAGCATTTTTCTTGTAAAACAAGGGGGGCCCAGCAAAAAAAGTTTGGGAACCACTGACAGGAGCATTGCTTTACACTGCATAGCAATGAAGCAATATATTATTTACACTCAATGTACAGAATAAAATTACCAAAAGAATATACAAAACCCACAGGCTGTAGTTTTACAGTATGTGGTAACGTATCAGCACAGTAAGAATACACACGGACATCTATCCAGTGCCGCTCGAGCATCAAATGTAACAAAAATAAAGTAGATTCATGACCTTTAAGATCAAAATTAACTTATTCCATCATCTTATTTTAGTGCATTTAATATTCAACAAGTAATACTAGAATATCATCAGCACACAAGCTGAGTGCTCAGAATGGCTGAACTCCGTGGGAAGCCCCGTGTGTTCTCCCACAGTGAAAACGTGGTCAGCTACAGCTACAGCTATAAGCACCAGGCTAGTTAGCTTTTCAATTAGCCTGATTCGCCCAGTCCCAGTTTAACTCACCAGCACACTTCTAATGTTCAACTCTCAGAGAGGATCTTGTCCACTTCATCCGCTCCCGTGCAGATCTACAACATTGAAATTGGGCCATTATATTCCCCGTTAACTTCTTGTTAGCTTTTTAGCTTCAAGGTTAGCTTAACAGCTTCTGACTCACCGCGATGGTTTCAAGGTCCAAAATGTTCACAACAAATCAGGTCCGTTTCTCCAAGGTCCATGCAGATCTCCGGTATGGATATTTGCTCAATTTATCAAGTTAATAGTTCTTTTCCAGCAAAAAGCTTGGCGGTGAAAATCAGCGATGGTCTCATGCACCTCCCTCTCTCTCTGTGTCTGAGCACGTGACGGTACAGAGCAGGGGAAGGAGGGGCTTGTTCCTTCCTAACCAGTAGGGGTGTTAAATATACTCTTTGGGTTTTATTCTTATATTTATAGTATTTATCTTTTATTATTGATTTACTTTTGATCAACTCAGTGATTAACAGAGTAATGATGAATCACAATTAACAATAACAATGTTGTAGTGCGTTACTGAGTTGTGTAAACTCACTGGGTTACAAAACCAAGCACACCATTGTTCTTCTTGTGACATTACCAATAAGTTTGATGTGTCACATGGCCCTCTTCCTATTGAAAAAACAAAAGTTGTATCCAAGATGGCTGACTTCTAAATGGACACCATGGTCACCACCCATCTTGAGGAGTTTGCCCCCTCACATATACTCATGTACTACAAACAGGACTTTAATATCACCAACCATTCCCATGTTATTACGATGTATCCATATAAATGGCCCACCCTGTATAACCAAAGAGAGAGCTGTTTCTACATCCTTCACACAAAGTCAAGTTTTCAGTGGATGCTGGACTCCTCCAAGCTTGTCGCTCATCTCCTGTTTGTGATTTAAATAAGGAGAGGTCAGTGTTAGAGTGTAAATAAGTGTTAGAACAGAAAAGCAGCCTAACATCCAAGAAAAGCAGGCAGATGAGTGATTACAGATCTTTATTGAAATTATGCATAAGCTTCATATTCATGGACAGGATTTGATAGCATAGCTGACATATGGAGAGAATCCATTTTGGAAACCTCAGGATAGCATCCCTGCTTCTTACAGATCATGTGACTCTATTGGTTTTTAATCAGAGCAAGACCTTCAGCATGCACTGGAGCCCTTTGCCTAGTACCAGCTCTGATCAGAGTCAGCATCTCCAAGTCTGAGACTATGGGAGTTCTGGAAAATGGTGGAATGCTTCCTCGGGTTGGAGGAGAGGGCTCCCCCAAGCGAGGGAGTTCCTCACAAGGGAGTTCGAGTATGTTTGGTTCTTATTCGCATATGGTAGAAAGATTGAGTATGTGATGGATTGGAGTATTGGTGTGGCTTCAGCAGCAATACAGTGGTGAAGAGAGACTCTTCAATTTACCAGTTCACCTTTATTCCAGCCTGAACTTATGGTTGTGAGATCTGGATATGTCCAAAATGCAAGCAGTCAAGATCATGAGTGTTTAGATCATTGCAGAATGGTGTTTGGTGTAGTCTCACTGAATAAGCAAGACCTTCCCTGAAAAACACATAGCTTGGATGTAAGGATGGGACTGGACAAGAATTTAGCAATTGGGATCCCATTATCGATACCACTTATCAGTTCATCTCGATTCTCTTATTGGGGGTTTTATTGCAGTGTCTTTAAGAGTCACCACCATCGCTAACCAGCACATAAAAGAAATCACATTCATACAAATTAATTCAATGCTGTGTGGTCAACTGTTTATAATGTATTACAAAATTAGACTTTTCTTAAAACTAAAGCAGTATGTTACTTAATTATTCCCAAAGAGAAAGTAATTCTTTGCACTACTCGTAACATTACTTCAGTGTTTCTCCTTAAAATTACCTGAAATGCATTGTCTCATAATTGCCAATAAACCATATAAATCTGCAGACTACTTTCTTATACACCAACACAAATTCCTATCCTAATGAGGACACACATAAGATTTTTCACTATGTATTTAGGTATAAACACAAAGCTGACAGCACAAAGCAAAGATGAAAAAACACCACAAAAGACTTGTGATCAGTGACCACTGCAGTGATTCTCCTTTAGAAACATGAACAGGTCAAAACTGTTTGCAGTCAAACATCTGTTAAAATTCAGGCAACAAACAGATGACTCCTTGTCTGGGGTCATCATTCACTCAGCTTTAACATCACTTTGGGTTCTCGGGTGGCTTAGGCTACGTTCACACTGCAGGCGAAAGCGCATCAAATCCGATTTTTTTGACCCTATGCGACCCATATCCGATCATGGTATGACAGTGTGAACAACACAAATCCGATATTTTCAAATCCGATCTGAGTCACTTTCATATGTGGTACTGAATCCGATACATATCTGATGTTTTAGAAAGCGACTGCTGTTTGAATGGCCATGTCACAATAAATCCATCTTTTACGTCACTGACACAAGACAGACGACAATTATCAGCGCTGGAGAAGCACCGAGAAGACGTCGCAAACGCTTCCTGGCCATCCCGTGTAGATGTCAGTGAAACTGTTGGGAAGACAACGTTGGAGAAACGTGAACATTTTATTTATACTGTACAATCTGCCGATTCTGACAGAAATCTGCAACTATCCATTGAAGCACCGCTCCTCTCTAAAACAGCAATAAGGATAATTATTAGGTTATTTACATTATTATGTAAATACCAAAATAACTTAAGCAAAAATTGGGAAACGTGAAGTTTCCCAATTTTTGCTTAGGGCCATCAGTCAAACAATATTGTTTGGTCTGGGTCTAAACAGAGCGCGTTGTGTGTGACGTCTTCTTTTGCGCATGCGGGCCGCTTTGAGCGTTCACACTAGAGCGTGTTTGCTGTCGCATTTTATTTGTAGTGTGAACGAGCAGACAAAAAAATCGGATTTGATCAAAAAAATCGAAATTGAGCATTAAGACCTGCAGTGTGAACGTAGCCTTAGTGTTAGCATGCTGTCTGTGCAGATGCTTGATACAAAGTTGTAGCATCATAATGCAGATGTTTCTGTCTTGGATGCAGTATACACTTTACTATCACACTTTTATCCTTTTGTAGAATAAAAATAAAAGTATTGTCCATATCCACCCTGCGGACTGTGCAAATATTTTCCTCCTCCAGCGCACAGACTAAAATCAGCTGATTGTAGAGCAACTGCAAATAGAACTGATAAGCGGGAATGATAGGCAAGCAGGCTAACAATTCCAAGGAACTGAACTACTGGGAACTTGTTTCTTGTAAAGAACTGGTTCCAATCCCTACTTGGTTGGCAGCATGTCTTGCCCCTAAACCCATAGCTGTGGTTCACCATTTATAGTACTTTTACAATATTCAAGTTATCAGTGCTATGTATACTAATACCCTATACCACCACCAATGCTGGGTTTAAACAGTATGTTAACCAGAAACTAGATAGTTCCTGTCTTCTTTAGCCCAGACGATACAGTGACCATCATTTCCAAACAGAATCTCAGATTCTGATTGGTCAAACCATAAGACAGTTTCCCATTTGGCCTCAGTCAATCTAAAATGAGCATGGATTTAGAGAAGTTAGCTTGATTTATTTTTTTTATGTTCTTTGCATGAGAAAGTTTATGTATGATGAAGTAATGAGCTGTAGTCACCTCTAATGGTTTTCAGACGTGTTTCTGGGACTATGCAGTGATTTCTACCATACAATCATGTTCGTTTTTAATACAGTGGTACCTGAACACCATCAATGTCCAGTATTGGTTTGAAGCATTTTCCTTTGTGTGCAAAGACTTCTCTAGATCCTTTGAATTTTTAATGATAATATGAATCATAGATGATAGAATCCACTAGGTTTTTGTGCTTTTATGTTGAGAGTCCTTATGAGTGGTGAGCCCGTCCACAGCGAAATATCTGAAAGACTCAGCTTCATTGGGATGCTCCTTTAATGCTTGATGACTCACACATCTTATGCTGTCTTTAGCTACTCTTGTCTTTTTGGGAATGTGTTGCTGTCATCAAACTCAAAATAACCTTACCAAACATTCACCATATTGCCTTTGTATTATTTTCAATTAAAATGGGCTTTTAATGATTTGCACAGTATTCTGACGTGCTTGTGCTGGACTGCGCACTGAAGTAGCGTCATTTCTTTGCAGGGTTTCATCAAAATGACATCAAAGGAATTCCTTTTGGTAGTGCTCTGGAATTAATGAGTGCTCTGATGGGAGAGGCATGTTGAGTGACACATTATATTAATATGTAATTATATTTGGAGCTGAATATATTTTGTCATCTTACTCTTCCTATGGTTGTAGACAACAATACTCCTTTTAGTTTTGTTGTTGTTTTGTGGGTGCTTGTGTGAAAATTGCAAGTGGTTCATTGGTTTTTGTTAAATGAGCATCAGCTTGCCCTGTAAAGCCTTAGGGCAAGCTGAGTTTAGTATTTTGTTAGCCAAGACTCAACTAAATGTATTTCTTTCTATCCTTTTTCAAGATTGGTCTCTAGAAGGTACAAACAAAAAATGTAAACAACATATAGTAAGTACCGAGTCAAGTGTATGACAGCAATTCTTTAGAAGTTACCTTCCCCGTCACAAAGCCATTGTACCTATGAAGGTACAATAAGTTTTATCATTATATGTTCATTATATGTTCATTATATATCAGTTTGTGGTTACATACCACAACTCTATTTAAATTCGAAAGTAATTTTTATCATTCGTTATCATTTTTTAATCTCTTTGAGGGTGTTTTATAGCCAGTGGCTTTAAGGATCCTTTGTCCTGTCGTCTTGTTCAGTAGATCAGAGGTAAATCATGCTGTTGGTGAGCCTGGATGTGAATGTGTGACTTGCCATTGGAGGAGCCGTTTGTCTCTGACAGGGTGAACAACATAGCAGAACTGTTGACTTTGGCTGCTGCACAGTTTCATGTTTGAAGGGAATATTTCCTCTCTTGTCTCTGAGCCAATCTGACTAATGTCTCTGACCTTTTCACACAACACGCACACGTCTTTATTTTCAACTTTAGTGCCAACAAACCACTCATAAACACGTGCGTGACTAAACTTTTGAATAACCATAGAACATTTAAAAACTGTTAAAACTTCAGGTATTTGAATCTTTTGTTTATCCTGTTCAAAAAAGAAAAAAACTCACACAAACCTGTCTGCAGCTGCAGGAATTTCTCCTGACTGTTCAATAACACACAGCTGGAGTAATAATAGAAATGGTGCAAGTCCTTTAACAAGGTAATGATCTGTCTGCCTGCCTGCCTGTTTGCTTTTAGCTTGATGTTCCCAAAATATTACTTCAAGAAATTTTAGAATAATTAGGCAAACTGTCAAAGGTGTGTGTGTGTGTGTGTGTGTGTGTGTAGTTCGACCAGCTCTACTGCAGTTTTGGCAACCATTTCCATTCGTCTTGTTCTGAGCTTGAACTGAGCTGTTTTTCCATTTGCTTTGGTTAACTGAGGCTTGTACGAAGGTCAACAATCAAATCTGTTATGCACCAAGTATTCAGAGACCATACGGACTTCTGTTTCCAAGCTGACTCTGTTTGAATTTGTTTGCATGTGAGTTTTGATCAAATAAACAGTTACTAAGCTTGTGACAGTTATGTTTTTATGACTGTAAATACAATGCAAATTTTATCTAGTGAGAAATACTTCACTGATATGTCTGCTTATTAAATCTGATATTATTAACCATTTCTGGGCCCAAATTGAACTTAATTTCCTAAAATCAAAAAAGTACTAAGATAATACTAAGAAAAAAACCTGTCCAAATTCTTTCAGTGAGCACGTGCGTTTAAAGTCAAGCATCTGTAAATAAGAGATTTTGCGGGGGTTAGACAAATTGGAAGTTGAGGCTCCCAAATGGGTAGAAACTACTTGCTAACTAGGTTAGCTTTATGGGTCACAGAAGCATGGTTGTAATTCAAAACCCAAGTCATCTAGTGAAACCCAGGAGTCGTTGGAAGCAAAACCTCAAGAATTATTTAAAGAGTAGTTGCATAATAGCTAACTGACCGTCTGCAGAGAAGTATTTCATTTGTAGAATTTCAGTCAGGTTTCAGAACTCATCATAGAACAAAGCATTAGTGAAAGTTAAAAATTATTAGAGTATGCCATAGAAATTAAAAGCTTTGCACTGTAGTGGTTTGATTCATATATATCTAAGAAACTCCAGTTTATTCATGTAAATGGAGATTCCTCTTCACATACAAAGTTTATTTATGGAGTTCTACAGGGTTCTGTCCTAGGACCAATTCTGCATTATATTATACATCATGGCTATTCAACTAAAAATTTAGTTGGGCCAGATTTTCAAACCAAGGAATTTATCTGGGCCAGATATTTTTTGGCAGCCAGTAAGCAGCAGATCATGATCAATTTCAAACCCACACAACTGTATTAAAAAACAAGTATTTTTTTAAATTCTTTTTCCCCCTGTAAATCCGGTGACCTCTCACAAATGCACATCAAGAGGTCCATTTAAAAAAAAGGGAGCTATAACCAAACCACACATTTCAAATAATAACAAAAAACATTTTGATAATTCCCTTTCAAATTAAAATAAACATTTTGCTGGCCACTCACTTTTCCTGCCATGGATGGAGTATACATGTATACAGACACGCTTCATTTCCAGACCATTTCCTCAAAAAACCTGAAATCTTCTAAAACATTATTTCGCCAGCTGTGTGTCCCTCTAACGGTAGTAAGCCGAGCAATTTGCCATCCAAAAAACGGACATATATGCACAACTGTGCATTATCAGTTCTGTCTGTGAGCCCATCTTCTGCTATAGACATTACATCAGTTTTCTTCAGATCATCTAACAGCATTTCAAACTCGTCTAAAGCCAGAACTTCAACTCTACGAATATTTGAACTGTCTGACAGGGGTACGTTTTTAATAGCAGATGTCACTCTTACTTTAATTTTTTCGTCACTTATCACCGCATCCACCATGGCCAGCATGCAGTATTTCACTTTTTCACAATCTGTGAAAGGCCTTTTCTTCTTCGCCAAGATCCAGCAAACAAGAAGGGAAGCTGCTGCAGCTCTCTCTTGGGCTGTTCAGGACCCTCATCATGGTAGTACAACTCCGGTTGTGAGATTACTAAACTCGCAACTAAACTGTACTTTTGCAGCCCTCTCCTGAGATTTCTCTGGAAAGTTTGTGCAGGAACTCTGGTGTTTGTCATTGTGGTGCCTTCGTAAGTACCGCAACACAATCACTGCAAATTAAACACATAGGTTTGGCATTTGCATTTGGCGGAAAAAATATTTGTCAGTACAGGCAGGGTTAAACCGACGGTTTTATTATCAATTTTAAACTTTTGGACTGAGAAAGACATGCTGTTGTCGCATCATACATTACGATGATAGTGTAACGCAGTGGTTCCCAAACTTTTTTTGCTAGGCCCCCCTTTGTTTTACAAGAAAAATGTTTGCGCCCCCCACGTTGGAGGATGTGTTTGTGCACACATCCTCCAACCACACACACCCATATTTTGCTCCATTGCGGTTTATTTCACACCTCAAACATTTAGTAAACAATTAAGCAAATACAAGTAAACTGCAATAAATTACAGGTAGTAATAAAATACACTACTAACTCTTTTACGCTACGTCCGCACCTACACGGGTATTTTTGAAAACACAGCTGTTTCGTCCACACGTAAACGGCATTTCAAATCACCGAAAACTGAGATTTTTTTAAAACCCATTTTTTGCATTTACGTGTGAACGAGGAATAGAGTTCGTCACGCAACGTCAAAGGTATGTGCCTTTTTTGACGTCACACTGTGCGCCACGTTATTGTTTACTGTTAATCTGACTATCTGCAGGTTTTACATGCTCACATACACATGCAGTTACTGTCCCTCCATTTAGAAAGGCAGAGGCGTCACGGTGTGTAGTTGTTTTTTTTCCTCTGTAATAATATTCAACATTGCTATCAATACATTTTTCAAAAAATGCCTCTCTGTGCAAAATGGGTTTAAAAACATAAACAGCTGTAGGATACTGTTTGTCCGGGATTTGAACCCAGGGAATAAAATGTGGCAGGATCAGCCTGATATTATTTGTATCCCGCTGTGACTTTACTGTATAAAGAGCTAACATCTCCAAAATGTCAGGAGTAGTTAGTCATTGCAAAAAGTGTTCGTGAACTAAAAATCAAGAATGTGGGATACTGTTTGTCCGTGATTTGGAGAGCCCAACGCTGCTCCCCACGAAGGGAAAACTAATTCTGCAGGGGAGACCTACCTCAGCACTTGTCCAGGTGAAGCCAAAGGGAAGATATGCTTCACCATATTTTCTAGTCTTTGGCTTAGAATGAAGTTGGTTTGGAAACATATTCAGCGATGCTTCATCTCCTGCTTTGCATTTGTGTGGGCGCCCCATGCTAGCAGTGTCCAAGCGTGTATTTTTTTTCCCTCTTTTTATACCGCCCCCCCCCCCCCCCCCCCCACCCCCCGCAATGGCTCTGCGTACACTTTACACTTTACAAGAATTTAATATGTTTACATCACAGTGCATTGTGGGTTAAATATTGCTAGGCTATAGTGTTGCATTCACAGTGTACACTACGCTGTAGGAATTTTTATTTAAAAAAAAAAAATTTAATCAATTACTTTTTTGCGTTTTCTCTGTGTTTCTGCCAGGACCACAGGCAGGGCCACTCGCAGGTTGCTTCTGGGCTGCATGTGGCCCGCGGGCCGCCATTTGAATAGGCTTGTTATACATGGTTCCCTTAGGCAGTGTCAAGCAAAGGCATGCAGATGATACCTCAATTTATCAGTCAATGAAGCCTTACTAGACACATCAATTAGTTAAACTTGAGGACTGTCTTAAAGACATAAAGACCTGGATGACCTCTAATTTCCTTCTTCTAAATTCAAATAAAACTGAGGTTATTTTATTCAGCCCTAAAAATCTTAGAAACATGGCTTCAAACCAGATACTTCTTCTAGATAGCATTACATTTGCCTCCAGCAACGCTGTGAGGAATCTTCAAGTCAGTTTTGACCAGGATATGTCTTTCAATGTGGATATTAAAAAATATGTAGGACTGCTTTCTTGCATTTGCACAATATCTGAAAAATTAGAAACATCCTTTCAAGACATGGAATGTGAAGGTTATCTACCAAAATAGGTATTTTGTTCAGTTTTTACTTTTTGTTTCTCTGACTGTCTTTTATTTAGGCATTTGGTTTTAACTCACTGGTTAGCATCGGGAAGAGATTGGAAAGTGGTTTTGGGTAAAATATGATGACTATCCAATGTGACACATTCTGATCCTTTCTAACCTTACATATGTAACAAGCTGAGAGTGACAGATTCATCTCACTGTTGCCAGCTTATTGCCAGCGATGTGGAAAATATAAACAAGAAACTACTTTGGGTTTAAATAGCCCTTTCACAATGTTTAGCCTCTTTTATAAAACCTGTCTGGCACAATGCCCTAAAGGCAAACTTTTCCAATGTGTAATGAATTTCTTCTCATGTTGAAAATAGCCACCATTATTCAGTGCGTCTGTGTGGGCGCCCCGTGCTAGCAGATCAACATATTTAATTATCTTATTTTGCCTGACCAACCAGTCAAAAAAATCCCCTAAATGCACTATTTAGCGTCAAAGAAAACAGGGTGATATCAACTGTTTAGAAGCTTGTTCTTCTTCTTCTAAAAAAAAAAAAGACTTAAATGATGAAACAGAAAAGCGTAAAAAGTTGATTAACTGGTTGGTTTAGCTCCAAGGTACTTGTAAAATTTTGGAGAGAGAATATGAAATTAGAAAGACATTAAAGCACGTGGTCATTATTATTCATTAATATTTGATGTGAACATTTTTTGTTTACAGGTTTTTGTTTATACCCCAGGAGCTATGTTGTCATGGACTCTTTCTTCGTCTCCCAAGGCAAAAAAACATTAACATCATAATTTAATGGATCCCTCTCTAAAATGCCACATTTTTGCATTGGAAAGGTTTATGTTTCCCAAAAATCCCAGGAACTGTGTTGTCGTGGGCTTTTTCCTCTTGTAGGGTGTCGCAAGGCAAATTGGTCTTGGGTGAGGGGCCAGACAAACAGCAATGAAGGGAAGCCCAAGGATAAGTGCCTGGGCCAGGGGTGCTACTCACTTCAACTGAGGATATATTTGGGCTTTGGAAGGAATTCTTTGGCGACCTCCTCAATGACATGGCTTCCATAAATGAAGCAGAGTCTGGGGATGAGGGGCATGACTTGCCTATCACTAGGAGTGACATCATTAAGGCAGATAGCCACCCACAGTTCCTTTAGGCTCTGGATGTTGCAGCTCTGTTTTGATTAATATTCCTTCGCAATATCGTGAGGATGTTTAAGGCAGCACCAAGACAAAGATTAGTCTTGGCAGATTTGGATGGTGATTCCCGTTTTGAAGAAGGAAAGCTGGATGGTGAGCTGTAGTTACAGTGGGATTACTCCTTCCTAGGAATCACTCCTCAGCCTCCCTAGGAAGGTCTATTCCAAGGTTTGAGAGTGGAGAATCTGTCCATTAGTCAAACCTTGGATTCAGGAGGAACAATCTGATTTTTTTTGTCCTTTCACAGATCTTTGGACCAACTCTTTATCCTCTTGAGGATATTTGAGTTTGTCCAACCAGTCTACATGGCTTTTGTGGACTTGGAGAAGGCCGCTTTGTTGCTCTGAGTTTGAGTAAACTCTCTTCATTTCTCTCTGCTTTTTACCAGCTCCCATCTGTTCAGATGGAGGCAGCTGATCTGCGGATGACTGTGTCTCTGTGTGGCAGAGTTCACAAGAGGTTTGGGAAGAAAACTTGTTTGCTTTCACATGATATCAGCATAATAAATTCTGACTTGCCACAGTCCACATGATTGCACACAGGCCTCTCCTTGCACCTGACCTTATGTCATCGATCTTACAATTGTCCCAGTTGTCTATTTTTGACTGAAGGTTGACTGTAGATGAAATTTGAAGAACAAATAATGTAAAAAGATTTTATTAGATTTGTTGCTGGAAGAGTTGGAAAGTTAAAAATCTTCTACTTAACTTCATTATGAGTTAAAGACTGAAATATCCATACAAAATATGAAATATGAGTTTTAAAATAAATCGGCCGGGTTGGTCCCGGGATGGTCAAACCCAGTATCACGGTAAAACGTGTAATAGACATGTTGGTCCACCGTGTCCACTTTGTGCTTTGCCTCTCCAAAAAGCGAAATGGACATGCATGCAGAAATTGCTTTACTGCATGGAGAAATTGTCTTACCAGCAGGAGGAGATAATATATTTAAAGCAGTGAGCAAAAACATTCCAGGGTCCTTAATTGTCAGAAATGATTAGGCTAGGCGGCTAATGTGTATTTACATGTAAATGTGTTAATATTTGCATAAGATAAAATATCTCTGCTGTTACTGCAGCTTACTGCAACCTACTGCAACTTCTGCATGTGCGTACATTTCACATTTTGAAGAGGCAAAGCATGGAATGGACACAGTGGACTAGTGTGTTTATTACACGCTTTGTCATGATATCGGGTTGGATGTCCATAGGTTGCCCATAAGTTCAAAAGCACCACTTTATAGGTTGCCAAGATTAAATTCTTGGGGGACAGAGGAAAGTTTTGGAAAAATGTGTGTTACAGGCTTGAAACATACTTTACACTGACTTGCATTTATTTCAAAGTCATGCTGAAAGTTATGCCCTTGCATACAAACAAACAGATCAGGATCCACTATGTCAGGAACTACAATGGGATCAGGAAAAAGCCTGGCACTGAGCATTGCCACACTAACGCCATCCCTAATGTGAAACATGGTGGTGACAGCATCATGCTGTTGGGGTGTTTTCCAACCACAGTAACTACAACAGAAGCCAGTGTAGAGGCAGAAATTAATGCAGAAAGTTGTTGGGGTTTATATTTAACCAACACAATGATCCAAATCATCCATGCAGCAAAGAAATGTAACTCTCTAATAGAAAACTCGTAAAGCCCAGGCCTGAACTGAACAGAGCAACACTGGAGAGATTTAAACAACAATCAAGTTCCGAGAAGATGGGGACTCTTGAAGGATCAGTCTCAAGAATACCTGAGGCAGTTCCTGTCAAAAAAAGATTTCTAAAGTTTTAATTGAGAAGTTTATGTTTCATTTAAATTTCAGTATTTTACTGTTATTACATGCACAGAACGTACCAAAGCCTGTTTCTATTTTTACAGTGTGTGTGGATCAGTGAAGAAATTGTATAATTTAACTTTTAAAGATTAATCTAACCTGTAAAAAACTGAAAAAACTCCATTGTATGTGGTGAAAATCTAAACAGCACTTTAAAAACGTATTAGAATAAACAGCTAAACATAAAATGGTTGCTGTTTTGGGGTAGTTATTTGAAATAGTTGTAAAAACAACAGAGGCTATACAGCAGGAGCGGTGAAATGAGGTGACTAACAACTGAAGCAGGTAATGACTAATCTGTGATGGATTACTCCTGAACGTCTGCCAGAACTGCACTGTTACTGTCTGCATCCCAACACACAAACACGCACACACACACTCACATACTTTAAATAAACACATTCTTCTAGTTGTTGCGTTTGTAGACTTGAGTGTGCGCACACACACACACACTGTGCAACTTACATTCCTGGGAGGGGATGTTTGACTGACAGCCCGGGGGCGTGGTCAGCATGACTAGGTAACATTGTGGTTTCTGTGCGTGTGAGGAAGGTTCGTTAACAGTCTGTCACTAATTGTCACAGATGCAAAAGCAGTTGTGTCCTGATTTTCCCACTGAGGGTGTTTTTGGGTGAAATGTTCAACACATTTCTGTCTAGTTCTAGAACTTAAGATGGATTTTAGTAGCTTAGAAAATTTAATCGACTTCCGCATAGACTATGATATATCTAGAAGAGATGGTATGAAACTGTAGTACTTGTGAGAGGACTTGGTAAGGACAAGACAAATGGCAAGGCTTAATACAAGATTCCTATTAGGGGAGTGCAGAACTGGGAGGATGACCATTAATGGACAATAGGACTTAGAAGGGACTAGAAGACTAGAGGATTTGGCAACTTAGAGGATATCTGTGGAAACTGAGGACACTGAAGATTATGCATTACGTTGGACTAGAGAAAAACAACTTTAAAGTGAATTCAACATTTTATGGAGAGAAGAGGCCTGAAAGGAACATCTGAAGAACTCAAAGACTAGAAGATGACTTAAAAAGGCTAAAAGACCCAGGGAAGAACTCAAAAATTGATCTGTGACTTTAGAGGTGTACTCATAGTAAATTAACAAGATTAAGACGACTAGAAGGGAGATATAAAAAAGGCATTACGTTACTTGGGTATTGGAGTGCTTGGAAACTGTGGAAATGACACAAAGGGTAAAAGACAACTTTGAAAGAGACTTTTGGGGGGACTAACGATAGAAAAGAGGCTGAATAGAGAACAAACAACTGAAAGAGTGGGAAAATGGTCCAGAACTAGCAATCACTGAGAACTGGGAAACTTGGAGAAGGCTTTATCATTGAATTTGACTTTTAAGACCACTAAGGATTAAAGACTCATTTTACCATAGGATAACATCAGATAGATTCAAGAACTTACAAGGATTTTGGATTCCTTGAATTGAAGGCCTGGGAGAATGATTTGTGGATGATTTGGAAAGAGATCTGAACCTGGAGGTTGGGGGTGAGGCTGATCTGCAGATGTCTAAGAGAACTTAAAGACTGAATTATGTGGACGTGAAGAGTAACTGAAAGTCTTAAAGAAGACAGATCATGGACTGCAGAACTTGAAAAATGATTTTTGAGGAGGCCTGTAGAGGATTGGAGGAGTGGGAGCCCTGAACTGTTTTGTAGAGACTGGGTGGCCTCACGCATACACACTGAGGGAAACACATTAGGAAGACAAATGGCTGCAGTCAGACAGATGTTTATCCAGCAGGCTATTTAAAGAGAAGCGATTGTGGAAAAAGATAAAGATGGTGGGATGACAGGAAATGAGAGATCAAGGCTGAGAAAAAGGAAAACATGGATAAGGAAGGGCATTAATGATTTGTTTCGCTATTTAAATCTTTTTATGCATTTCATTGATCATTCTGTTTAATTTTATGGGGCAGTACAGTGGCCCAGTGCTTGTCACTGTTGTTTCACATCAAGAACGTCCTCCATCCAAATCTAATGTCCAGGTACTCCGGCTTCTGTCCACAGTCCAAATGTAGTTAGTGGGTTAGGTTAATTTGGTCGTGGCCCATAGGTGTGAATGGTTGTCTTTCCATTCACACTCACAGACTGGCATCCTGTCCAGGGTATACTTTGTCTCCTGCCTGTGGTAGCTGGGATAGGATCCAGCCTCTTTGCAACACTTAATTGGATAAAGAGAGGAAGATTGATAAATGTTTAATTTAAAAACATTTTAAGTAAAATGCTAGATTAAAGCAAACTTAAGAATATATGATTTTGTTCATGTTTACATTTATTTGAAAGGGACAATGTTCATTAATTAATGTAAACATGCCAGTTTTACAGGTCAGCCTGATTGGAAATTATTGATGAAATTTAATGAATATTTAACTTAGTGAATTATTGGTACCATTTTCAATCATCAAGCATCTTTAAACCATTATAAAATTATGCACAAATGAAAAAATAACTCATTAATACTTTATCAAAACATGTTTTGAGTTTGTTCAAAAATACCAGAAAATATTAGCAAAATATTAGTGTCCAAAACTGATATTACATTTTTTTTTAACTAAAATGTCAGAATTAAACATCAGCAAATGTAAAATAAAAATAAATATAAAAAAAATAAAAAGACCATTAAAAAATGATTTTTTTGTAAAATTTGATGTAAAACGTGTAAAAATATTATTGAAATGCATGTAAAATCAATAAATCTCTAAGAAATATATTAATGGAATCATTGCAACACATCAAATGTCAGAATAAAGTATTAGGAAATACTAAAAAAAAACATGCAAATATTACAATATAATAGTTTAAAAAGTCTAAATGATTCCTACAAAATATGCATTAAAATGTATGAAAATACAGGTATGGTAAGGTATACAGGTAAATACAAGTAAATAAGGTATGAAACTGTCCAAAAGGTAAACTGGTAAACTGGGTGGTTCAAGATCAGCTATGTCTAAATTCAATAAGCTCCCTTCTCTAAATATTTACGCGCTGCATTTTCTCAGCAGTAGATGGAGTCGTGAACTTACAGGTTACACAACATTACTACTGAGTGATATAACTGTGTGATTTGTTATATCAGCCACAGCGATGCTGGCAGCTAACATTAAGTCCAGCTAAAGATGCCAGAAAATCATATTTATCTCCAGTCAGGAAGTCACTGCCTCTGAAAATTTTTATCTTGTTTTCTACATTTGTAGAATTTACACTTTTCCCATTCAAATGTCATTATTTAAAATAAAAAAAAAACATAATAATATAATTTAAAAATTCAGCTAAGTGTAAAAATGCCTTACGAGTCAGAAGCAAATCACCCACTATAATCAGTTTGAGACTACAAGTAGTATCAGTGGTGGATATTAGTGATGCACGAATCATGAACGAATCGTTCAATACTCGAGAATCACTTTACTGACTCATGAATCATGATTCACAAGCCCAACTGACTCACTGACTCATCCCTGTTGCTGTTAGCAGCAATATATCTAGCTTATAATTAAAATTGTGGAGAAAAACACAACATCTAGTATCGTAACAAAAAAAAAAATCTGCTCTGAATTAGAAGAAAAAACCCTGAGTAGAAGCTCACATCAAGAAAATAGCTCCTCGGTTCACAGTAGCATCACTCTGCTAACATGCTAACAGCACATTTCAGCTACTCACCCCCTCCCTTCCTGTGCTGAATCGTATGGTAAGCGAATCACTCAGGACTCGCTCACCCCCTCCCTCCTGGCTCACAGCTTCTTCTTCTTCTTGGTTGGCAACTAATGTTAAGGCGCATTACCGCCCCCTGGCTCACAGCTCACTGGACATTTAGATGAGAACATATATATCTGACACATTTAAGGAAAATACTAATAAAATAAAAATAAACAAAATAAATGTTTATTAAGCAATTTTGATAGGAAATTGCTTAATTTTAGAAATGTTTTTGCTCTATAAAATAGTTGTTTTCTTTTAGAATCACTCATCTTAGCAGTAGGATATACATGAAAAGAGAAACAAATTAAGTTTGAGAGAAATTAAGTCTTTTTTGCACATTTTTTGCACTCTCTGGTCAACTGACTCAGTGAATCAAATGACTCAAAAAACCCGATTCACTTTGGTGAGTGACTCATTAAAACTCGATTCAGTAAAAAGAATCAAATTTACCATCACTAGTGGATATTATTCAATTCAGTTCAATTCAGTTTTATTTATATAGTGCCAAATCACAACAGCAGTCACCTCAAGGCGACTACTTGGCAAAAGTCTTGAGCCATTGCTCCTTTCTTTATCTTTTGCTTCCAATGAACCAGGCACTCTTATAGTTTTTCAAAGTGATCTTCAGCAGTCGTTCTCCACGCTTTCTAAAGATCTTTTAAAATATTTCTTTGGACATTAGCAGATTTTTCACTTGTTTTCAGTCCAGTCCTTGTACCTGACCACTTGTCGAGATAGTTTACTTACTAAATACTAATTTATTTATTTTTATTTAAATACTTAAAATTTCCTTTAAAAAGATTCAAATGGACTGTGGGAGGAAGCCGGAGTACCCGGGGAAAACCCACGCAAACACGGGAGAACATGCAAACTCCACACAGAAAGACCCTGGCCTGATGGACATGCACTTTGTGGGGATAGGTTAATTGAAAAATCTAAATTGTCCATAGGTGTGAATGCGGGAGTGAATGTGAGTGCGAATGGTTGTCTGTCTCTGTGTGTTAGCCCTGCGACAGACTGGCGACCTGTCCAGGGCGTACCCCGCCTCTCGTCCTATGACAGCTGGGATAGGCTCCAGCGCCCCCGTGACCCTGAAAAGGATAAGCGGAAGCGAATGGATGGATGGATGCTTTATATATCAATGGACACTTTTATTACATTTTTATTGTTTATTATTGATAAAAAATAACATATATTTTTAATATCTTCAGTATATTTTATATATAGACTTTTTTTTAGATATTGTAATAATATATACAATCAATCAATTCAATGTGCAACTATCAGAGGTAAAACTCATTATCTGGATGCAGTATTTTTACTGTTAGATATCAATATACCTGAGAAACAAAAAACATCTGAGTACCAAATTAAAAGCCTCCACATTAACCGCGCACCTGAGAGTCTGAAATCAGGGGAAAAGCCGCCCGGTCGAGCTACCTTGCAGTCACGCGAGAGCGCGCCTAGTTGATAGAGAGCACCATCCTTCACACAGCAAACCGACACAGTTCCAACTGCCCTCACCTAACCACGTGCCTCCACTTAGAGCTTCTCCTTTACGTAGTTTTTGCGCGCGCAGTTTCCGGCTGTGAGAAGCGTCAGGTGAAGCGGAAGTGAAGAGGCTTGTACTGCTTAGTCAAACTGACAGAGAAGAAACAAGAAAAAAAGTAAGTTAAAGATAAAAAAAAAAAAAAAAGTAATTTAAGTACACAAGGAGTTGTTTTATGTGTGTGTGTGCTGTTTTCGATCTGTTCTACCTGTCTGCTTTACCTGTACACCTACAGGGTTAGGTTTAGTAAAAGAAGACCAGTTTTACCAGGAAACGTTCTTACAGTTTAATGTTTACGGCAGTTTTAGTTTTTCTCTCTTTTTTACGGGCAGAGGGAGATGCGGGTTAGGGGAGTAAATATTTGTTTATTAAAATATGTGTACACAAAAAAACATACCTTACAAGACATCTGACAGTTTGTTTGGGGTTTTTTAAAGATATTTTTCAGACATATATATATATATATATATATATATATATATATATATATATTTATTTTTTTATTTTTTTATTTTTTTAACTTACATGCTGCCTATTTTGGCCTTGGCCATAGGGTTAGGTTGGGTTGGGTATGTTGCTTATGTTGTAGAGAATCTGTGAC
Organism: Neolamprologus brichardi; assembly: GCF_056152115.1. Classification (NCBI taxonomy): domain Eukaryota; kingdom Metazoa; phylum Chordata; class Actinopteri; order Cichliformes; family Cichlidae; genus Neolamprologus; species Neolamprologus brichardi. The sequence goes on from NC_142125.1 coordinate 18,879,290, forward strand.
ATCTCATTAGTGTTAACAGGCTATTGTTAGCTGTTAATCAGCTGTGAGTGACTGCTTCTCTGTGCTGCTGGGTTTGTTATGTGACGAGTGAAATTAATAAGATTAATTATACTAGTTTATTGCCATTGGACCTCGTCATATGTGACCAGAATCTTATGAAAAATAATCAGAACTTCCTTGTGGAGGTAACAGAAGCAAGAAACCTGCACTAATTCCCAGCAAAAGCTCCTCATTTACATCTAAAACCTCTTTAAAGACAACACAGCTCCTAAATAACTAAAACCTAAAGGACCTCTGCCAAAAATCTGACTGTTCTTATTAATGACTAACTAACCAAGACAAGTTAATCCTGTTTGATGACTATAGCATGGATCAAAACCATAAACCACTAGAAACTACTAAGAAGAACTCCATCATCAAGAACAGCCAGAGAACTGACCAAACCAAGAAACATTCCCAGCTTGACCATCATAATTGTGTTTTACTATCCTACATCAAAGCATCGTGTTCACATTAAGCTATTTACCTTGTTGTTGTGAGCAGTTGTGATGTCATACTCCTTGTATACCTATGCCCACTTGTGGTAACTGTAGCCTCTCTCATTGTATTAATCAAGCTAATCCACATACCTATCTCACTAGATAGGTTTGTGGATAGATGTTGCAATGACCATTATAAATAACACCAAAACTAAACTTAATTACAAAGCTGTTGTTTTGCTATTTTTTTGTCAAGTATATCAAAAGTATATCAAAAGTATATCAAAACTAATGCAGAACCTATTAAAAAATGATAAATTTATATATAACATGATCTAGTTCATGACACACATGGTGGAATTTAAGCTTCCTGTAAGCCATATACTAATCCAAGGTCTCAGAATTTTATGTTGGACTTCAGCTACATTTTCAAAATGCCAAATTCCTGAGGTCATAGTAGTAAATATTTGGATTAAAAATTTGAATGACATAGGTTAAATAGTTCTCTTGATATAGCTATTTAAAAATAGCTCAATTGAAAGGCTTGAAAAGACTTGAAATTACCCCTTCAACCTTTTTTATGAGCAAATCACAGGGAAATCACAGATCATCAGTTGACATGCAGCGACTTTGGAAACCTCCCTAGTGACCTATTTAGACATCTCTTTAACAAACTGTACCATCTTAAAGTCCAAAGGAACATTGTTGCAGGCATAAGGAACACCCATAGACAACCAAAAAAACCAATTAAAATCCTGTATAACCGCTCCAAAGATGAGTCAAACTTCTATGTAGATGATCACAGTCTAATTACCAGAACTTATGACCAACAACTAGAACATAAAGGAATGTTTCAACCTCCTTAGACACTAATTAAACTTGCATGATTGACTAGAATTGTCTAAAAAGAGCAATAGAACTTCCATACACAGGTAGATTCTGTCTGAAAGATGGCTATAACTAACTCCACCTCAGTGCTAGCCCTATGGAGTCTCACTGAAGCCACTGGATTCACGTTCAGAATGGAGGATTGGGTGGTTTCTCGGAGTCAGTGTTTTCTCCATCAGTGCTGCAGGCTGTGATGGAGTCTAGGCGATGCTGCAGGAGCACTTGGCCATGTTGGCGTGTTGTTGGTCAGCGGCATGTTTGGATGTGCTGTTCAGGCTGTGTCATGTGTCAGGAATTTGCTGCTGCAGCAGGAGTGCATTTTGGCATGTCGGCAGACTGGTCACAGCTCTCTGACTCTCACTGCAGAGATTTCCTGGAAAGTCTTATGACATGTGACCTGAAGAAGAGTCATCTAATCTTTAAAAATCAAATACAGAGAAAATGGGAAGAAAATTAATCTCTTACTGTTTTCAAAAGCAGAAATACAAATTCATTTTCTGGTATTAACTTAAAAAAAATTTTTTTAAATGTGAACACTGAGCTGCTGTTTTCAAATAAGAGTTCAAAGAACTTGGTTAAAAGAATCCCCATGACTTGGTAGAGAATAAAACACAATCATAATGATATATATGTGTGAATGATTAATTTAATTCTTTCTGGAAAAGAATGAAAAGGTCCTGCACCTCCAGACTTATGTGTCATATGTGTTATCATCTACGGGCATCCATCAATTAATATTATGATAAATCATTAGGTGTGTCTGTGTGTGTGTGTGTGTGTGTGCGTCCCATTGTTTTTATTTAAATCTCTTTATATTTCAGATATGTTCTCTTTTTTTGTCTGTGAACAAATTTAGTAGTTTAAAATTTATATATTTAAATAATAGACTTAATTTTGATATTGTGAAAATCACATTTTATAAATCTTACACACAAATGTAAAAATTAATGAGGGTTTAACTAGCACAAATATTTATGTTCTAAAAAACTTTTCAAATTTTGCTTTTACTGCTGCAGTTACAGAAGTTTTGTCTGTTTTCTATTTTAAGGTAAATAAATCCAAATATAGAAAGTAGGGGCAAGCTGCGTAAAAAGGGAATTCCTTTTATGTCACAGAAAAGCTCATATCTGTCCTTATTTCTTCTTGTTCTGGACTGAATGTTCCTCTTCAGCTCGTTTCAGCCGTGAGCAAAAGGATTGTTTTTTTTCTAATAAGTAAACATGTCCCTTAAAATAACGTGCCAGTTATCAGCATAAATGAGCTTTTGAGCCTCACAGTAAAAGCGTAATGGGAAGTTTGTTTGCTGCAGATGGAGATAAGATAAGATCAATTAAAGTGAACAGTGAGCTCATTGATGAATGTTACTCTTCAGTTTGTTGCCAGGATGATAACTTTTCAAGCTGTTGAGGAGGGTAGGGTGGAAGGGGGCAGCTTTGAATGAGCTGCTGATGCCTTTAATGAGCCATGTAATTTGGGTGTTTGCAGTGAGTAACCCAATCCCATCCAACCTGAAGTCTGAGGCCAAGAAAGCTGCCAAGATCCTGAGAGACTTCACCGAGATCTCCAGCAGAAATGGACCAGACAAACTCATCCCCGGTAACAACCTGTCATATTGTCAGCTTTATATACTGAGGACTAGTCCAGTGCTCTTTAAATACTTGGGTTTTCTAATATATTTTAAAATGTGAAGTATTTTACTGTAGTGTAGCTAAAAGTGTGTACTCTACCATATTTTTGTTGTAGCTCACGTAATAGCTAAGGCTGAGGGCCTGGCCATCATCTCCGTCATCAAGGCAGGCTTCATGATCACAGCCAGAGGAGGCAGCGGAGTAGTAATCGCCAGGCTTCCTGACAGACGTAAGATCGCCACTCCTTCCATGCTCTGTAAAGGTTTGGAATTTTGCACAGGCATCTGTTGGTGTGTTTCAAAAAATATAAACTTTAATTAAGAAGGCTGCTCAGGTAAGTCACCAGATGCCAAAATATGTGGAGACTTATGTTGTCTTTCTTTTTTATATCTGTCAGATAGAACAAAGCCGTGCTCGATCAATCCACTAATTGTTTTGCTCCTTCCAACCAGCACTTCAGCCTCATCGACAAATAAAATGATTCACTCACAAGCATCAAACTCCAGTCCTGAGAAATTAAGCTATTCCAGAAAAAAAAATTCAATGCTATTGAGGCATCAGCAGTACTAGCATGGTGTTCCGCAAAGCACGATTCTGAGTCCTCTATTGTTTGTTTTTACTTGTGGATATAACAGTTTGTTTTTCTACACAAAATAAATATGGTTTTGCAAGCTTGTATTTGTCTGAAGGATATAAGCACCAAAAGTCTGGAGAAATTGAAGACATTTTACAACAGAATTTAACATTTTTACAGCTTGCTTCAACAAGTAGATTTGGTTTTTATAGCTAATTCCCCCCTTTATACAATTTTAGTGGTGTGAATTATAAAATCACCAGTTTAAATTGTATAAAGGCTTAAAGTTTGCATTATTATGCCACAGTGGGTTCTTTGAAAGATTGATAGTGGCACAGTGGCTGTAGCTACTAGCTGTCTGCTAGGCTTCATGTTAGCTAATTGGAGTCCAATTGAACCCTGGTCTATGTTTGTACTGTTGGCACCTTTTTGGAGCATTTCGAATCCAAATATCTGAGGAAAATTACTTGCTGTGCAGTACTACGGGGACAATCCAAGAACTAAAACTGTAGTGGAATTCTTGGAATTTATATGCTCTTATCTCTTAGCATGTGTCTGTGTGATGTAACAGTTGTACAAAGCAACTGAACTTCGAAAAAAAAGATTGTAATCGATTGTAGATGGCATTTTGACAGTAGTATACTTTTGTTACCCTTCCAAGTAAAGTCTCTGTATGTTTGTGAGAAACATGTTGCTTCTGGAATTTATCTGCATGATTGATCTGAGTGACTGAATTATTATTCCTCTGCTATTTGATTGTCACAAAGTATAAGATGAGTACACATTTTTTTTATGTGTTCTAGAAAGTCTGTACTCTTTATTAGTAAGGTAAAAAGAGTTCAACAGCAGAGGTGTCATGTTTGAGGAGGAAATAATAGCTGGTTTTTAATCATGGATTTAGCCGCAGTCTACGAAGCAATTCTTGTGATTTGCTGCTGTTTGCCTGTTGTCCTGTTTTTTCTTCTTATTTGGTTCAGTTTTTGCTGTTTTTGATCTTCCTGAGTCTCTCAATAATCCTTTTGTTGTTTTGTTTTGTCTTGTGACATTTTGGGCTCCTGCGGTTAAAAACCAGGCCTCCCTGCAGTGTTGGGAGTGTGCTGTAGTCATCTGACACGTCAAGCGTTTGATGTCAGTGAACTGGTCCGGCGGTGGTGGATGTTTGAGTTTGTCGTGGTGCCAGAACCCACCGAGGGTCACACGGGTCTTACTGAGTGGTGCCACCACCCCTGCTCTTCTTCTTCAGGCTCTTTTGTTGGTTTTCTGGATTTTCACATTAAAGGAGCAGTTCACCACATCTGAAAACACTGGCGCCAGCAGTAGGCCAAGCCATTCTTTACAGTCCAGCTCTTGTCAGTGTGAATAATCCATCCTGGCTTCAGCCATAAATATTATCCATGCTTGAGCTTTATTCTGTGTGTTTTTGTGTCTGCAGGCTGGTCAGCACCTTCAGCTATTGGCATCGCTGGTCTGGGTGGAGGCTTCGAAATCGGGGTGGAGGTATAATCCCAAATCGTATAATTTTATTTATTTGATTTCTGATTTGCGTTCCAAGACGAAACATTTGTATTTGTGTTGAATTTAGGGGTTCATAATTGCCATAAATGTATCAATAGTGTTTTTAAAGGTTGTGAATGCAGCGGTTTGCATCACTGAGATGTCAATTTGTCCTTTAATGCACCACATCCCTTTTTGGAAAGCAGAAGTAAAGGCTAATTTTCTGGTCTCCCCTCAGGTGTCAGACTTGGTGATCATCCTGAATTATCGGAGGGCCGTCGAAGCCTTCACAAAGGGTGGGAACTTGACGCTTGGTGGGAACGCCACTGTCGCCGTGGGACCTGTTGGAAGGTGAGTCTACTCCCCACCCCTCCTAACACAATCTGTCTGTCTGTCTGTCTTTTAATTGCCTTGAATGCTTTCTGTTTATGTAAATTACAGCTTAGGTTTGATTGTCCTATTCTGCTTAGAGATTTATGAGACATTTAATGACAGTTTGTGTTTTGAGGCCTGAAGCAGATAGCCAAACTGTCTGAGGTGGGGAAAAAAATCACCCGTGATTTACTTTAGAGGCCAATTAAGATGTTGAGGTTAATTTTAGAATAAGGTGGTTTCAGGGTGGGTTAACCGGTTTTGGTGCTCATGTATTGGCAGGTGTTTGTGGGCGTGGCGAGTTACATGTCAGTCGGTTCATTCTCAATAAATGTTACAGACAGACAACAAATGGTAGCCAGAGCTGAATTTGTTTGAAGAAGATGGTCAGTTGTTACAATTAGTTTATGTTTGAGTGTATATGGTACTATGAAATTAGTCACATACACAATGATTGAATAAACCGCAAACAGCTATAGATTTACAGACACAGCAGGAAATAAACCTAAAGAAGACTGCAGGTCCTTGGAGAAACCAAGGACTGTGATTTTTTTTTTTTTTTTTTTTTAAATTCCCCTGGTGGTTCTTAAGTGTCTTCTTTAGCATTTTTTTCCATCAACTGTATATGAAACATTGAACTACTGTGTTGTCATCCATCAATTAAGTTAAGCATTTTGGCTATACTATGCTGTGGTTTTGTAGCCAAAAGTGGCCATCTTTGGATGAGAGATTGAAAAGCTAAGGTATCAACTAGCGCTAGCTAACTGTACTAGCAAGCTACATTACAGAGGTACAAACTGCTAAATAGTCATAACAGCCAATAAAAAGCTACAACTTCACTCACAAAAACTGGAACACAGACTTATTGGTCATTGAAGCAAGTTTTGCAGTTTTTTATTTTGCTATTTGATTTTTTTTTTTTTGGGGGGGGGGGGGGAGGGGGGAGGGGGTTAGTTATGAACCAAGTTGCAGCTTGGTTTGTTTGGTTTTTGTTTTTATTTATTTATTGTTTGTTTTGTTTTTTTCATCCAGTAAAACAAATCTGTGCTTGGAAAAACATTTATCTTTTATGTGCAGAACATGTTCTGTGAAACATATCACTAGTGCTAGTTAACCGGTCATTAGGTGTTAATGTTTTCAAATTCTAAAATGTTACTTGACCATTTAAACTTCACCTTTGCCAGTTTGATCAATAGAATAAATTCTGCTTGTTAGGAACGTGGAGGCTGATGTGGCTCTGCGGAGTACTGCAGCTGTGTACACCTACTGCAGGTCCAGGGGTTTGTTTGCAGGTATTTCTCTGGAGGGATCCTGCCTCATTGAACGCAAAGAAACCAACCGCAAGTATGGGGAAAAAACACGAATCAATCTGCTGCATGTCAGAAGTTTAACTAGTTCTGTCTTTTCCAAACAAGTGCTTGTCTTTAATCCAGTAGTGTTGTTGCAGATTCTACTCCCAAGACATCCGCGCATCTGCCATTTTGAATGGTGATGTGGAACCGCCGTCAGAGTGCTATGACCTCTACCACATCCTAGATGTCTACACTGAGGCCTACACCACCGACTGGACAAGCAAGAATTTGCAAACTAGGGTAGGCAAACCAAAAGCTTAACTCAAAAAGGAAAGGCACCTATGTGTGAAGTGAGGATGGTTTCAAAAGATGCCCTAAATAGTTTCCAGTGTGCTCACTAAAGGGTAGGTGAGTGCAGGCAGCTCAGTTCAGCACACAGACTTTTCTCATACAAAGCCATGCTGTTGGAATAGAGGCAGTATGCAGTTTAGCATCCATCTAAAATACCCTGACAATTATTGTGCTTTATTTTTTACATAGTGGCTCAATAGTGTAGTGGTTTACGCATTTGCCTAACAAACAAACAATGGAGACACAAATTAAGTGTAGCTCAGTGACTGTTATACTGAATGTCATGTGATTTTTTTTTTTTTTTTTTTTTTTTTGTCTGTTTTTTACTTTATGTATTTATTTATTTTTTGCCTTTATCTAATATGCAGTACATAAAGTGTACATTTGTGTTTGTCTCCAGTCATCCGTTCGCCCAGCCAGACCACCAGCTCCGATCCAGTCAAAGCCACCAAGCTACTCCGAGGTGTCAGCAGCCAGTGCCGGTAAAGCTCTGAAATACAACTGTTCAGGTGCTATTAGTTTATGGACGAAATTGTGTGTAATGGGGTGTGTGTCTGTGTGTTTTTGCGTCTATGTGTCTGAGTACAGGAGCTGGAGTAAGGACTAAAAACACTCTCTACCCAAGTGTCTCTGTCTATAAATCTGAAACCTCAAGTGAGTTTTACATTAACTTTCATTACTTACTCCTTACCAGCTATTCTTTTTTTTTTCTTTCATTGTCATTTTGTGAGGGCCGCTGTGACTCCTTGAGCCCACTTTCAAACTCAGAGGCCTCTGACTTGGTTTTATTGCCCATGTTAGTAACTGGTTTTGGGTCTGGAGAATTCAAATCAACCAATTAGTACAAACATATTTTTCTTTTCTTTGGGTTTTTGTTTGCATCTTATTATAGTCAGAATCTGTCATTTTTCTTTTTCTTTTTTTTAATCCTTTTTGTTGTCATTTTGTTTTAAACCATTTTGCGTCCCATTTCAGACAGATTTCCATGCCTTTTGTGGCCGTATTGTGTTTCTGTGGTCAGTTTGTGTCTCTTCATAATTGTTTAGCACGGCATTGTGGTTGTAATGGACGGCTTAACAACATCCTGGGGTTTTTTTGCTCGAGAAATGGTTAAACTGATGCAAAACAAAAAGAACAAAAGTTGTTCGTGCTCATTTTGTATCCCTTTTCTTTTAGTTTGTCAACTCTCCATGTGGTTGTTTAGCATCGTTTTCAGTAATTTTGTCTCCCATTTGTATTTACCTTGTTTTCTATCTTCATGTGGTCACATGGCACACCGTGTATTCAAGTCTGTTATTAACCCACGACCTTGATGCAGCCAGTACCAAAACCCATTAATAATCCTAGTGTTTTGTGAATGTACATATGTGCGTGTGCATACTTCGGCGACACACACCTGTTCAAACAGCTACGTTGTGGGGACCTGACCCCTTTGTGTTGATAAACGAGTCCTCCAAGGTAAATGATTAATTTTATGGTGAAGACGTGGTTTAAGGTCAGTGAGTCTTCAGCAAATTAATGTAAGTCAGTATGATTGCTTGTGCAGTGATAAACACATTAATATATTGTTATCAACTTTGGGGCTGCAGCTCTCTCTAGTGTTCACAGCACATATCTGCAACTTAAACTGCAGCGCTATTTATTTTAAATAAGGTCTTTATTTAAACACTAATGAATAAATTTTAATGGAGGAAGATGGAAAAAGAGCATTAGTCTTTCATATTTCTTGTTTGAGAACTTATTTTTATTAATGTTTTCACAGCTGTAGATTAATTTTCTCCAGATTCATTAACCGTGACTTAAATTGATGTTTTGTTTCTCTTTCAGGTCAGTTTGCCTCCAGAAACTCTCAGATGAACGGTATGAATATTTGACACATCTCACACAAAAAATGAGTCTAGTTAACAAGAAAGTTGAGGTGCTGTGCAAAATGTAAAGTCAAATGAAATGATCTGCAAATTTCATAAACCCAGATTTTATTCACAATAAAGCATAAAAAACACATCAAATGTTTAAACTGAAAAAAAAAAACATAAGCACATTTTATATTTGATGGCAGCACCTATTCATTTAACAGTAGTCCATAAAACTAGGAATTGTGGCAATGTATTGCCTGGTAGAAGATTCTAGCTGCTCAGTAGTGCTGAGTCTTTCCCCCCCCCCCCCAAGGTTTAGCATTGTCTAGATAAAATGTGTAAAAATATATGTTGCTTTAAAACTTTTAGATACCCTGAGCACTGATGGTGCCTTTCCACATGTGCAAGTTGCCGGTTCCAAAGGCACTCATGTACCCCCATACCTCTTGGACTAAATAGTGATAAGGAGCCTGTTTATCAAAGTTCTCTTAAGTTCCCAGTTTGTAGTGCCCATGCACTAGAATTTCAAGAATTTCACATTTGGATTCGTCTGACCACAAAACAGTTTTCTACTCTGCCTCGATCCCCTTCAATTTAACTTTGGTCTAGACAAGACATGAATTATGTTCAGATTTGTGGATGGCACAGTGAGTGTTCCTGAGTCCATGCAGTGATTTCCATGACAGCACTGCCACCTGAGGGCCTGAAGATCATAGGCATCCAATATTGATTTTCAGCTTTGTCCCTTAATTTTTTCCCAGATTCTCTTAAGCTTTTGATGTTTTTATGTAATTCAGAGAATGAGATTTTCTGATGATCTAATTAGATGAAAAATGTGCCTCCAGCTGTTTCTTTTTAGTAACCCTTACTATTTCAGCTTTTGTTTCGTAACTAATTCAAAAGAAGCTTTTTTTCATGAAATAGTAAAATGTCTCAGTTTCAACATCTGTTTTCTGTGTTATTGTAAATAAATATTAATATTCTGAATTGTACAACATAAATATATCAGACCTACATTAAACGGTGAATTTGCAGTAAATTAAATCTGCTTTTGTCAAATGTTTGTTTTGTTTCTGTTTTACTTTCTTTGTTTTTGTTAATTGTAGATTGGGGATCATCAGAGGGTGGAGCCATTGGGCTGATGGTTGTCACAGCGACACACCCCTTTGCAGGGGAGCAGCCAGGTGACCTCAGCTTTGTGCCAGGCGACCGTATCACTGTCATCACGAAGACCGACTCCCAGTATGATTGGTGGGAGGGGCAACTGGAAGATGGTCGGGTTGGGATCTTTCCTGCAAACTTTGTTACATATTGACACTACCCTCTGGATGTCTGACAGAAAAACATCTGAAAGAACCAATATTGGGTAGAATGAGTTTGGAACGTGGTTGTTCTGTTAGGCGTAAACACTCCACTGCATGAATATATTTGTAAATGAATTAATAATCCTTCGGTTTTTCACATAGTAAATGTAATATTGGAAATTTTGAAACATTTGTCAGGCAAAATACATTTTGACATATTTTAACTGGCATTTTTAACCATTTCAAATGTTTCACATTTAATATTGAAGTACCACTGTTTGTTTGTTTCTTGGTACAAATTTGAATCACAAAAAGACAACCACTTGGATTAAATGAAATCAACTATTCCATTATTATTGTTATTATTATGATTATTAGTTTCATCATCATAATTATTATTATTTACATTTATTTTGAAATTGAATGGCAACTTTAGGCTGGTTGCCTAAAGGCTGGCTGCCAAGAGAAGCATTTGTTTGTTTGTTTGTTTGTTTGTTTGTTTTTCTTTTAGTTTAGTTTAGTTTCTTTTATAGTTTAAAGTCTTGATAGTTTAAGATCAGTGGCACCACCAAAACTGCTGTAAAGTCTAAAAATCGAACAAAAAGTTGAAATTTAACTGTCAGCTGCTGTGATCAGGGAACTTTAAGGGGCTGTAAATTTCAACACCAACTGTTAAGCACTTTCTTTAGCTCTTTAAGTCAATGTGTTACAATTATTGTGGAGATGGTTATGCTGACTTGCTGCACCCTTGTTCTTTTTTTCTTTTTTTTCTGCATGTAAATATGGTTACACATAATGTTGTAATAATGTTAAATGGAGCAGGTTACAAGGTGGATGAAGGAATTTTTAAGGAGTTTAATATGCATATCAGTTTAAATATTTTGTTTTTCTTCACTTTGCACTTTTTTAAAATGACATTTAAAGTATGAGTTTAGGGATCTGCTAATGTTTTAATCTTAACAATGTCTTCAGATTAATAACTGTGGTGTGTGTGGGGGGGGCTTTTTCATAGCTGCAGTACAATGTACTGTTTGGATCCTATGCAAATATTAATAAACCTTATGTGTTCTAAAATATGCGCTTGTTTTTATGCAGAGAGAACAACAGAAATTAAAAAAAGCTAACTGGGCTAACATTTGAATATTTCCTGCTTAATCTCACAGAAAAACATTACATTACTGAAATCCCTCACATCATCAGAATTAGTCACATTTATTTAAAGTCGTTGTCAATGACATCAAAGTAAAAACAATATTTGTTTTTATCACAAACTTGTTTACAATAATACAATAATTTTTACTATTATGATTTTGTTACTGTGTATAATAATACATAGTGCCATAGTGTCTGCTCCTGTTATGGTCAATTATATTATATTTGCACAAATTTATTTAAAAAAACACATTTAAAGATTAACACCCACAACAAAGGCACAATACTGTAACATACCTGCAGTTGTTAAAAACATTTAATTACATCTGAAATCTACATTTTTGTTGTTTTTGTCTGTTTTTAGTTTTAAATCTAAGAGAAACTGATACTAGAGATGATGAAGATACTCTAAACCTACTTGTTACCCTCGTGGCTTTGCTAGGCTACTTACAGTAGTGCTTCCAGCTTCTTCTTTTTCTTTTTTTTTAAACTTTATTGGCAGCTTCACATTTCAGCTGTTTATTGTTTCCACTTCATAACACCCTGCTTCTGTCTCTCTTTGTTTCTTTGAGAAAACTCCAAGCAAACCAAAATGTGTTCCTACAAAGCATGTGGCATTCACATGTCTGGGACAGGACCAACAAATGAAACATGGGAAAATAGTGGCATCTCCTGGAAAAGTGGATAACATGGAGAATTTACTTGTAACAACAACTAGTTACTACAGTTTGTGTACTCAGCACATCTATGGTACTCAATGGGCCAATGGGATGCAGCAGAATCCATTAGTGGAAGCTCAAACCTGCATTGTACACTTGGTAGTGTGGAAGGAAGTATTGTCTTTTTGTGTATACAAGCATATATTTGTGGTCTTTGGCCATAAATATATTGTCTTTTTGAGTTTGATACTTACAACATGTAAAACTGGGATAGTGGCAAAAAAAAAGACTGGAAACGCTACATAAAGCTAACAAAAAGAGAACAAGGAAACCACTAAATATGACCATTTTTCAAATATGTCCTTTTTTCCCCTTAATTGAGTACAAAAACAGGATAAGAATGAAATAAAGAGATGGATGAGTTTTAAGTATTTCTGGATGTTATCATTTACAGTTTGTAACATTGTTAAAAGAGTCAGAGAAATCCCTGTAAAAACCAAATCTAAACGATTCTCATTAAATAGAGATTATGATTATGCACAGCACTGGCTCAAGCATACTTATTTCAAAACTCTAATTTAAAATGTCTTTTTACACTCATAAAACAATGGATGAACCCAAAACTGCTGATTAACGAACACAAAAGGAAATCAGCATTTGGTTCAATTTATTTTCACAATAATAAAAACGCAAAGTGGTAACAAATAGAAAAAAAACAGCATAAGAATAAAACACACCTTTCAAGTCTTGGAAATCCTCCAACATCCTCTAAGAGGGAATAATTTCATCCTGCCGGCTGGTATGAAGTTTCTCTAACATGAACTCATGTTTGTTTTTGGTCTAATTAATATCAAAGCAGTAACTGAAAGCTGTCGGCTGCATTCATATCAGCAGTGCTGAAATTGTGCTGTCTTTCTCCACAGGGAACGTTTCCACTTTGCTGGTTTGGCTGCTCACCAGTGTCCTGAAAAATCACACAGCAGGACATGCTGTGAACGAGCCAGGCAACTCACATGTGATGTCATATATTTTATTTTTTTATATTTCTTTATATTTTACAAATGTAGCTGTTTTTCTGAAAAACAAATGTACATCTCTGGGTTTTACAGCCATTATCACTGGTTTTTGTAAACTACTTAAAAAAAATAAGAACGTTAAAGAAAGTTATTGCCACCAAAACGACCAAAACTCACTCTGTCCTCCAGAGCGCATCCATGGCGGGCTGGTGGGGCTGTAGCTGCCTGTTGCAGTCCGCCACAGAGTCAGGAAGTGGGATACCACTGGTTTCCGGCAGCAGCAGGCACAGTCCACAGCATATGATTGGTCCACTGCTGTAGATAACCATAGCAGCCAAGGAGATTGCTCCGTCAGGGTTTGCGGGGACGAGGGTGTTGACCAGGCAACCGAGCCGGAAAGACAGGTTGACCAGTGATAAACAGCGTTGCCTGGATTTAAAAACAAAAAAATATATACTCTTATTGAACAATGGCTAGAGAAGATTTCTGCTGTACTGTTTAATTCCCCCGACATCCTAACATCTAATCTCAGATGAAAAGTAGCTCAAAAACCAATAGGACCAATTAAATTTGCAAGACTTCAATATCAGCTAGAAGATCATACATAAACAAATCATTCAACTAAGTATTGGAAGTAAGAAGCAGATGCTGTGGAAATATATGCTTAATGAGAGTAAAACAACCTTACAACTTTTGCTTTCAAGTTAAATCATACCTCTGTAAGCTAACTAATATGTACAACTGGACAGGGTTTATGGTGCCCTTGGTTCACCATGCAACAAAAGAGAAGTTTCATACAGAAGATACATGCTGTTAAACTGATGTTTAGTTTCCAGAAACTGCTCGTCTGTGTACGTGAAAAAGATGATGGGTAGATTTCAGTTCACAACCATTTAGTAACCAAATTGCCAAAAAACAGAAAAATATAATCTGACTGATATTTTCGCTTTGGTAAGGACAACATCTGCCGTGGCTCATAACACAAACACTTTGTAACAGCAGAACCGGTTACCATCCTTGATCCATCCTTGGTCCAGGGGTCCAGTCCAGAGACTGCTTAGCTTAAGTGAAGTTTAGCAGACAGCTAGCAGTTACAGCTGTCTGTGTCTTTACTACTTGTCAGTCAAAAAGGCCACGCCCCTATTTTTAAAAAACAGCTCATTTTTAATACAAGCGTTATAAGACATGTACTTCCACCCCCATAAGGCTGTTAGAAAGAGGTAAATTAAACAGGTTATAAACATGTTTATTTTGAAGTAAATCTGGACATTTTAAGTTTGAAGCCAGGCTCAAGTGAACATTAGAGGGATGTCTGCTTGTGGAAAACCTGCATTAAAGAGTGTTGTGTTGTTTTGTACCTGACCACAGTGGGGAACAGTTCAATGCTATACAGAGTGGAGATAAAGATGGCAGCCAGGACGCAGAGTTTCCCCAACAGAGCCAGACTCATAACCAGCATCGGCGTACCTGCACCAGAGTATCAGAGTACCAGTCTCAGATTTGATTGGAGGCTGCAAACTGCATATAGAATGATTCCACCTACTCCCACTAATGTTATGTTTTTTCTACCAATATTAAATACCAGTATTTTCTCCCACTAAAAATATTGATACAGATTAAATAAATCGACTGCCTGGGACAAAGAGCAACTGTCATCAAGAGCTTTCAACAGTCTCCTCTTGTGGCGTTCAAGAATAGAAACCTAAGAACAGATGCTTTTCTAATTGTTTTATTTAATGTTGTGTTCATTTTAGTTTAATTTAATTTAATATTTAATGTCTCTTAAAAATGATTATGAACTAACCTAAATTACTGAAAATGCGGATAAGGACTTCCTCACTCACCATTGTACCTGGACAGGAGTAACGACACGAAGCAGGCAGCTCCACTGAGGAACAGAGCGAGCATGCTCATTGGCCGGCGTCCCAGACGAACCAATGGGACAAGCAAGCAGGGAGCTTCTGATAGCCCGGAAAAGAACTGGGCGGAGTAAACGCCAACACCAAATGAGCCGATGTTCAAACAAATTCCATAGTATGTCAAAGCTGATGCCGCACTGGAGGATGACAAGACATTTATTTATGTATTTATTCATTTATTTTATTATGTTTTTAATTTACCAAGATTTTGTTTTGTGAATTTTAATTTTTGCACTTTTATTATTATTTATTTTCCTTTTATTTTATTTCCCTTTATTTTGTTTGATGGATTTGGATTTATTTTATTTATTTCACCTTATTTATTTATTTTATTGTATTTATTTACCAGTATTTTGTTTTGTGAATTTTCTTTTTTTTTTATTTCACTTTCACCTTATTAATTAATTTATTTATTTATTTATCTATCAAGGTTTCCTCTGGACTTGTAAGTGAACACTTTAAACAATGATGAATTTTAAAACAAAACTGTGACAACGTTTCTGATTAAGGTTTGTTTGACATAAACCTGTAAAAGTTTAACTCAGCATATTGAAGGGTTTTTTTGTTGTTACTTAACTACAGTTTGGTTTTGTTTCACAGTTTTCCGTATAAATAGAAATTAGTAAATACAAATTTACCCTCAGCAGCCTTTTATCCATCAAACACTCACTCAAGTGTAGGACTTTTAATGATGTCAGCTTATTTTTCCTGTGTGCCTGGTGTTATAACTCACACAAACCAAAGGTCCCTGATGACGAAATGCTGTTACTTCACACCGGTTGTTTATGTATTATATAACCCTGTTACCTTTGGCCACAAGCAAGAGGAGGCTCAGACTTATTGAGAACAGTCTATTCTCGTTCCTTAAACTCCTTTATTCCAGTTTTACAAATCATTCTGCATGCAATACTAAAAGACTCATATATCTATATCTGTCTATCTATACACACACATACATATATATACAGTGGAACCCCGACATACGAAATTAATTTGTTCCAGAGGGTCTTTCTTAAGTCAAAATGTTCGTAAGTCGAAGCACCTTTTTCCATCGCCTTTTGAGTGAGGCGATGCTGGCTGAAGACGAAGTTCTTGGTGGAGGCTGAAGAAAGCATACGTATGCATGCAAACGTATGTACGTGTACATGTACATAACGTTATGGAATTTAATTCTAAACACTAAAAACTAAAACTTACATTTACGTTAATTAATGTACATATGTACACTGTGCAATGATATTTTTTAAACTCGCTCATATTTATGCAGGCTCCATTATGAATGAACAACAGGCTAATTGCAAACAAAAAGGACACGAAATAGCGCACTGCAACAACAATACATCTTTCACGTGGAACAGCGAAACGCATTTCGCAAACGGATTTCGTTACACGGGCATTTTGTCGTACCACGTTAATTGGTTAATTGCCTTCATTATACAACTATATTACGAATAGTTAATAATTTTATCTAATATATTTAATATGAGATATAATTATCCAAATATTGTGACTTTAAATCTAATAATTTCATCTGAAAATATTCATATGTTTATTTATCTTTGTTATAAAGGGCTGTATCCCATATGGAGCGTGTGCAGTAGGTACCTCACACAGCTCATGACAAACAATCGCATCAGGACAGTTGGGTGCTTCAAGTGGATTATGTCACTGGAGGCATGATCTTCAGTCACAGGGTCTTCCCTCTGAGCTTCGGTGGCTTTCTGCAAGTCTGACCAGGCGGAGTCCAACAGCTGCACACAAACACAGCTGGATTATTCTATATATGTTTATTCATATACATATATATATATATATATATCTCCCACCTGATCCAGACTGAACCTGCTGTAAATTTTTGAATTTTAAGTTACTATACAAAAATCACTGATTCGGTGGCTATCAGCTTGGAAGCACTTACAAATGATCCAGCTGTTGATTCAAAACTGTTTGTTTGTTTTTTGACCTAATGTTTGAAAAAAAAAACCTCCCATGAGAACAATCGATTTGTTAGTCTGTATTTCTGATGCCAACACATTCAAAAATGCTGATACAGGGAATGTTTTTCACCACACTGAATCCCCTATTATGTAATAGCTGTGCCAAAAAGCAGCTGCAATTTTTCCCCCACTGCATGAGTTTGGAGCCTGTTGTTTTTTGTAGTTTTCAGTAGAAAAATTCTTCAAATGTTTTCAGGGGTCAGCTAGTTTAACATCTGGACTCTTCGCTGCTGGAGTACGAGTACGATGTAGTTTTGTCTTCCTGAATAGGCATGTCTGAATGACAGCATGTTCAGGCTGTCATTCAGACAGCTGTCATGTGATACTAACACCCCCACCCACCCACTCCCTCCTCTATCATCAGTGATTTAAACTGTGTGCTGATAATAAGCAGCATGGTCCCAGAAGACCATCATTTCCGAAGAGAATCTCAGATTCTGGTCAGACCAGAGGGTGGTTGTCAGGTCAGCCTCAATCCATCAAACAATGGTTTTAAGCAGTGTTCCTGCACATTAGTGCTACAAGACGTCATAGACACCAAAGCTCTACAGACCACAGATGATAGAATTCATAAACAGTGGTCGACCCCTCTCCAGTTTACCTCTGATAGTTAGTTTCTTTGAGATGTTCTTTTAAGAGCATCGTAAAGAGTGATGGCATAAGTTTTAATGCACCTTTCCCATTACATAACCTTTCCATCTATTGTTGACCATTTTCCAACTTATTTTTGAAGACCATCTGTTTCTTTATATCTTGCTGTTAAACATTATCAAACTAGCACAAAGAGGAGCTGGGTTATAATAAGGAATAATTCTACTTGTTAACACAAGACATTTATGATTTGAAATGAGGCAAATGTTTATTTACCCGGTCCAAGCGCTGGTTATCTGCAGGGCTGTTGCTCCGGTAACGGTCCAGGATATCTGTCCTCTTCTTTAACAACAGCCATCGGGGAGACTCTGGGATTGAACTTGAAGGAGAAAAACTGTTATTTCTTCCTTTATTAACGGTCTAAATGAGGCTACCACAGGTGAAAGGGTGTGTTGGCCTACAGGTAGAGTGGCAGACAAATGATCTGAGGCAGAGCCAGTGACAGGTGCAGACGTGTCCAGGTAGCGTTGAGCCAGGCCAAAGGAGCTCCACCCATTGTCCCCAGGCTGAAGCAGAATGGCAGGAAAGCCGGCGGCCACAGCCGAGAATCAGGGGGAGTCCACTCCACTGCTGCAACGCAAACAGTTTAAAACAGTCTACAATTTAAAATCTGCAGGTTTCAGTGCTATCTTCAATGTGAACTTGCTCTCCAAAGCTTCTAAAGATTTATTAGAGTAGCTTTACGTGATTTGTTATTTAAAAACTACCCTTCTTTATGTTATACTGAACCTTGCTGAAGCCCAACTGTTTTAGCTCCAGTCCCTAAATGCCCACTTCCTTCTGATTGGCCAACTTAAATATACATACATTTATCTCATAATTTAAAACTCATCTTTAGCACACAGCACTGTCAGATAACATGCATAAGGAAAAAGATAATAAATCTGTAATAAAAAGTCTCCATAGAGTCATCTTTAAACATAATGACTTACCTTAGTTAGCTAAGGTAATTAGCGTTAGATCAAATTAACTGATAATAATAATAAACAACGAATAATAAACCAAATCTCAATGAAGCAATGGATAGAAATATAATACAATAAATATTGAATTAGCTAAATTATAAGACCCTGAGTCTTCCTACACTTTGGGTCCATGACTTACTATGTAAAGGCTAGCTGCTAAATTAAATCAAAGCTGAAGGAATAGACTGCTTCCTCCAGTCTGCACATAACACTGTAGGGGTCAAAGGTTAGGAAGCTGCTGGAAGCAATCTTGCTTCATTAGGCCTCAACCTGGTCAAGATGGCTTTATCTGGAACACGTGCTTTTTATCAGCCTTATGTAAGTATGTCCCACCACGGTCCAATTAAAGTCACCATCCAGCCAGTGACCCAAAGCCCACTGAGGGCTGTCTGATAACGAACCACCTTCCAGACACTGCAGGCTCTCCAACATACTTTGTGAGACACTTCTAAAAACACTTTGAAGTTGGATACGCATACATTTAACTGACTTTCTTTAATTAACTTATTAATGGTCAGAAAATGTCCAATGAAGACCACAGCTCAATATAACGGGATGAAAGTAGATCTGCGATACGACATTTTAATCATGCTTTTAGGTTTCTTGTCTTACCTAAACTGAAGGCGCAGATGTTGATGCAGCAGCAGCAGATTCCAGTCAGGCAGCGAAGAATAAGGAAGAGGAGTGGCTGAGGAAAGACAGCAGGAACGAGGCCACACACGGCGTGCACGCACATGGAAATCAGCAGTACTTGACGCTTTCCGTACCTGCACAGAAACCATCAGCGAGATTTTTCTTGTTTGAAGATGAGTGATGACTAATGTTTATTTTAACTTAAACTTGACATATACACTACAAGTCAAAAGTTTGGACACACCTTCTAATTTTTTATGTTTTTTCTTTATTTTTATGATTATTTACATTGTAGATTCTCACTGAAGGCATCAAACTATGAATAAACACATATGGAATTATGTAGTGAACAAAAACGTGTGAAATAACTCAAAACACGTTTTATAGTTTAGATTCTTCAAAATAGCCGCCCTTTGCTTTGATTACCGCTTTGCACACTCTTGGCATTCTCTTGATGAACTTCATGAGTTAGTCACCTGAAATGGCTTTCCAACAGTCTTGAAGGAGTTCCCCGAGATGCTGAGCATTTGCCCTTACACAGCCTGGAGGTGTGTTTGGGGTCATTGTCCTGTTGAAAAATAAATGATGGTCCAACTAAAAACAAACTAGATGGGATGGCATGTCGCTGCAGGATGCTGTGGTAGCCATGTTGGTTCACTGTGCCTTCAATTTTGAAAAAAAAAACCCAACAGTGTCACCAGCAAAGCACCTCCATACCATCACACCTCCTCCTCCATGATTCACAGTGGGAACCGTGCATGTAGTTGTAGTTCTTAGTTGTGGTTTCCTAGCAGCTTTTTGACCATAACATGATTTGTGCAGTCTCCGCCGAACAGCTGATGTAGAGATGTGTCTGCTAATGGACCTCTGTGTGGCATTTATCTGGGCTCTAATCTGAGGTGCTGTTAACTTGTGATTTCTGAGGCTGGTGACTTGGATGAATTTATCCTCAGCAGCTTTCTTGGGGCGGTCCTCATGTAAGCCAGTTTCATTGTAGCGCTTGATGGCTTTTGCAAAGCACATTTAAAGTTTTAGCAAATTTTTAGACCCACTGACCTTTAGTTCTTCAAGTAATGATGGACTGTTGTTTCGCTTTACTTAGCTGATTGGTTCTTGCCATAATATGAATGCTAACAGTTGTCAAATTAGGCTGCCAGTTGTGTACCAACCTGACTTCTACACAACACAACTCATGGTACCAACCTCATTAAGAAGGCAATAAATTCCACAAATAAACCCTGACAAGGCACACCTGTGAAGTGTGACTACATCATGAAGCTTATTGACAGAAAGCCAAGGGTTTGCAGCGTTGTCAATAAAGCAAAGGGTAGCTACTTTGAGGAATCTAAAATATAAGGTCCAAACTTTTGACCAGTAGTGTATTACAGACTGTCAAGTGTTGTGTTGTACCGGTCAGATATGGCTCCTCCAAACAGAGATCCCAGCAGCAGACCAGTCATGAAGAGCATCTGACCATAAGACAACCAGTCTGTCCAACCACACACTGACTGACACACACACACACACACACAGGCAAATATAGATGTTCAAGTGCAGAATACACTCAGAGAACCAAAATATAAGATGCAATGAAACAAGTTTCACAAAGATTAACTTTTCTGTTTACAATGAGAGACATGACGTGTATGTGTAGCTGTGGGGGTTTATTAACTTGGCCATAATCAGTTTGGATGTGTTTTATTAGTTGAATAAGAACTGAAATCCTGACTTTTAGGTAACATTGACAGAGTCAGATTTGCTTGAGCTCCTGCTCCAGAATGGAGTATGTTAACTTTATACAACTTACTAGTGATGGCCCACATGCTGATCTCAGCACTTTAGTTAACATTAACATTTGAGTAATCATTAGCTTTCTGACCTCTGATGACCTCTAGAAACTTTTATTAATATCTTTAAAATGATAGTGGCACATATGATAATTTTTGCAGCACAAACCAGTACCAAAATAGCTGGATTTAAAGAAGGTAGGGGTTAAATGTCAGGTTTCAGACACATTTAAATCCGGATGCTGGAACTCGGGAGTTAGGTCACTCTGGAGTTAGAACATTCTAGAAAAAACAGGATTTGTTTTGGTTTTTAGTGAGGTATCAATCAATTGATCAAGCCTGGTCACTGCTCTGTGTATGGCTTATTTAATGAGTCGCAAATACACAATAGTGGAAGCACAGATTAAAAGTTTACAGTTTTACTGCTACTTATATTCAGCCGTAGGGCTGTTCGATATAACGATATATATCGGATGACTATATAAAAACATCTATCGTTTCATTTTACGCTATTGTTTGTTTCGTGGTGTCGCAAAATAAACTGTTTACGGCAATATTTTTTTAATTTTTTTTCGTTTTCATGGTCACTGTAGTGGCTATATTAATTTATTAAAGTGCTCCCTTTCTCTTATATTTTAATACTTTATGCGTTGTCGTTAGCAACAATGACGGTAAAACCACCGCGTGTCTGCTTGTTTATGTTCCACATAAACCTTTCACAATAAAGCTCAAGATCCTGTTGAGACTTTTCAAAATAAACTGAATCACGTGGAAGATGCAGAAAATTTACGGATGAAAAGTAAAAAAGAGCCGTCAGGTGCTAAAAAATAAACCTTAGACTCAAACGTTAGAACAGGCTTTTCCCCGCAGCACGCCGTGTAATAAATACTCACAAAGAAAACGGCGGCTGTTAAAACTTATGTCTAAAAATGTATCGTTTCATGCATCGGTTAAAACACTGGACTCCAGGTACACGACGCCCAGCTGGAAACACTTCCCGCAAGTCGAGCTGCCCGAGATTCACAGAATTTACTGAAAATGTTACATTTTTGTGATTTATATCGTTATCGGGACGATAGATGCCTTATATCAGGATATGAAATTTGGGCCATATCACACAGCCCTATTCAGCCGGGTTAGTAATCCGTGGTATGTTGGTCTGCTTTGGATTTCCGAGTGGAAAATGCAAGTTAAAGGGGCATTTCATAAAAAAAAATTCCAATTGCGAACTCAGAATTTGTGACTTCTAACATATGCAGGAATGCACCTACATGCTGTGCATTCCAAGTACTTCTTCACCTAGAAAACTGCAGTGTTTTTCAGACCATTTTCTGTAAAGCCTAGAAATGATTGAGGGGGAAAATCCCAGAAGAGCACAGCACAACAACCACATTCACTTAAATCACCCTTTCTTTTCTATTGTGATGCATAGCTTGGTGCTGGCCCAGCAAGTTGCCTGGACCATGTCTACATGCATAAATGCATTGAGTTGCTGCCACTGGTTGATCAGAAATTTGCTTTAACAAGCAGTTGAACAGGTGCATTTGGAAGACGGAACTAGCAAATTTTTGATTCTGTGCTTGAAAAATACTGAAACCTTTCTTGGATTTCCTGGATAGAGGTCCAGACACAAATATCTATAATGAGTTAAAAAGATTACAACACGTGCTTATGCTAAGCATGGCTAAATTCAGTTATGATTAATGACAGACAATTCACAGAAAATTAGCTTTTTTTTACTTTACCCTCAGAAATGGTTCATTAACAGCTTCAAGTTAATCATTAACACCATGTTAATCTCAAGAGTTGCTGTTATGTAATGCAGATTACTGTCCAGTTAGCATGTTGGCTGAGACTTTAAACCGATCATTTAATGTTTAAACAATTGTGAAAGAGGCCATAGGCTGGCCTTTCAGTGGTGTCAAAAAACTTAAAGTTATATAACTAGAAAATCTAAAGTTTATTAATTGCACGTTATTCATTTCATTACAGTTCATTTCTAATGTGTCTGAAACTATATTCAGGCCTACACTTTAAATCATGAGATAACTATAACAGTAAAGGGAATAAGAAACATGCACTTAAAAATATCCCCAGGTGTTGCACCATCACAGTATTCATGACTGTGTTACAACTTCAGACCTCTCAATGGAAATAATCTTCACTCACGTCTCGGGTCCCGCTCTCTGTCCTCCAATCGGCGTCGTCCTTTAAAACCTTGCTGAGCGCTGATTGGTTGTCCTCCTTGTTCGGTGCCAACTTTTCAAGCCACGAAGCAAACGTGCCAGTATCATTGCCATGGCGACATGTCTCGGCGACCACGGCGGTGGTAAAAATGTCCAGAAAAAAGAGGAAAGCCGTGAAGAAGAAGATTAGAGCGAGGCGCCAGTAGACGGAGAGCTGCAGCGGGGACATGAGCAGGCCTGTCTGGTCTCCCACAAGCTGATTCATCCTGACCTTTACCATGCTGGAAACTTCAAAACTCACAACTTTGATGTCTTCAGGAGCTCCACATGTTGTTCCAGCAGACCTCTGAGCAGCGCGTGCCGGTCAGGTCTGAACAGTTGCTGCTGTCACAAGAAAGTGGTTGACCTGTCAGGCAGGCAGGAGGCGGCTTATATTCAGGGCCAACTTTATTACGCCTTCTTTTCTCCATAAGGCCCGACAGCGGGGGACTATTTTCAGTACAGCGGAACAGCGACACCCGGAGGTCATGTGCGGTCCGGCACTAGGACCACCTGTACTGGAAAAGAGAGGGTACAGCCAAAGAGGCAATGAAAGAAAATAAATACAGCTCTGCAGACAGAGGAGAAAATGATTGAAGAAGGAAATGAGGGGTTTTGTAAAAGTAAAGGAGGATATGGATGCTGGAGAAGAAAAGAACCAAGACAAGGGGTGATGTTTAAATAGAAAAAAGGATGATGAAAGATGGAGTTTAAATAAAAAGGGAAAGATGATGTAACACTTACTGTGGAGCAAAAGACTGCTCCGTTCCAGTTTTAGTATTAACTCTTCAGTTAATGTCCGACACCCTGAGAGTCCACAGGTTAGGCATGTTGGATAGACGTCAAGATGTCATGCCAGGCTGCTGATAGTTAATATTATCATTATTTGACTAGCTGACCACAGGTCAAAGTGCAGCTTGCCAGCAATGGCGTTTAAGCATCTAGAGGCCCATTTAAAGAGCTACAGTGGCATCCTACACCCGAAACGTGGCTGAGAAAATCTAATCGATATCAGCTCATCCAAGGACAACAAAAGTTCTGAGAGGGATGCAGTTACCTAAAATAGCCTATAAAAACTCTAGTGCCTAAAAGCACCAAAGTTTAATTATACAAGCTTTAAGGGGTGTCCATGTAGAAACACGCAAGCAGCAATGCGTGGGGGGAAAAAATTAATTTTTTCATTTTTACTCTGTCATATATGATGATGTGAAAGCTCTACTCTCTTTTGTGTAGCTGCTGTGGAAGCTTTTTTATGCCCTGCATCGTCCACAGCTATGGAAAAGTGTGTGCTACACCTCCTGCGTTGTATTACAGATAACTTATCAACAAATTTGCCCACTTAAAAACAAATGTCCTCACACTTTTTTTTGTCATATTTACATTTATTTTTCAATAAGCACTTGTGAAATGCACAAAAAGTACCTGACCTTTGATTATGTAAATAAACACCATGAAAGACAAATTAGTATTTTTTTTTATTCATTCTGATTATTTTAACAGCATTTAAAAACATAAAAGAGCAGAAAGGAGAGGAGTGTGTCAGGGTCCTGTTAGAGCATCTTTACTTCATCCAAATATGGTTGGTTGACTGGAGGAATATATCCATTTAGTGCTCCAGAACCTCAAAAATTTATCTCTGCCAATGAGTTTCTAAAGTGCAGTTGTGGAGAAGCACCACAAGGTTGAGCTCCCTTTGTTATGGTTGAGATTTGTACACAGACATTGATAGTTGTTTGGTTGCCAGTGGCTGCCAAAGCCCACACGGAACAGAAAGCTTCTTAACACTGTAAATAAACCCAAAGTGTTCTGAAGGGTTGAACTGCTTGAGGTGAATTTTGAAACATGAAAGACTATTGTTTAATTTAACACAACAGCAGGGTTTGATTCAAATTTGAAAACTGAGGCCATAAATGTGACAGATATCAATGGTTTTCATAAATCGAGTAAATATACAGTTTATATCTCAGAAATAGAAACAGAATAAAAACAAAACAGGCAGAACAGAGGTGATGAATTCAAAGTCAGCTTGAACACAAGGAATAAGGGGCTACACTCCTGGTCCCTCTGAGTCCCATCATGTCTTGCTGCCACTGGCTTGGTGAACATTTGTTACCACGGTGGCCACAGCTGAGAGAGGTGTGGAGTACACGGACACCATGCTCTGCAGACCAGTTACCAGACAGCGCCAGCTGAAGCGTAGTGCTTTCCCCACATTCTGCACCAGACCAGAGAAGAACAACATTAGTGCTTTCATTTTGTTTTTTCTGTACTCACCACGGGCATTAAGGTCAATTACAACTAGATTAAAAACTATCTTGTAATATACAGGAACTGTCTCTAGCATTGGTCTTTATCAGCTTGGGCAGGGTTTTTTTTTTTTTTTTTTTTTAAGCCACAGCTTGCCGTTGTTGAAGTTGTATAATGAGTAATACTAGTTTATGGTCATTTCCTGTTTCGTTGTACTCATTATGCTAATGCAGATGCATATTGTTCATCAGCAAACATGTGCAAAAGACCACTATGAGGGTAAAAGTTGCACCTTTTTTTTAAAAATGTGTTGCCTACTGAAGCAAAATTTAGGTAGTGCTGAACCAAATATGTAAACAAAGCAGCTATTTATTTCATATTTACCCGGCACAACAAAGGCTCAGTTGTTGTGCTGGGTAAATACTAAAGGCGGTGGCTTTGTGACC
Source organism: Neolamprologus brichardi (assembly GCF_056152115.1). Taxonomy (NCBI): domain Eukaryota; kingdom Metazoa; phylum Chordata; class Actinopteri; order Cichliformes; family Cichlidae; genus Neolamprologus; species Neolamprologus brichardi. The sequence goes on from NC_142125.1 coordinate 18,905,225, forward strand.
TGTAGATTAGAATAGAGTTTATATATTTGGAATATGGATTTTACTGCAGGACTCACCAGCTACATGATGACATAACAGAAGTAGTGGCTGGAAATGTTTAGAAGGAGAGAAAGATACTGAGCGAGACAATCAGATTTGATGCAACATGTCATTACATTTCAAGGAGGTGGATACCAGGTTAAGTTGCAAGGTTTATAGATTTAAGACAGGGGCAAAAATCCCCTTTAACTCTGCTATTGATAGAGAAGAACAGAACAGGCTAAAAGGTTAGCATCTGGTGAGAAGAAAGGACAATGAACAAATGGGGTTAAGAAAGGGAAGGGTGTGGAGCATAAGAACAGAAAGGTACTCTGTTCCAGTTTTAGTATCAACTCTTCAGTTATTACCAAACAACCTCAGCTCCGTAAACCATCATCATACTGAGTTGTTGTCTATTATTGTTTGACTGACAAACCACAGACATACAGATTTATAAAAGAAGAACTTCATGGTAGCTGATGAGATATTTTCAAGTTATTTCTCTGCTTAACACAGTTCTATTCCCATAGATGTCCATTACTTTATATTACAATGAAAAATGTGTCCCTAGTTTGTGAAAATGTTAAGGTTCAGAGGGTAAAACATTTTCCACAATATTTGAGATATATACATTTATAAATTTATTGAAATTGAAATTTTGTGGTTGTGCTGGGACGTCAACTTTCTGCTTTACTGCCTGCAAAATATAACAAACTTTCAGTTCAGTTCAATTCAATTTTATTCACATAGCGCCAAATCACAACAATTCTTGCCTGAAGGCACTTTATATTGTAAGGTAAACCCTAAAATAATACAGAAAAAAGCCCAACAATCAGATGACCCCCTATGAGCAAGCACGTGGCAACAGTGGGAAGGAAAAACTCTCTTTTAACACTAAGAAGCTTTAATTACGCTGCTCATTGCAGCTTAACTAAGGGAGGATTCAGGCTCACCTGACACAGCCCTAACTATATGCTTTAGCAAAAAGTAAAGTTTTAATCTAAATTATAAAAGTAGAGATAGTGTTTGTCTCCCAAATCCAAACTTAAAGATGGTTCCACAGAAGAGGGGCCGGAAAGCTGAAGGCTCTACTTTTAAATGCTCTACAAAAAACAATAAGCCTGCAGTCTGAGAGCAAAGTGCTCTATTTTGGTGATACCACGCTATGAGGTCATTAAGGGAAGATGGTGATTATTGAAGACCTTGTATGTGAGGAGCAGGATTTTGAACAGTAGTCTCAGTGCAGCATTTTGGATCTGTTGATGGCTTCTCTGAGGTTTTGGGACATCCTGATAATAACAAATTACAGCTGTCTAACCTAGTAATAAATGTATAAAGTAATAAATGCTTGAACTAGTTCTTTATCACCAGGAGGCAACGTTTAACTTGTGAGATGTTTCCAGACATTAACAGTAACATTCTTTAATATTGGTGAAAATATTCTTTTTAGCCTTATTCAAAGCCAGTGTAAAACACAGATAACCTGAGTTTGGTAATAAAGCGGAAGTGCCTTAAACCTGCATTCTGCATGGTGGCCACTAGGGGGTAACCACTGTAGTTGCAAAAAGATATAGAATAGAATGCCTTTATTGTCACTCTACAGATGTACAATGAGATACAGAGCATCTCCTACACAGTGCAAACATGTGGGAGAATAAAGGTGGTGAGATGCACAGTTTCTGCAGCTCTATATACATATGAACAGTATTTAGAAAAGAAAAAACATATATAAAATGTATAAATATACAAATCTGGGAAAATAGAAATAAAAAAGATAAATAAGTAAACAAATAGTGTTGTGTATTTACAGTGTCGGTTATTGCGCGTAAAATTAAGTATTGCACAGTGTTTGTGGTAGTTGTGTAGTCTGTTTATAGAGGGAAGTCCTTGGGATGGGGGTGGTACTGTGTTGTCAGTGCGTGTGGGAGTTCAGGGTGATTATGGCTTTTGGGAAGAAACTATTTTTGAGTCTGTCTTTGAGTCTTTTGGTCCTTAAGAAATTCATATGCCCCTCGGCTCTGACCTCTATATTGTAAACACTTCCCTGCTGAGATAATGAACTAGGTCAATCCTTTCAGGTCCTATTTTGTCAATTTTGGTCCTTCAAAGAATTTGAAAGGAGGATTTACCAGGATATGTTCACTGACTGTAATGTCATGAGTACAAAATGGTAATAATGAAAGTACAGCCTGGCCCAACTTCAACTTCTTTTGATGGTTTTAGTAAATTTTGGAGAGTTTTAGACTCTTTTTAAATAAATAAAGAGGATGTGAAAATAATGACTCTAATGCAGTGGTTCTTAACCTTGTTAGAGGTACCGAACCCCACCAGTTTCATATGCGCATTCACTGAACCCCTCTTTAGTGAAAAATAAAATGTGATTTTTTTTTCAAATTCAAGACATAGATATGTTTTTTACTGGTGCACAAAATGAGCCGTGCATGTCATGGCGGAGGCTCTGCCGAACCCCTGAGACCGACTCACCGAACCCCTTGGGTTCGATCGAACCCAGGTTAAGAACCACTGCTCTAATGACTGGTTGTGGTCCTCTGATTCAGTGTGGACTCAATAGAGTTATTTATCGTTTCAACTCTTCATTCTGAGACTGAATGAAGGTATTTGTGATAGTAAAAGTTCTGTTTTTACGACTTCCATGCTTGTCTGTTCTCGAAGGGATACAATCATCACAACACATTATTTTGGAGGCCAAAGGCCAGAACTGTGTAGTGACGCTGAAAAGTCAATAATTAACTGCAGAGCTGAGACTGAATACCTTTGCACTGCAGGCAAACAACTCCATGTGTGGTTACTGCCTAAGCTACTTTGTATGATGTCATGTTTTATATAAAATCTTATATATCTTATAAATCTTAAATGTTAATCTTTAATTTTCTTTATTTTTATTTGTACCAGGCTTACTTTAATTCATTTATTCATTTTAAATTCAATTTATTTTGCGTATTCTTATGTACTTTATTTATATTGTACACAGTAGTGAGTAAATGTTTTGAGCCACCCTTCATTTTTTTATATTTTACTAGGAAAATTGAAAATAGGTGCAGTAAATCATTGAACCATGTAAGTGCTCATGGAAATGGTATAAGAAGCAGAAATGGAGTTTGTACAATTCTAATGAGCTTCAAAGTCAATACTGGGGAGGCCAATCAACCACTGTTAGTGTGTTTATCTATCCAGGTATGCTGTTACTGCATTGCCAGTGTGTTCGGGATCATGGTCATGTTGAAAAATGAAGCTGTTGCCAATCAGATGCTTTCCAGATGGTACTGCATGGTGGATCAAAGTCTGATACTAATACTAGCTCAAGAGTTCATAATTCCATCAATTTCGACAAAACCACTCTGCCACCACTGTCTGAAATTCAGACAGCATAATATAGCAGTCATTTTTAAACTTGGCATTTAATATAATACAATTTTAATCCTCTTTTAATCTGGTAGTGAATAATATTTTTGTTCATTTCCTTATTTATATATTTATTTAAAGATACATATTTGTTTGTTTTTTTCCCTTTTCTTTTTTGTTTTGTTTGATAGAAGTGATTTAATGAAATTTCAATTACAATAATACATGTTTTTAATTTTAAATATATATGAAACCTTTACCAGTTTTGTAACCTAACTCATTTAACTACCTATATCTGGGGAGCTGTTTTTTATTTCTGTATTTTATTAAATTAGATTGTTTATTTACATCATTATGCATCATGTTTTTATTTCTATGTAAACTATATGAACTATATGTATTTTCTGAATGTAATTGAACTTGATTGTACTTAGTCTTTAACAGTCTGTTCTAAGCCATGATTTCATCAACATGCCACTGCTGTGTAGAGGGATCTTTCATACACAGGTCAAAGGTCATGACTTCTTACCTTTCTGTACTTCTTGCATGTATTTTTCCTTTTCTTCTTCCTCGCCTCCTTCTTCCTCTTCTTTTCCTCTGCAGTCTCCTCTCTCTCTTCATCATCCTCAATCAGAGGTTCATATTTATCTGGCAGGACGCTGAAATAAACCTCCTTGCTGGTTTTCTGCAGCTTTCTCCCTACTGAAGAAGCGCAGTCTTCCTCCTCCCTCTCCTGTGCTCCCATCCCTTCCTCGCTGTCGTCTGACTTTCTTCTCCTGCTTTCGAGCAGGGAGACCTTTGGAGCAAGGAGGAGTCAAACTTTATTAGTGGCCCCAAGCTCAGCGCAAACAGGAAACTCTGAGCTTTGACATAAAATCAGGATTAGAAGAAGAATGTGGAGGTTCCTCAGTTTTGAGGCTGAAGTTATCTGAAGTTTTGCGCACAGCAGCAGTTCCTCCCTGTTTGCTTATCTGCTGTTTGTTTTAGGTCAACAAAAAAAAAAAAAACAGAACAAGAAAAATAGATGAAAGTGTAACATGGCTGAGAGGCAGATTTCTAAATGGAAAAATACTGGAAACACTGACTTTAGTGAGTTTTATTTTAAGCAATTAAGTAAATAAATAAGAGGAAGGAAAAGGAAGAAAGCTCAAACAGCTGAGCGGACTTCAGTCATTAGTTTGAAAAACACAAAAACTTAAAGAAGTCCAGACGCTTTTCTTTCCAAGCGCCTTAGACTACAATGACTTAGTCCCTATACAAAGTTTAGCTTGGATATTTCCTGCTTTAGTCTCGATGATAGAGTGACCTGATGGCATATAACATGATGTATATTGTCAAATGTCAGTAACATTGTGCGATGGCTGCACAACTGCACAACTGAAATACTCGGGTAATTTTCATGTTAACTTTTACTGTCTTAATTTTACTTTGGCCTGTAAAGCTTCAGTGATTATAAGTTAACCAATTCAAAATTTTGAGTTAGTTTCTAATCCATGCCAGCAATAAGCTATAGTCCAAATGATGGCACAGAATTTGTTTTGTATTTTTTGTTATGGTACCATAGGTACACACTATATTGACTCTTTTCTGTTCTTTTTGAGTTACCTGGCTGCCACTCCAGTCCTTCCTTTTTTGAGGAAAAGAGGAGGTTCTTCTTCTTCTTCTTTGTGTTTAACAGCGGTTGGCAACCAACGTAAAGGAGCATTACCGCCTCCTACTAAAAGAGGAGGTTGAGGGTGGAGCTGGTTTAAATGCAGAGGCCAATTGAATGGACTTAACCATCTGTTGTGACCACGCAGGGGGGAATAGGGTCATTCTTGAATTATGGTTAGCTATTATCTCTGTAGTTTACACCTTTGGTGTATACAATAGTTCATTCAATTGCTATATAACTGGAGCTGTCGCTCGTTTAGGCAGGTCAGTTTGCCGAATTATGGTTTGTGAAGGTATTTTAAGTAGAAGTTCTTAAGTTGTCCTCTTCTATGGGTCCACTTGGTTCCTAAAATAGCTCATTTTTGTCATTCTGAATTTTTGTAATGATTTTGTCCTTTTTGCAGAATAATATAACCCTTTTTTTATGATTGTACCTGTATATTCTTTTCTGCTTGGTCCCTGATACACTGTATGTTGTGTTTCATGACTGACCTATTTCTTGCATAGTGTATACTGAATGTGACATATTGTGGTTAATTAGGTCAGTAAGTCTGATAAAGGTGAGAACGTGAGTGTGAATGGTTGTCTCTCTCTCTCTCTCTGTTAGCCCTGCATCAGTCCGGCGACCTGTCCAGGCCTCTTGCTCTGTGGTAGCTGGGATAGACTTAGGTCCTCAGTGACCCTGATAAGGATAAGCAGAAGAGAATGAATGAATGGAAGTTTGATATTTTTCTAACCAACTGCATATAATTATTTTTTGTTACATCTTGGATTAAACATCATGCATATCTTTCCTTCTATATGTTTCCAGGTTTGTAGATATCATCCTTTATTTACTTGTTCTTGTAAGTTTCCTTTTTGTCTTCCTAGGCACTAATTTTCACATTTATGACAACACACTGTGTATTACTCAGATTTATTGACCTGTGTAAGACATGGCTCTGATTGGACATTACTGTCACTGGTTGTTGTCATGTGACCTGTCACACAATGCTTTGGCATGACATGCCGTTTCACACAACTTTGTGGTAACAGCTTGTAAATATTTTGGTCTTGTATGTTATTATACATTAAACCTGCTACATAAAGAATGGGTTGTCCCACTATGGTGTGGAAGACCATACATGGAATTTATTGCTGGTCACAGGTCAAGTACGATTTTTTGGTTTGATTCTTTTGACCTGACTTGTTGCTCTTGACATGTCTTGATTTATATCTTCACCTGGGACTCGTAGGTTTCAACAAGGAATTTTTTAGCCTTGATTCAGTATTTGATTTTGGGCTGACTTGCATATAACTCTGACTAACCCTGATCCAACACAATAAACCACACAACTGGAAACACTCAGTGTGCTTTGGGCATAGGGGCTGTCTCTTTAGTGCATGCAGGAGGTAGCACACATGATCTCAATTAGACATTATACCAGTGATCTGGGGACTAATGTCTGAGTTGGTTTTGATGCTACGTTTGCATTCATACATGCACCTTTGTCAAGTCTTGTGTAGAAAAATCTCAGGTCTGCAGTGAATGTGTGAAAACAGCTTTTGGGATAACCTCTGACACAATAGTGAGGGTAAAACCTCACCAATGTGTCTGACACCTTGTTACTCATGCTTATTATCATCCACTTATTTTTAGCATGTTCCTCTGATGTTGAAAAAGAGGATATTGATGTGAAGAGCTGTACTCACACAGAAAGCCTGCGGCCCCTCGTGTTTACTTTTCTGCTTTGTCTCTTTGTTGTTCCCTGGTGTGGTAATAAGTGGAGCTTTACTGAGCATCAGAGGCCCAGAGGCAGAAGACTGACAGGGTTAAGGAAGAAAAACAATATCCCAACATGCCTGAGCTTAAGTCTGGAGGTGCTCTCAAGTAAGACTCTTGGCTTTTCTTAGTTTGTGGGTTTATTAACTGACAGTAATTTAAAACACACACACACACATTTACATTTAAAATACCATATTGTACAGTCAAAAGACATAACAGAAAAAAGAAAAGCTACAGTTTGCAGAACGGATTGTAAAGCTTTCAATTCGATTTCAATTTAATTTATACACCTCAAGGCGACTGTTGTTGTGTCCACCAGAACACCCAAGGTGAAAGGTTGTCCTGGTGGAGTTTTCCTTTTCAGCTCATTTAGTGATTTAGAGATGGTTTTTTATCAAATTAGGAGCATGCCTTGTGATTTTGTGAACAAGTAAGCCAGACACAGTTTAGCTGTTTTGGTTCAAGCTTTGTGTTGGTAAGTAGTGTGTAGCTCCAGAGGGCGACGGTCCAACAGTTCATGAAGCAGCCTGAGATCTTGACGACCTTTGACCCTGCATAAATAAAAAGAGGAAGTTAGAAAAGAAGGTGATACTTGTTATCACCAAAATGAGTGTGTTAACACAATGCCACAGTCTTCCAAGGAGTTGCTGTCCCAGCAATTTCACTGCAAGGTGAGACCATGTAATGCTCAGACAAATTGCAAAACACCCAAGAGCTACATTTCAGATTCTACAGGCCTCAGTTAGCATGTTAAATGTTTAAGTTCATGATAGTTTAATTAGAAAAAGGCTGAACAAGTTTGGCTTGTTTGGAAGGGTTGCCAGGAGAAGGTGTCTTTTCTCTAAAAAAGAACATGGTAGCAGAGCTTAGGTTATCAAAGTTGCAACTAAATAAACCACAAGACTCCTGGAGAAATGTCTTTTGGACATGCAAGAGCAAAGTAGAGACATTTGACAATAGTGATTTGACACGATGAACTGGACTCGTTTTGCATCCACAGAACCAGGTCATTCACAGTTGATGCTTGGCTGAAATTGGGTCATGCAGCAGGGCAGTGATCCCAAGCACAACTTCAAATCTACAACAGAATGGCTGAAAAAGAAAAGATTCAAGATGTCGCAATGGCCTGAGTCAAAGTTTAGATCTGAATCTGATTTAAATGTTGTGGTGGGACCTTAAGAGAGCCGTGCGTAAACAAATGCCCACAAGCTTCGATAACTGCATGAAGCACCATTGTAAAAAGCTGCAGTCATGATTGTGTTTCTTAATAATGATGTAAGAAATTGTTAAAGTTATACAGAAAATGATTACTGCGAATTGCTGCAGATAAAGATGGCTCTTAGAAGTACTGAATCTTCAGGTGTAGATAGTTTTTCATAGGACTGCATAGATTCCACTAGAGCACTCATTAGATTGGCATTATGATAAGAAAAAGACCCCCAGTCAGATCGTAACTCCACACCGGATGATCAATTGTCCCACGCCAGTCTCACCACTTTTTAAATTAGAATTATATTTGCAGTTGTAGGAAATCCCCTTTACAAACATATATTTTTATATTCAATAACCAGATGATATTTATAAATCATCATGGTAAATAATCAAGCTACAATGAGGCAGACCTAGTAGAAGGCTGTATGGGACAAATTAATTATCTATCATGACTCTGACTAGTGGCCTGCCAACTTCAAATATCTGTAGCTGTAAAGTGTGCAGTCTTTCATCTCCAAAAACATTGTGTAGAAACTTCACACAGCTCAGGTGCTGCCTGTAAACTTGGATTCTGAACAAGATGTCACTGTGTGTGTTCAAAAGATCAGCCTCCTGAGTAACATGGAACAAAGTAAAGACACATTTACAGATTCATGAAACAGACTAAAACCACAGTGTACCTACAGGAAGCTGAAATGAATCAAACTGATGGAAATCTAAAACACGAAGCCGATGATAAAACTCTAAATGACACCAATGGAAACTTGCTGAGCTCTGACCACACTCACACGGTGGCTATTTGAAATGTCATGTCACAGTGTGTTCACAAACGTGACGGCTCTTGACAGGAAGTGGCTGTCCGGTGTGTGTTTTTGTGTGTGTTTTGTGCTGCAGTGTGTGTGTGGAGTGATAACAGGAATTTGGTTTCTGTGGTTTTTATTCGCACAGCCTTTAGTTTCATATGTGTTCACTGACCTGAAACTCTGAGGCGACTGACTCTACAGGAACTGCACCTGACATTTTACTGACTGATCACTAAGATTACAGAAAGGGCCTGGTCTAAAGATTTAAGTAAACTTTGAAAGCCCAAATCTTTACAAAAGGACTCTTTTCCATACTTGATTATAAAAAAAAAAAAACACACACAAACAGAGAGAACTTTAGAGCAATTAAAAGACAGCATAGCTAACTCCAATAAAGTCCAGCTTAAAAGTCTAAATTAGTCCTAATTCTAATCCCATGAAAACCTCACAAATCCCTAATCAGGCTAAATACCAGTAAGTCCTGAGTCAATTCCCAAAGTACACAAAAAATAAATTGGTATAAAATAAGTACTTGAATGAGGGTAGACGTCCTGCTACATTACTGTTTGATTTAGAGAAGTAAGGTTTAAAGGCTGAATTGTTAATTCTGAAAAACAGGTCAAACAAACTGCAGTCATCAATGTTAAAGCCCAATGTTTTAATCAACCCATTCATCCACCCTCATATCTTATTATGCCAACAACTGAACTGGTTCTTCTGTTTGAACTGATTTGTGTAATTCTGGAATATAAAGAATCACATTATCAGCATATAGCAATAGCTTAAGATGATCAGACTTGTTAATGTACTTATCTAACCAATAATATGTCTTGCTGTGCAGTTTATTTTACTAAGAGACCATCCAGAAGTGTCCCAGTTGTGATGAGTAAAGTAACATTCAAATAGATTTTAACACTTAGCGGATATCTGCGTATGTGTCTTGCTAGCATAAGCTAATAACGTATGACTTCACTTTTCTTAATAGGAATGAAAGGACTTCTGGGTCATAGCAGTCTGTTTCAGTAACTCAGACTAAAAGGGCCACTACAGCTATGATAACCCTTCTGATTTAAATAATTTAAAAAAAAAAAAAAGACTTTTTGTTCCTTACATTTGTGTTGGGCAAAGAGACTGTCAGGCTAGTTGATGTCTTGGTGCTCAGACTCAGCTTCTTCTTCCAGAGATAATAAAACTCAACACACTCAGAGAGGGACTTTGTTTGAACCTGAGGATACAAACATCATGGAGATCCATCATTATTTGTTACAGACAAACAGCAATTGTAATTTACAAAATTTGTCACTTTTGGTTCACCCACTGGTGGCACTGCAGAAAGACATTAACAGTAGTTAGTAGGAACTCACAGTTTTCTGGATGCTACTGAAGTCTTTCTGATGGAGCTGCAGAGATTTCACCAGTGACCTTTTCTCTGCTGCACTCCAGCTCACACCTACAGTATAAATAGGGATATTAATTAAAATGTGCTGTCTTTTTTATATCTGTGAATTTCTGAGTATGTGGTTAGATGGAAGAACAGCTGACCTGTGTGGTGACGGTGGTTGTTAGGTTCAGGAGTCGATAGCAGCTTCTCTACCGTCAACTGAAAGACATAATAAAGTGATGTCATTTAAGTCATGCCTGACATGGTAAGATTAAATATATTTTTATAGTCCCATTAATATTTTTGCTTTTTCAGATATACTTTTTTTGATAAATAGTTTTTTTGGTTTGTGGATTTTGTCTTTTTGGTGTTATTTGAGTCTATTTGGGTCTTTTTGTGTGTGTTTGTTTTGTTTTGTTTTGTTTTACAGTAGCTGTTTGTGTCTTTAAGGTTGTTTTTGGCTCTTTTTGGTGTCCTTGTGGTGGATTTTGTCTGGGTTTTTTTGTCTCTTTGTCTCTTGTTTCTTGCCTCTTTGCAGTTGGATTATGTGTCTTTGTTGTCACTTTTTTGTCTTAGTAACTGCTTTTTGTGGCTCTCTGATGTTTTTGTCTCTTTGTGGGGATTTTTTTTTTGTCATTTTGTAGGAGCTTTATGTATCTTGTGGTTGTTTTCTGTCTCGTGGTGTGGTTTTAATTATGTATATGCGGTCATGTTTGTGTCGTTGTGGTAGAATCTAGACTCTGGTGTTTTGTTGTATTTTGTGATTATTTCTATGACTTTGTTGACATTTTTGTGTATTTTTTGTTTCTTTGTGGTCTTCTTGTTTCTTTGCAGGGTTTCCAATTATGTTTTTTCTTGTTCTTCCTGAGCATGTTTTATTTTCACCTTCATTGTGATGTTTTTTGAAGCTTTTAGGCTTTTGTTGTGTATCTGAGCATTTTGGTTCACCTGGTGCTGTAGAAAAAAAGGCTCATTCGGTAATTATTCAGAATGTTGTATTTTTCATGTTAACATTCTAAACAATAATAGCACATTTTCTGTAGCCCACACTGAAGAACCAAATAGTCAAAGAGATTTTACCAGAAAGTCTCCTTTGCACTCTGATAAGACTTGGAGGGTGTACTCTGCGCTGGCTCCACCTCCTGGGACCACGCTGGATCGAGCCATCATAAGCAGAGCTTCCACTGTTTGAAAAGTGGTTCCATTTCTAAGATTAGTTCCAAGATCATCTAAAAACAACAGCAAGATTTCTGTGCATTCCATGTGTTTGTGTACCTCTGTGCTGATTGACGGGACGCTCTAGATCATCCCATGGAGTCCACTGTAGCAGTGCATTGTGGGAGTCAGAGTGGGCATATTTTTGGTCTTGTAGCGGTGGGATCTCAGCTTGGAAGCCCCGCCCTAAATTGATCTGCCTGTGATAGACAGTACCAGATTACCAGACGATCAGTAGATAGAACAATAACAAAGATCTTTTGGTAAGAAGCAAACATTACGTACGGCTTAACGATTCCTGATGTTAGTGTTCCAGGAGGAAGAAACGCAGTCTCTTTGGCACCAAGGTCCCTGGCTCCATCTGTCAGTCAGATGCTAACTTTAGCATTGTGTCATGACAATCATCCAATCATACTGCTCATTGTTTGTTTTTTCATTGACTCAGGATGAGCGTGATGCTTTTGTTTTTATCGTAACTGTTGAGTGTTTGGAGGCTGAAATGGGCTAAAATTAGATGGTTATAGATTTCAGGTGCTCGTCAATGCGATTTTATGACTTACTGTGGAGCTGAACAGTCTGCACTCTCTGCTGCCTCCTGGTGGTAAGGGAGCAGTACAACCCTGGCCCCGCCCTCTGAGGACACAGCATGGGTGGAGGGGTGTAATGACGGGTGCCTTTGTTAGGTGAAGAAGCAACTCTTTTTTCACCATCTTTAATGCCTTTGGCAGCATCTTCCTCATCTTGCGGGCGCATCAGGCTGCGGAAGAGTGCAGTGCTTCCAGTAGCTGGAGGGAGGCGGCTGCTTCTTGTCTGACCACCCCTACTTGCCTTTGACACACTTCGTGATTTCACTGGGACAGATACAGGCAGCACCATGGTGAATGGGCGCTGAACCAATGGGGCAGAGACCTAAACAAATGTAACAAAGAAATTAATAAATAATCCATCCATAAATATTAAAGACTTACTTTGTATTGTTTTGCATGAAGAGCCCACTAGGGGCAGCCTAGACGACAATGTATAGATGGCAGTGTGGGGACCTGACTCTCTTGTCCCGATAAAATAAATAATTAGATTTCAGAATTATGACTTGGTTAACTTGTTGGTATATTTTCTATATATGATTTATAGATTTGTTTCATTTATGTTTTTAGATGTTACTGAGGACCTTTTTCAAGCATGTAGATGATCTGAATCCACTGTGTGAACGCATGTGACCATTTAATGCTGGCAGGCTCCTGAAGTCACGCTTACACACCATACACAGCAGCCTGTAACACACATATTGGAATCATTGACATTAAAATGTATAAATAAACATTTAAAACTATAAACATACTTATTATTGATAGAGATTGGGGTTACCTGGTGTCAAGACTCTCAGCGGTATGCTCTGTTTGCATCTAAAAATTAACAGAAGAAAAATAAAACAACAGAATAAAGTTATGGTGACATTATTATTTATCTGCTTTCTTCATTGTTTCTACATTTAAACACCTACTTTTTATGTTTATTAACTTTATATTTTTTTATATAGTTAGTGTCTGTTACTTGACTGTTTTACCCATATTAGTTACAGAGATTTATTTACCTACTGTCTTCAGCAAATAGATATTTACTGTACATACTTCCATATTTACTATAATCTTTAATAAAAAAATTAAATTAGCATAACAACATACCCAGTTCCAGTCTGCATGACTATCATCTCCTCCTTTCCCTCCTTTCCCTCCTCCACACTCCTCTGTCCAGTTCAGCCCAGTAGAGAGGCTCATAGACTGGGCAGCACTCCTGACATGCTGGCCCTGTCTTGGTGTGGACAAGCTGGTCTCAGACGTGCCAGCAGTGTGAAGTAGACCTGTCAGGTTCTGCATCTGCTCTGTTTGGCTTGAGAGGAGGCGCTGGCTTGTCTGATGCTGGTGGTACTGACTTGGATCAGAGGTCTGATCACTGTTTATCTGGGTGTGAAAACCTGTTCTCTCTGTCCTGGGGTGCATTTGAGGACTGGGGCTGGAGACTGCTGGGGTTTGAGGGTAATGAGGACTTGGACCAGGAGTTGTGGGGCTACAGAAAGGCTGCGGAGCATTCAGGTAGCCATCCTGGAAAAACTGGGTGCTGGAGAAGTCTTCAGCCGGGTTGAGCTCTGTGGCACTCCACCCTCCCACAGAGAGCCTGTGGGGAGATGGATCAGCTTGATGGGCTCCTGCAGATATGGAGTCCAATGCGGCGCACTGAAGTTGGGAAACGGTTGGCTCCAGGTGCCTCCAGCTGTCCTCACCTGGATTAGACGTGTCACTATGTGTGCACACACCATTGAAAAGAAGTGTTTGAGCATCGTAAGATCTATGTGTGTTCTCCAAGGAATCTTCATGTTGAGGTAAACCAGAACTGAACTGGTTCTGGTTCTGAAAATCCAGATGAGCTGAGGTTTGGTTCTGTTTTAGATCAGAAAGGGAGAGAGGTTATTGATCAATCTGTGTTCAGGATGAGAGAAAATAGTTCCGTTTTTGTTTTCTTACCTGGTAGGAGAAACTGTTGCCATTAAGAAGGCAGGAAAGTTCAGAGTTGGATTCACATTTGGCCCAGTTTGAATGATCTAAGTCTGGATCGGGATTCTGGCAGAAGAAGTTGTGCTGAGATGAGGAGAAGAGGTGAGGGGAGGATATCTGTGGCTGCAGTTCAGGATAAAGGGCATGCTGAGTTGGGGAGAGGAGGTGAGGGGAGGTTATCAGTGGCTGTTGTTCAGGATGAGGGGATGTCACCTGAGCATAGGGTATAAGGTGGGGAGAGGTGACAGGAGGATAAGCAAACTGAGGGGAGGTCAGCTGGGGAGGAGGGGGGTGAGGGGATGGAGTCTGAGGGGAGCTTATCTGAGGCTGATGGAAGAAAGGGGAAGAGGATCCCTGCTGCTGGGGGAAGAGGTGAGGGGACGTAACCTGAAGATGAGGAAATCAATAAATGAGTAAATTGATGAGTAGAAGTTAGTAAGATGATTTTTTTTTTTTAACAGTAATAATTATTATCTAAATAAGGAAAGAAAAAATAAAAATGATGACCTTGGCGTGTGGAGGATTTCCATGGTTCCTGAATGAGTGGGGGGAGGAGAGGGAAGGTGGGGTCTGGGAGGGGTGGTAGGTGATAGGAGGGGTAGATGATGAAGAATATGTCCAACAGTCAGACATGATGTCATGCGCATGCACACTTGTTTGACCTGAATGTGCTTCTGTGCATGATTGTGATCAGTAGATGCTGCTTTATCTGGATGGCATCTTCATGAGAATCTGCAGTGATGCAATTGAAGCCTGGTTAGTGACACTCTGGGTTCTGTGCAGAGAATGAATGCGGATGTGTTCTTAGAAAAGATGAGCAAGAGGAAAAATTGCTTACTGTTTTGTGGAAAATCTCAAAAAACTCTATTAGCAAACTCTTTTGATGTCTTTTTTCTGTGAGTGTGTGTGGTCTTATTTTGAGAATATATGATAGAGGTAAAAAAAAAATTTAAGATTTAATTCATTTCTTTTGCTTTTTTCACATCTAGATTGTTGTTCATTAGTCACAATATCAATTGAAAACCTTAGATCTGAATCTGTCTTGATAGGGGTTGTCTGCTGAGTTTGAAATGCAGCTATACTAATGTTCAAAAGGTTTTGGTCAGAATGAAATGTTTTTGTCTTTGAAATAAATTTTGAAGTCAAATAACATTAAGTTGAAGTGATAATGAATGATTAATGAGAGTTTGTGTAGGCACACAGACATACTAAAAAACAGATGTGGGGCAACATCTGGTTAGCCTTTATTTAGCTGTAAAACAGTCACTGAAAACTGGGCAGTGTTTAGTTTAGTTCAAATTTCGACAAAGATTGATGTGTTTTTGGAGCCCTGATATAGCCTTGAATGTATGATTCCATCCCACAAAGCAAAAACATCAGGAGCAACAACTCAACAACTTTTAAACGTGAGAAGGCATTTCCTCTTTACACTAAAAAAGGGCAGCACGGTGGCACGGTGGTTAGCACTGTTGCCGCACAGCAAGAAGGTCCTGAGTTCAATTCCACCATCAGGCCGGGGTCTTTCTGTGTGGAGTTTGCATGTTCTCCCCGTGTTTGTGTGGGTTCTCTCCGGGTACTCCGGCTTCCTCCCACTGTCCAAAGACATGCAACTTGTGGGAATAGGTTAATTGGAAAATCCAAATTGCCATTAGGTGTGAATGTGAGCGCGAATGGTTGTCTGTCCCTGTGTGTTGGCCCTGCGACAGACTGGCGACCTGTCCAGGGTGTACCCCGCCTCTCGCCCTATGACAGCTGGGATAGGCTCCAGCGCCCCCCGCGACCCTGAAAAGGAGAAGCGGAAGCGAATGGATGGATGGACTAAAAAGATATCAAGAAAAGAGAAAGGTCAGCCCTTCCATCCATCTTCTTCTTAGTAATAGAGCCTTTCCACACAGTCCAATGCAGTCCTACTGTATTGCAGGTGGTCCTGGCTTACAGTTCCTGATAACTGGCTGATATGAGGAAGGAAGTTTATTTTCTGATAAATTCTATTTTAAGTAAAGCACTCTTTGCCATATACCTAGAGCCAGTTTCTGGTATATGGGGTCTCATCTGGGATATTCAAACCAGTTGGTAAGGTTAGAGCTTTTGAACTTGCCAATGGTCAACTTAGCTTGCATTTGCTGAAGCCTAAACTCATTTTAATTGTTTTTCTTGAGCGCCAAGATTGTGAGGAGTTTCACACAAGATGTTGTTGTCTTTGGATGATGACTTAAACTTGTTTTGTACCTTTGATGTTAGAACACAACATTAGTTCTCTATTTGTTTGTTTGTTTGTTTCTCTATTAGTTTGGATAAGCAATGCAAGACCTTGCAAGATTAAAGTGGTTGAAGTCTATAGGTGACCCGTCAGGATAGTTTTTTTACTTTAGCAGAGCAGAAAACATGGCTAGTTGAATCATTGGCTAAGTGCCCACCACAAGTATCCGTGTAGGGTTGAGATTTGTTGTGCCTTCACCTTTGCAACTTGTAGACTGTGGCTTATTTGTATTACTTTACACCACTAACCCACGCAAGCAGACAAATCTTTTAACATTGCAACACCTCCACAAATTCCAACAAGAAAGTCCCCAGTTCATCAACAGATTCAGAGCCCTTGTAGCTGCAAGACATCATTTTCTAAGAGTCTTTACAACAACCTGAAAATGCCCACATAATATGACCACCTTGATTTAAATTTGGTTCAAATCAGATGTACTAAACACAGCCCAATTTTCAATTACTTTCGGGCTGCACAAATGCTACCTAAATTTGGCCCTGAAAACATCATCAGTAGAGGTCCAGTGCTTGGTGGGTATGTACACCCATTTAGATACTCCATGAACTCATTCATCTCTCCCAGACTGGATCTAATAATTTTTTCTGGGTGATATTCTGAGGAGCTCAGAAAAAAAAGTGACAACTTTCTGTTTTCCAGCACAAGCCTGATTTTATAGACGTGTATGAAAAATTAGTCTACAGCTCACTTGGTCTCTGAGCTTAGTGAACACTTTTACAATGAGTTTATATGTCAGTCTTACTTTCAAGTCCACTTCATCAAGTCTTCTTTTCAGTATAATCAAACTTTAAGCTTACTTTGGAAATTATGTTCCAATTAGAATTGCATGTTTCAAGTGAAAATCCTTATTTCTAACTTTTTTGTTGTTATGCTATAGGGCACGTGTTGAGCATTTTAGTTGTTGCCGTCATCAGGTAACACTATAGCTTCCTAATTTTAACAAATATAGCTCTTGTTAAGAAATACTGCCTCTTCAATGGCTGAAACCCTGTACAAAAAGTTAGCAGTCAGAAATAACTGTGTTTAAGCACTGTTAGTGTGCGTAGAAAGGCTCTGCTGACCTATACTGTGCAATGGAAGGTTTAACTAAACTCAAAGTAGACCTGTCATTACTAAGTAGACCACACGGTGCCTATATGACTAAGTGTGAATGTGTGATAACACTTCTAAGAATTCACACCCAGAGATGATTAAAATTCATCCTTTCTTAAAGTGACACCTCCAAGTTTTATA
The DNA here is from genome assembly GCF_056152115.1 of Neolamprologus brichardi. NCBI lineage: Eukaryota > Metazoa > Chordata > Actinopteri > Cichliformes > Cichlidae > Neolamprologus > Neolamprologus brichardi. The sequence goes on from NC_142125.1 coordinate 18,922,695, forward strand.
TGAAGGTCAACACCAACATTGTATTTCATTCTTTTTCTTCTGTTTTCACATCTGGATTTTAGTTTATTTTTTTTATGTTTTTTTTTTTCTAGAAAAGATAATGAAGCCTTTTAAAACATGTACAGTTTTATATAGAGACAGAGAGTTTCCACCTTAACTGTAAACATATGCATTGTTTAGAGCGAAAACGTCTATGCTGAAAAAGTTAATGTGACAGATGCACAACAGTAAATATTACAAACGAACAAACGGAAAGTAAAAATCAAGAAGAATGACAGCGAACATTTCGTTTGAAATGCAAAAATGAGCGCTCACCTGAAACATCATCCACTCAGACTGGCTGACTCTGACCGTGTGTGTGTGTATGTGTATGTGTGTGTCAGGATGTGGTCACATTCTCTTCCTCTCTTTGGTCGATTCTTCATACTCTGCGCTTCTTCCTCATGATTAAGAGTTTAGAGGCCCGAGGAGACCAACGCGTTCAAAGAAGGAAATGTAAGACACAAAAACTATCAAATGAGAATCTTAAAAAGCACAAAATATGTGAATAAATGAAGATTTTTCAATCTTAATGCTGACTGAATCAATGTGGTTAACAACTTTATTCTACTACAACAAAGTGGGTAAAATAATTTTATAATCTCAACAGATGTTGCTGCAGATGTTCGAAACACTTTGTTTTTTGGCGGCTTTGGTGACCATGTTGGTGCTTCCTGAAACGTCCAGATTAAAGAAAGACAGTAAAACTGCACAGATTATTCTAATTTGAAGTTTACTTTGAGAATAATCAAGCACCCAGAACATTTATATTTCTATTTTTGCATATGCAATTTTTGTTAATAATGGCATTTTTAAAAAATATATACATATATATATAGTTCTGTGTTATAAAACAAGGCCTTAGTTGTCTGTATTCTCCTGTCTACGTCTGTGTTAATTAGAGTTAAAGCACATAAAGTACATTTTAATTCGAGAAAATGAAGATAAATAAACAGAATACTAAACTTTCGGTGGAACTGTTGTCAGCTATGTTGCAGTGCAGCACGGCCGCTTTCTCAGTGAAGGACTGAGTTCAAGTCAAGTCTCAGGAAAGGCGGAAATACATAAATCTGAACGCTTTGTATTTCCAAAATAAAAGCAGTTATTCCGCTTCTTTCTGTCAGCAATTTTTAAGTGATAGAACATAACTTATAAACACACATTTATAAAAGTATTTTTTTAAAAGAAATTAGATTTAGATTTTGTAACTATATTAATTTCCTCGCTACCCGTTTGACAGTTTGTGGCAAGGCTCTTTTTTTTGCAGCAGGATGCGAAGTCCTTTGTCTTAGTTTTTTGTTACGTGATAAAAGTCAGTCAGATCAAAACTTTCGTTTCATAAATGCATTAGTTACATTCAAGTTAGTATTTTCTCTTAATAAAATGTTAAACAGACACAAGTTGAATTTGTGTTCAATTCATGTCTAAACCTGTTAGACCCAATTTTGTCTCCCCTATGTTATAACTGTTAACAAGTGGGTGAATTTTACCCGCGTGGCATGTCCTACTGGGAGGAGGCCCCAACATAGACCCAGGACTAGGACCCAGAGATTGTGTTTATTGGCTACCCTAGGAATGGCTCAATGAGGAGGTGACAAGACGGAGGTCTGGAATTCCCTGCTTCTGCCCACTATATACGAATTCAGATAAATGGAAGAAAATGAATAGATGATTTGTCATTTTGTTGTTTTAGATTTTGGCTTTTATTGAAATGGTTGTTATTCATTTTCAAAACGTGTACATCACTTCTGATGTTAACTTGTGATATTTTAGTAATACATAAACATCTTTTGTAGTATCATGTTTTATCATATTTATTATTGGTTTGTTTTCAGTGTTTTTCTTCTTTGTTGTTTGTCAGGAGTATAACATGCAATGATAATGCATAATGCAAGGTGGCGCACAGTTAAACGGCATAATTTATGACTGAATAATCTGATAAATGGTTTAAAATGTCTTTATTATTAGTTTTTGACATATTCAATTTTACAGTTTTAAAATTTTGCTTAATATCTGAGTGTTCCTTAGTTTTACTCTGCGTTTTGTTTTCTCATTTGTCGACTAAGAAATTAGTTGCCAGGAACTTCCCTAATATTAAATTACGCAGGACATGCAAATTCATAACCAGTTAAATGAATTAATTTGTGATTGTGTTTTTTTTCTTGTTGTCACAGATTTTTAAATTCTATTTAAATTTGTAATTATTGTTTTAAGTTATATATTTATTTATTCAGTTATTTATTTGCTATTATTATATATCAATTATGTATTTTTTATTAGTTTTGTGATAATTATTCATATTGTTTGTTGTTTATTTCGTTGTTTTTGTTGTTTAAAGATAAAACCAACTATATACTGTGACAATAAAATAAGGTGTATAAAAATCTGTGTAAGGCTTTGCGTGGTTTTACTTTGAAGGTTCGAAGCGGAAGTTGATTGCAGTTCGTGTCCGTACCAGCAGCTCATCTTCGGTCCGGGTCTGCGGAGACCAGCATCCGCTTTCAGTCCCGGTAAGCACGGTCTGTGAGCGGCTGTTTGTGCACGTGAAGTGACTTACAGCTGCAGCTCGTGTTTTAAAAACAGCGCGAGGAGTTAGTGGGAAGCTAAAGCTAACAGCTACAGGACGTTCGGGGAAGCAGGAGTCTGTGTCGTCAGACGTTACGTTGTACGTCGTGAACGTGGTGCAGTTTAAAAAACAATGATACAAAGTGTCTGTTTATGTTGCTGTTTCTGGTCCTTTATGGTTTTTGTCATTAAAATAACTTTGTGGCCAAATGTAATAGGAAATGTCTCAAACTTATTAAAGAAAAAGGTTTAAGAGCTCCATTTCTGCCAAATGATAAGGTTCAAACAGTTAATCAATTACCAGAAATATATTTCATATTCCTTTTCTGAGTAAAATATATAAAATATTGAGATATTAGTGAAATGTTACAGATGAAAGCTATTTTAAGCTAAGTGAGTTTTCCATCAGTTTTTTTAGTTTTTTGTCCTTCCACCTGAAACGCTGACAATAATATCTATGATGGAAAAAGTGCACACACAAAAAGACAAAAATTCATTTCCTGTTGCTTTTATTTTGACATTTCAGATGTTCCTGACCTCCTGACATGAAGTGATGTCAGAAAGCACAATGATGTCACAGGTCAAAAAGACGTTTTCTCTTTTAAACCAGCGAGCCTGCTCCTGGTCCTGCTCCAGATCCAGCTCCAGCTTCTTCACAGACTCTGACAGTGCAGGATTAGTTCTCCAGTCTCACTCCACTGATGTGTACCAAAATCTGGCTCTGGAGGACTGGATTGACGCCAACGTGGAACTGCAGGGGCGTGGCATCTTGCTGCTATGGAGGAATCGGCCCGCCGTTGTCATCGGGCGCCACCAGAACCCTTGGACTGAGTGCAACCTGCCGGTCATGAGGAGAGCGGGCATCCCTCTGGCTCGCAGGCGGAGCGGCGGTGGGACGGTCTTCCATGACCTGGGCAACCTGAACCTGACCTTTTTCACTTCCAAGAAGGCGTACGACCGGCAGAGGAATCTGAAGGTGGTCACAGACGCACTGAGGCGCCTCCGGCCCGGACTGGACGTCCAGGCCACCGACAGGTTTGACATCTTACTGAACGGACGATACAAGATCTCAGGTACGAGGCCAGAGTGAGTGAATGAAAGCACAAGAAAGCAAATAAGGGAAGAAGATTAATTAATTACAGTAGAAATAAAAAATAAAAATAATAATAATATTAAAAAAAAATTGTATCTGTTTTTAAATGTTGTTTTAATATATTTTTCTTTATCTGCTCTCAGACTATTAAATACACCGACTCTGCAGCTGGATTAATAAAAACTAAAAATAGACGTTTCCATGTGTCTGATTGGTCACATGCTGCTTCTCTGTTTATTTTTGTGTAGCTTTGATGTTTACATTCATGTTTCTGTTGTTTACTATGAGTGTTTGTTACCAGGTCATCATTGTTTACATTGTTTATTTGTTATTTTGTTTTTTTATGTTCAGGCACCGCATCCAGACTGAGCAGGAAGTCGTCGTACCATCACTGCACGCTGCTTCACTCTGCCGATCGCTCCGCCCTCTCGTCCGTGCTCCGCCCTTCCTGCCCCGGCATCCAAAGCAATGCCACTCCCAGCGTCCCCTCGCCTGTTGCCAACCTCCTAGACCATGCCCCCTCCCTGCAATGGGAGGAGCTCCTGGGTGCTCTGGTGCAGCAGTATAACACAGGTACGGTCTTCCTGCACCCCAAAGGATACGCTCTGTCTGTATTCAAACGTTTCTGCTTCATTTATTTTTATCTTGTTTCAGAGTTTGGCCTCCACTCTGCGTTGACCGACATAGACCCAACTAATGAGTCCATGTTTCCTGGTGTGGGTGAGATGGAGGTGGAGCTGCGGAGCTGGGACTGGACATTTGGGAAGACGCCTAAGTTCACCATGGAGACGCAGTTGGAACTGACGAATGAGCAGCCGCCCGCTCGCTGCTCTGCTCGCTTGCAAATGGAGGTGAAGAACGGGCAAATCGAGAGCTGCCACTTGGACGTCCCTGTGGAGTGGCTCCCCGTGCGGCTAAGCGGCGAGCTAAGCAGTGTGCTGATTGGGGAGAGGTTCTGTCCACATCGAGCCGCCGCTGCCTTCAGTGCAGTGCTACGCTCAGAGAGCGGGGCAACGCACAGACGACTGCACCGCCTGTGTGACGCCATGCTCACTGTGATGGGCTGAGACGAGGCAAACATCAAACACAAGTGAGATGCTGCCCCCTGCAGGCTGCATGCCACATTACAGCCGGTTAAAACCTTAGAAATGGAGGAGATGTCTGTATGTCTGATGGGCAGATCATCTGAGCAAAAAATCTGATCAATCAATAAAGGAAATGATCATCACAGCTGAGAGGTTTTCCTGGAACAGACATTTACGGACATCTGAGTTTTCATTTTTTACCCTCTCGAGTGAACAGAGCTGCTTTTTCACTTTATTTGAAATGCTTGAAAGGAGCTGCTGTAATTTAGTCACAGCTGTGAAAACTGTTCATGAAAATTCACACAGGTTATTATTTTCTGTATTTTATTTGGTAAAATACAAAAACAACTACAACAAAAATACAAAAACTCATAAATTATTATCGCCTTCATTTCTCTCATCAGCTAATGCTTTTTTCTTTATAAATGCATAAAACTACATTTGAAAAGGTTTTCATACAGCAAAACAAGATCTACAAGAGGCCTTTTAACATTTAACTTTAACATAACTTTAGTATTTAACATCTAAATATTTAGACGAAAACACAATTGTTTTAGGAAATTCACAAAAACAATAAATCAAACAGTTTTTAAGCACACAAATCAAAACATACAGGTAAAAATGAATTTACTGTAACCTCCTTTAACTTTAATTATTTTATTATTATTATTTTATTAAGCATGTACTGTAAAATAACACCTAACTCTCCCGATAAATGTGCCAGCACTATTATGGTATATATTCATTTTCTTAAATAAATATTTAAATGTAAGTTGATGTGTATACTGTCGGGTAAAAATCAGCCTAAAACACCATATCATTGCATGTATTTGAACCAGTATATCAATTCAAGCACAAAAATATGCTCAGACTTTCAAAATAAAAGTCTGTGGGACAAAGTTAATAATGATGCAAAGCATGTGGCTGAAGGAAACGAATGCATCATCAATAATACAGTTTTATTGTAAGTCATCAGACCGAAGGCGTACAACGCATGCGCAAAAGTACCGATTCAGCCACGCGTGCTGACCAATGACTGGAGGGGAATATAACAGGAGGTGTCACTCTGACAGTTTCTCCGTGAACAGACAGTCACGTGATATCATTATTTAGGAGAGAAGCAAGTATTAAATAAAATAATAAGATAAGCAATGGAAACTGATAATAGCGTAATTAAATATTTGCTGTATGGAGAGGAATGGCATTTATACATCACCTTTATTCGCCACTTTAAGTATTTAGACTTTTTGACATTTTTCAACTTTGATAGTAAAAGTTAATAAAATCATCAGCTGTGGAAAATAAACCCAAACTCTAGTGGATATGTCACTAGGGTGACCATATTTTGATTTCCAAAAAAGAGGACACTTGGTCCAGACATGGAGAACTTACTGTTTGCTTAAATAAAACTTTAACATATTTAAACGATGCCTTCTCTGTGCGGTTAATAAAAGGTGAAATAAAAAATGTCATATAGGCTTTTACAAGTCAACAAGTGCAAAAAGAGGACGGTTGGTCACCCTAGGATGTATGACATTAGAGGTGGAGGAGGAGCGGAGTGGCCCCTCCTCGTGGTCAGTAGGAGATCTTTTCCCGCTGTGAGCCGTCGTGTGCGTCGGCCAACACAGAGCAAAGTAAGCGGAGACCTGAAGCTTCAAGATGGGGAAGAAACAGAAGAAATCCGGAGAGGACAGGTAGGGAGCGCACCGGCTACCGATAAACATCACTGGTCCGCACTGACACCGAGCCCCATTGGGGCTCTCCCGGCCCGTGAACACCCCCAGACCGGCCCGTTTTCCCGCTGCTTACAGTGTTAGCTTAGCGGCTAGCCGTGCTAGCGGATGCTAACCACGAGTCTGTGAGGGAGTGAGGCAGCGAAGCTTTAAACAGCCTGAATGTGGCTTAAGGAGAATTACAGAACAGCAGGCGGGCTGACACGGGCGAATCCGGGTTACCCTAGGCCTGGGTGGGCCCCCCCGCCAGCTGCGGGGCTCACGGGAGCCACATGTGTCCGCGTTAGCCGCCTCAGAGCCGGCTGCTGTAAGAGGCGGCCTGCAGTTGCTGTAACGGAGACACATCACCTGTGAGCAAAGACCTGCTCGGTGACGCAAGCCTGGCTGAATCACCTGATCCGCTGCGGTCACGGCTATCCCCAGGTACAGCACAGATGTGCAGTTGTTGCTCCTTTATTGACGAGTAAGCTCTAAAACGTGATTATAGTGAATATAAACAGAGCAGGCAGGTACAGACACGCCACAGTCTGGGAGCGATCACCTGCTCGTGAAAGGAAAGTTTGATCGGGTTTTGGTACGCTGATGAAATCGGTCACCTAATCTTTCATTTATAATCAATACTAATAATGCACTAATAATAGTCGAGAGGCTTCAAACTGGTTTTAACCCTCCATGGACACCGTTTCACGAGCCCACCTGCTCGTGAAACGCTCTGATCAGATTAAACGGCTCAGGGAGGGAAACTCACACTAATTAGCTGAAATAAACATTTAACTCAAATATAGATATAACGGGAGTGATGATACACAGGGCTCGCAAAATTTCAAAATCCCTGGTAGCCCTTCGGGCAGGGACTCTTCAGTCTTTGGTAGCCCAAAATAAATTTAAGTAGCCCGAATAAAAAAGAGAACAATTTTTTTGATTGATGTTAATCAAAAAATTGTTGAAACACAAATTACAACATTGTATAAAAATTACAATCATCAACTCAAATACTTGGTTCTAATTAAACAGAAATTTCTACGAACTTGTAAGAACTGTAGAACATGAATCAGTCTGTGTCAGATCCTGAATTTGAATTTTCCACTGAAGTCACGGGTTTTTGAAGTTTGCAAAGACTGCTAAATTGTGCCAGTGGTAGTTCACCCTTTGCAACATAGTACGCTGTTCTAAGCAGATTTTTCAGGTTTATTTTTAGTATGTTATTTGCAATTGGTGTTTGTTTTTGGAAAGATATTGCAGACTGAGCAATAATGCATTTCTTGCATTTCTCATGGGTTCTAACGGGGGCCTTTCTTAAAATTATTGGTCCCAGTAACAAAGGCGCTTGTCGACTCAGAAATCGAGGGAAAACCAACAACACACCCGGCAGAACATTATGTTATTTACACGGGTGCACATAAGTGGTCCGCATGTGCGCATTCGCTGTCAAAATAAAAGTCGCGCACCAGATAAGAAGTTGCAACGCGCGTTTGCGTCCATATAAAAGGCACTGTTTTTGTCCGCTAGAGTGGGATTTTCACGGCACATTCCGCACCACATCTCTGTGCGTTCATCATTTGTTTGAAGCCAGCTCACCTCCTGCAACCACTTTTCCGAGAATACGCACTTCTTTTGTGGTTCGGACTCCTTCTGACATTTCTTTGGAGGTGGAGGAAAACCAAAGTAATTGCTTAAAGGAGCTTCTTCGACATCTTTAAGAGTTCTAAACAAATGTCTGTCCTCCCCCAGAAAATCTTATGTACGCAAACACGCGTTGCAACTTCTTATCTTGTGCGCTCTTTTTATTTTGACAGCGAATGCGCACCTGCGGACCACTTATTTATGGTTATTTAGCTCGTCATATTGCAGCCACAGAAATTCTTTTGTCCATGAAACCATAAAGCTGCACTTTCTTTTTGCCTTATAGTCTGATTTGTCATAACTTTTCCGTTTTGTGGTAAGCTTTTCTTTGGCTGTCACTTCTTCACCCTGACCTGTCTTATTTGGCTCAGCAGAACTAAAATATATATCCTGCTGCTTTTACACACGCACTCACATAACGCTCAGCGATTCTCTGCGCGATCAACCTCTCACATGTTTAAGCTTGCTGCGGGAGATTTCGCTTGTCATGTTTGCATAGTAAGGTAACGATTGATAAGACGATGCCAGAGGAATTGGTGCGCAAATTATCGTCACTCACCAATCAGTGCTGTCGTCGCTCTCTATACACAGTTCAGCGATTGCAAAGTGAAAGCAAAAAAAATTGACATACATTTTTCCTTCCTATGATAGCCCGACGGGCAGGGCAGAGATAGATTTTGGTAGCCCGACTTGAAAAATCGCTAGCCCCGGGACGTCGGGCTAGCGATTTTGCGAGCCCTGATACAAACACTGACGTCACAGATGGAACATGAAACTCCTGCCAGATGTTGGGTTTTAATATTATTGTTTTCTGTGTTAAAGCGTATTGGGGTAGTAATGCAGCTTCTAGCAAAAGCTTATATTAAATTCATTTGTAGTTTCTTGTCTGCTGATTTTTACTGTCTGTGTTTTTGAACTTCTCCTTACACCTTTGCAGGTTTTATGTTTATTGTTTGTTTTGTTTTATTTGTTTGTGTTTCATCTTTGTTTATGACTCTTTACTCGTTATTTGTGCACGTTACCATTATTTTTTTATACTTCATTTTTTTTCTAGTTTTTTCTAGTTTTTCTAGTTTCCTGTCATAACTTTTTCCATTTTTTCTTCATTCTTGAGGAGGGTTTTTGGTGCTTTTTTTAAACTTTGCATTTAACGTTTGGTTGCTTTGTAATTTTTGTTTTATCTTTTTGTGCATCTGTGCATCTTTTTCTGCACACATTGTCTCTTTATGAACTCACTTCTAAGGTTTTCCCTCACAACATATTAACAGTCTGTGTGTGCAGCTTTTTTTTAGGCCTACTCAGTAATCCAAATGTGCCTCCAGCTCACTTTGTAGATAAATTTAAACTTTGAAAGTTTGATCTAAAATGCCAGAAAATCTCAGATGTAATTGATAAATCAGCGGTTTGTTTTTGCCATACTTCATCTTCAGTTTCACAGAGCAGATTAGATGTCTTCCTTTGTGAGTCTGAAACCAGATGATATTTGATTTACAGTGACTTGAGGGAACACAATCCGTGGTTACAGCACTGCTGTCGCTTTGTGCTCGCTGTGCCTCAGAGGGCTGATGGGAAATGAAAGGAAATGAGGAGTCAGCAGCTCTTCACATTCACATTCTTCTGATACAAAGAGAAACACAGTCTAACTCGGTCTCCTCTCGCAGCCCGTGTTCTCAGTGTCTGACCAGGTTTTAGTCGGGTGTCACTCCTGTGCTCTGATCGACCGTTTTTCGAATCTGTGCTCAGTGCCAAAGATGACATCGATGCTCTGGCGGCGGAGATTGAAGGAGCCGGAGCTTCCAAAGAGCCAAAGGGAAAGAAGAAGAAGAAAGCAGGGAAGAAAGATGACTTTGAGTGAGACATTCTTCCAGATAGTTTTTATTTTAATCAAGCTTACTGCTTTGAAATTTCCTAAAACAGTTCTTTCCTCCTCTTCCAGTGAGGATGACATCATGAAGGAGCTTGAGGAGTTATCGCTCGAGAGCACAGGAGGAAAGGGGAAGGTAAACGCATCCGAGGGGCACTTCAGCTAAAAAATGCTTTTTCAGTCAGAGAGATTGAAGATTTGTTCTGATACAAAGAATCTCTCTCTGTGCAGAAAACAGACATCACAGAAGAAGTAGAGAGTTTCGAGCCTCCTAAACCGGAGAAGAAGAAGACCAGAAAGGGAAAGAAGGGCGTAGCCAGCCCCGAGGATGAGGAGGGTGATGATGCTGAAGGTCATGTTGATGGAGAAAGGAACGGAGAACAAAAGGAAAAGAAGGTGAAATAATGAACATAAACGTCATATCATAGAAATAAGAGCACAGACTCTTTAGAAAGTGTCTAAATTTCTATTCTTTGCTCCTCCAGGCCCCACCTCCTACTCCTGCTTCAGAATCTGACGATGACAGCAGCTCACAGTCTCGAATGAAGGCCAAAGGAGGAAAGAAAGGAGGCAAAACATCTTCAGTGTCCGACGAGGAGGAGGACCAGGACAAAGGTATGAGGAAAGGAGAAGAAGGAGGCAGCGTTGGTGGAAAGGATGACTCCGAAGACGATGAGGAGTTCACCTCCAGGAGAGACAAGAAGAAGAAGAAAGGGAAGCCTTTGAAGGCCGAGAGCGAGGATGAGGAGGAGCAGCAGGAGGACAATGGCACCTTCAAAATCAAGACGGCTGCACAGAAGAAAGCAGAGAAGAAGGAGAGGGAGAGGAAAAAGAAGGAGGAGGAGAGGATGAAGCAGAAGAAGCAGAAGGAGAAGGAGGGCAGCGTGGAGCCAAAGAAAGAGCCAGAGAAGAAGACGGAGTCGGCGCCTCCACAAAATGCGCCTCCTGCAGCAGTGTTGGAAGAACAGGAAGGGGCAGAGGCAGCAGCAGAGGGTAAGTTATTATCAGGAAAAACATGAAATCGTGTGATGCCATTCAGTGTGACGTGTTTCTTCTCCTTCTGCAGAGGAGCCGGAGGGCGACAAAAAGAAGAAAGACAAGAAGAAGAAGAAAGGAGAGAAAGACAAGGATGAGGACAAGAAGAAGAAGGGACCTAGCAAGGCCACAGTGAAGGCCATGCAGGAGGCCCTGGCCAAGATGAAGGAGGTGGGGCATTGTGGGAGACGTAGTCATGGAGATCATGATGGGATGGGTGCTTGATATCTGAGAATGATTAAACTGTTTTTGCAGGAGGAGGAGCGAGCCAAGAAAGAGGAGGAGGAGCGACAGAGGAGGCTGGAGGAGCTGGAGAAGGAGAGGCTGGAAAAGGTAAAATACAAAGCTCCACCACCTCCTTCTTCTTCTTCACTTTTGTCTTTCCTGTCGTCTCATCGCGAATCGCTGTGGCATCGGTTTTGCTGCCCTTGTAGGAGCGCCTGGAGCAGGAGCGCAAGGAGAAGAAGAAGCAGAAGGCGAAGGAGAGGAAGGAGCGCCTGAAGAAGGAGGGGAAGCTGCTGACGAAGGCCCAGAAGGAAGCTCAAGCTCGTGCTGAGACCATGCTCATGTTGCTGCAGGCTCAGGGTGGGTGCTATGACCAGGACAGACTGGAAGGGGCGCTAAGAAGGGTTACAGAAGTATAATGCAGTCATTCCAGTACAGTCAGCGCTGTACAGCTAATATGATCGTGTGTGTGCAGGTGTTGATGTGCCATCCAGAGACAAAGAGGTGCAAAAGAAGAAACCTGTTTATAGAGACAAGAGGAGGAAGAAGCCCGCCACCCAGACTCCTGAAGGTACAGCCCTGCTGCTCGCACCAGCCGAGAGACGCTACAGTCCTCCTGCTGGTCATATAATAAAAATAATTTTGTCATTTCCCTTCCCAGAAACATCAGAAGTGACCTCGCCGACTTCAGAGACTCCAGAGCCAGTTGCAATGGAAACAGAGGCTGAGGCACCGCCTGCAGAACCAGGTAAGAGCTGCAGGTGTGAAGTGGAGGTATCGGCTGGTGTTTTATTGCGCTGAACAGAAGTTAACTTGTTTCTGTTCTGTCTCTGTGTTTAGAGGTGAAGCCAGAAGCTGCTGTGGATAACTGGGAGGCCATTGCCAGTGACGAGGAGAAAGGTGAGAGCCTTGGTCACCTGAAATGATTCGATTCTTTCCTCTGTTTTCACATCTAATAAACTGCAGGGGAAAAAAGACAGTTTCATCTCCAGTCAGAGGGTCGGTGGTTCGATTCCCAGCCTTTTGAGTTAAAATGTCCGTGGCAGGATATACTGAAGTCCAAAAAGCAGCTGTAGCATGTGTGACTGTTGGCTTTGAGGGAACTAAATTCTTTATATGTTGCTTTTATTTCATGAATAAAAAGAAAGGAAAACGGGGCTCAGCAGGACACGACGAGAAGCAGGTACTGAAACTATGCTGTGCAGGCAAATGCTTGTTTTAGTACCCGAAAGGCATGGCTTAGATTTGTGCTTGTTTTAGTACCAACTAGGCATGTCACATATGTGTTTCTTAAACATTAAAGTAGGTCTAAGCTTGGTGTGTGTTAGGTGTGCCCTTTTGGTATCACAAAAGCATGTGCAAGCTGTTTTATAGTATGGGTTAGGCATGTGTTAAATATGTGATGTTTTTCGGTAGCAAAAATGGTCGTACTAAAAAAGGCTCTTTTGGTAGAGACTTAGTATCCCCCCTTTTTTTTGTGTGTGTGTGTGTTGTTGTTGTTTTTTCTTTTGGAAAGGCTAGACCAGGGGTCGGCAATCTGCGGCTCTTTTGTCCTTATACTGCGGCTCCGGGTGGTTTGGGAAAATAAATTAGAAGTATTTAGCTGAAGTGTATTTTATTTGTGTTTAGTTCTTTTTTTAACTTGTAGTTCTAAATTGGAAGATTATTGTGATTTTGAAATATAAAAATAAAATTATATTATATTATTTTTTCACCACTCAAAATAAGCGTCACACTCGCGGAAGCCAGTATACCCGCTGAAACGCTGTGCATTTATCGAGACTTTCGACCCCAGGTAGGCCAGTTATGGATCTTCGGATCCACATTATGTCAGCAGCTCCACCATGAACTATGTTAAAACAAACACCGCTCACGCCTGACAGATGACAGCTTACAGTCCTGCGTAAAGATGAAAGCCCCGATTTGCAGACGCTGTGCGCAGAGTTTCGGGACCAGAAGTCCCATTGTAAACATTTCACGGCAGACCCGACGATGTTTGCATGAACATGCTTTTCTGCATCTCTTTACTGACCACTTTTCACACACGGTTGCTGTACGCATACAGCCGACTGTAGCTTTTCAGCTCACAGCCCGACAACACAACAGCAGAGAGAGCACATACTTTAAGGAGGCGAGGCGTGATTGCGGGTGCCGCTCAGGTGCGTCCGACTTCCCTGCAGCGGCGCTGCAGACCACGCCCCGCCACACACATTAAGCAGGTAAAATACATATTTAGGCAGAATTTTGCAAATATCTATTTTTTCTTTTTCAGCAGCATAGTGCTTTTTTCCCAGTTATTTTTTAAAAGTCAGGTCAAGGCTCCAAAAGCCCAAAGGCGATAAAAGGGTGGCTCACAGCAGTTTTTGTTTGCTGGATCATTTTAGTTCAGCTGGGTGTCTTTCCTTTTGTTATATTTCTTTAAGAGTTCAAAATGTGTTAATTACATAAATAAAATGTAATTTTCTCTGTAGCACTTCATGGAGTTCATAAGCAACACAGCTTAGTTTCTGTGGATTCTTTTAAAAAGCAGTTAAAAAACTTTTTTGTTCAAACAAGCCTTTTGTTGATCTTCGTATTTTATATTCTTTACATTATTTACATTTGATCTTTTACAGTGTGTATAATGTCTATTGATTGTATTGTTTATTTTAATATTTGTGTACAGTGCTTTGTGACTGCCTGTCTGTGAAAAGCGCTTAATAAATAAACTTTACTTACTTACTTTAGTTGTTCACACAAAGCATAAAGGTAAAAAACAGTATATACAGTGTTATCTTCATTTTAGATGTCAAAAAGTATTTGCGGCTCCCAGTGTTTTCTTTTGCGTGGAAACCGGGTCCAAGTGGCTCTTTGTGTGTTAAAGGTTGCAGACCCCTGGGCTAGACTAATTGTGTGTTTTTTCCTATTTATGGCTAGACTAAGCCTGAGGTGTTTTGGTATTGAATAGACTTGGAGAGAATCGTGTATACTTTCATCAGCACTTACTGATTGAGGTGTTTCTGTTTGGTACTGACCAGACTTAGACAAGTTCTTTTTGCTCATTACCAACTAACCGAGGCAAGTACTGTTGTTTGGTACTGATTAAACTAAGGATGTACTTTTATTGGTACAGACTAGCCTTCTTTATTTTTTTGTTTGTTTTTAGGTACTGACTAGACTGAGAGTTCTTTTATTTTTATGCACTAGGCTTGTTGGACTTCAGACTTTCAATATTAAAAACATATGGGCAAGGCCTGTGGTTTTTTTTTGGGGGGGGGGGGGGGGTTTGCTGGCACTGACCAGTGACGTGATGGTAGAGCTCGGTTTGTTTCACTATGACAACATTCATTTTAGACAAACATGTTAAATTTCAGACAAAACCGAACTTAAGCATTAAATGTTATAGCAGTAGAAATTAAAACTTATATCTGTCACCTTTCAGAGCTGAAAAAAGTCCACATTGAGGTGAAGGAGGACATTGCTGCTCCTCCTCAGCCTGCCGCTAGTGAGGATGAAGAGGAGGAGGAAGAAGAGGATGAAGATGATGATGACGAGGAGGAAGATGAAGACGATGAGGACAGTGAGGAAGAAGCTGAAGTGGAGAAGCCAACGGTCGCAAGCCAGGGTAAGAGGAGGGCGCCGAGCGAGGATGAAAGCAGCGAGAGCGAGGACGATGATGGCAGGACGAAAGAGGAGCGACTGTACGACCGCGCCAAGAGGAGGATAGAGGTGAGAGACACTGCAAAATCAGGGGGAGTGACAGGATCTCTCTCTATACCCATCTCTGACTGACGGGTTCTGTTTGTCTCCTTAGAAACGCCGAGTGGAGAACATGAAGAACATCGACTTGGAAACGCTGAGGGCACCAGTGGTGTGTGTGCTCGGACACGTCGACACCGGCAAGACCAAGATCCTGGACAAGGTGATGTTTACTCTCTGCTTACAGAATTTTTACCAACTGTTCCTGAAGATACAACGTTTACTTATTGTTGTTTGTTCTTGTTGTTTGCGTGCAGCTCCGGCACACCCACGTTCAGGATGGCGAGGCTGGAGGAATCACTCAGCAGATCGGAGCCACAAACGTCCCGAAGGAGACCATCGAGGAGCAGACAAAGATGGCTAAAAACGTATGCCATCTCCCTCTGAACAATGAATAAACTGTGTTTATGGTTACTGTGTATTAACCCCTGTGATATTTGTGCAGTTCAACAAAGAAAGCATCAAAATCCCCGGCATGCTGATCATCGACACACCTGGACACGAGTCCTTTAGGTAACGCCCGTCTCTCCTGACTTGCCTGTCTCACTCGCCTGATTCTGTCTGTCGCTAACTGATCTCTCTCTCTGCAGTAACCTGAGGAACAGAGGCAGTTCACTGTGCGACATCGCCATCCTGGTGGTGGACATCATGCACGGCTTGGAGCCTCAGACGCTGGAGTCCATCAACCTGCTGAAGGAGAAGAAGTGCCCCTTCATCGTTGCCCTCAACAAGGTCTGCCAGCTCCTCGACATCAGCCTCACCTTCTTTTTCTTCTTCTCGTGCAAATTTTCTGAGATTGATTTTTTTTTTATTGCCGTTACCAGATCGACCGCCTCTACGACTGGAAGAAGAGTCCAGAAACCGATGTCGTGGCTACACTAAAGAAGCAGAAGAAGAACACAAAAGACGAGTTTGACGAAA
This sequence comes from Neolamprologus brichardi, assembly GCF_056152115.1. NCBI lineage: Eukaryota > Metazoa > Chordata > Actinopteri > Cichliformes > Cichlidae > Neolamprologus > Neolamprologus brichardi. Next base: position 18,938,616 of record NC_142125.1, read on the forward strand.
GAGCCAAGGCCATCATTGTGGAGTTCGCACAACAGGTGTTGATCATCACATCATCATTTATCAGCCAATCACAGCACAACAATGAGAAATACTTATTCATTATGGTCATTGGGCCATTTACTTCCATTCAGTTCCAGATGATAACAGTCTAATAGCAAGTTTTTCTAATGTTTCATTAAAGAGCGTGAGTTAGACAAGAAAATACATAATATACTTAGTATCTATTTTGTATTTATGTATATACTGTATATAATATATACTTACTACTTAGAATATTATACTACTTATAATTAAATATAATCAAAATGTTATTCAAATGGGTAAAACAAAGATTTTTACTGTTTTTATTCAACAAAATAAGCTTCTCAGCAAGTTTTATTATATTATAAAGTCTCCCTAAAAAGTTTTGAACCTGCATTATATAGTAATCTTTTTCACAGTCTGAAAGGAACAGCATGATGATAAGATTGGATGATAACATTTTGTAGTTTAGGGCAGCCTGCATTGAGGCTTGAGGAACACCAAAGACGACATCAAGCTCACTTTCCCTGAACTTTGTTTTCTGTGTGCTGTTTGTCCTCAGGGTCTTAACGCCGCCTTGTTTTATGAGAATAAGGACCCCCGTACATTTGTATCGTTGGTTCCTACGTCAGCCCACAGTGGTGATGGTATGGGAAACCTCATCGCCCTATTGGTTGAGCTCACCCAAACAATGTTGGCCCGGCGGTTAGCGCACTGTGACGAGCTGCGAGCTCAGGTCATGGAGGTGAGTTCAATTTGATCTGTTGTCTCTCCTTTTTCCATTCCTCCACCGTCCAGACACTAACTCCATGTGATCTTTGTGTGTTTAGGTAAAAGCGCTGCCCGGTATGGGAACAACAATAGATGTCATCCTGATTAACGGTCGTCTGCGGGAAGGAGAGACCATCATCGTACCAGGGGTGGAAGGGCCCATCGTCACGCAGATCAGGGGGTTGTTGCTGCCACCTCCACTGAAGGAACTCAGAGTGAAGGTAAACATGTCTTAAATTTTGTTAGAGCAGCTTTTAAACATGTATCTGGCTGAGATGTAGCGGGAAGATTTTATACTATAATGGCTTTGAGTTAAAGTACTCATGGTGTTTAAAGCAGTCAGTTCAACAAAACCTGCTTGTATCTGTTTCATGCAGCTTCCCTCACGTGTATATGAGGGAAGTGACTGTAGGTAATTGTTTAGCAGATAACGATTTGTGTGACACTTTCCCAGGCAAAGCGCTTTATATTAAAAGCATTAAAAAAGGAATTTAAGTAACACAGTCAACGTTTAAAAAAAATAAATTAATTTAATTTAATCCAGTAACCCTGCTGATACAGGTTCACTGCCACTACAGCCAATATATGATGATGGGGCTCCCCCTGCTGGCACATTATACATTTGTTTCTCCTCATTTGTTCATTTGTTCTACTTGTGTGATTATTTTTCATATTTGATCATAAAAGATTTTTCTTTAAAACTAAAAACAAAAACTTAAGGCTGATTTAAAAACGGTATCCTGGACCGTGGGAAACTTTTCTCTGACAAACAGCTTAAAGTTGCCCACAATAATAGTTATATTTTTCTCTAAATCTAAAAGAGTGAGGAATGAGAAGACTGTACTTTGAATTTTCTAAAATGATGCTTTTAAGGTGAGTTATATGGTGAGTTTTACTAACAGGAGCCAAATTAATTCATGCAAAATGCACACTTTTATTATGAAATGGTTTTTAATGACTGCATACACATATGTCAGATTAGGTTAGACAGTCTTTGCCTTTACTGCAGAAGGCCAACCATACACACTGTTGTTGTTTTTCCGAGTGCATCAAATGCCACTCATTGAAGGCTTGTTCATCTAAGTCAGTCTGCGGCTTTTTCCTGTCAGAAATAAGACTGCTTTAAATTTCCAGCAGAGCTTTGTTTATTCTCTCACATTGAGAGTTAATGGTGTTGAGACTGGCCAGAAATCACTTTCAATTATTTATTTAACCAGAAAATTAAAGAGAACAAAAAAACAAGAGCCATCAAAGCTCGAGTATCTCATTATGGAGCTCTAACTTCTTGTACATATGCATTGTTTTTCAGCATAAACATGTCTTTTTTGACATTTGTCTAAAAAAAAAAAAAAAAGGACAAGTCAAGTATTTTACTATGTTCTGCAATCCAAAAAACCATCCTGGTTTTAATTGCTTTTACACTTCATTGTTCTTATTAATGTTTTTAAGCACTCAGGTTTACCAAACTCAGCATGAGGGACTATGTGTGAAGAAACAAGATCAACCTTTAGTGGTGGTGAATGATGGAGAAGTGCACTTTATCATTAGACATGAATTCACTTCTACTCATAGGCTACGTCCACACTAGCCCGGATATATCTGAAAACGCTCCGCGTCCACACTAGCGTTTTCAGCCGTTTTCACAGAGTTGTGCGTCCACTTTGAAACAGCCTAAAACGCTTATGTTCCAGTACTGCGCATGCGTGAAACGCAAGACGATTCAACGTGCCTCATTTCTGTCTGCCGCTTATTTACTTTACGGCTCATACAAACGCCGTGGCAAAATGTTGAGGAAAAGCACCGAGTTTTTTAAATGGACTAATGAGGTGGAGTTGTTCCTGCGAATAACACAAAAGTACAAAGTTGCAAAAGCGAGTGAGAATTAAAGAATTTGAAGAAAAGCTATCTGGAGCATGTACAGATTGATATTAATCTTTAATAGGACTGTCAAAATTGAGAGCAAACAAAACAACTGCTGTATAATGCCCTCTGCTCTCTTAGCTTAATTGGTCACATCACTGAAATGTGTCATCGTTTTCGAAAAGGCTCCGGGTTCGATGTCCACACTGCGACGCAAAAACGGCATTTTCAAATGTTCCGCTTTGGAGAGTCTCGGTGTGGACGGGAGGCCAAAACTGAGAGAAAAAGATGCATTTTCAAACGAAAACGTATTAGTGTGGACATGGCCATAGTCTCTGCTTTTTGGACTTCATAAATGTATCGACTGTGGTTGACGTGTTGATTGGTTGTTGTGTGCAGAACCAGTACGAGAAGCACAAGGAGGTGTCGACGGCTCAGGGTGTGAAGATTCTGGGGAAAGACTTGGAGAAGACGTTGGCGGGGCTCCCCCTGCTGGTGGCTCACAAGGATGACGAGATCCCCGTCCTAAGGGTAACAGTGCTTTTCCCTTTAGTCCAAGTTAAACTCCAACACAAGGACTGAACTGGTCCTGTAAGACTCCCGGTTTACTTACATGTGCTGGTTTTCAGGATGAACTGGTGCGAGAGCTTAAGCAGACTCTGAGCTCTATCAAACTGGAGGAGAAAGGTGTTTACGTCCAGGCATCGACGCTGGGATCGCTGGAGGCTCTGCTCGAGTTCCTGCGGACATCCAAAGTCCCCGTAAGTACCTGACAGTACAGCTGAGAGCTCTTATTTTGAAAAACTACAGGAAGTAGAAACTAACAGTCCTTGACCTTTGAACTGTGTGTGTGTGTGTGTGTGTGTGTGTGTGTGTGTGTGTGTGTCCCTGCAGTACGCTGGCATTAACATTGGCCCAGTTCATAAGAAGGATGTGATGAAGGCGTCAACCATGTTGGAGCACGACCCGCAGTACGTCACAGTATAAACACACACTCAGCCAAAATGAACACAAGTTAGTTAGTGCAGAAACACTGTAGAATCTGCACCCACAAATATCTGCTAATTCTAATTTAAAAATATTTCGGACAACTATTAAAATATTTTATGACCAAAAAGAAAAAAATCTGAATACATTTCACAGACGTCCTTGTATCTCTGTTAAAATTAATACTGGTGGAGCACTGGTGTAGAACCTGTAGATGTGACAGAGTTTTGGGGGGTTGGTGTTGGCAGGTACGCGGTGATCCTGGCCTTCGACGTGAAGGTGGAGCGGGAGAGTCAGGAGATGGCTGACAGTCTGGGAGTTCGCATCTTCTCTGCTGAAATCATCTACCACCTATTTGATGCTTTCACCAAGTACAGAGAAGACTACAAGAAGGCCAAACAGGACGAGTTTAGGTAAGAAAAGCTCACGTTTGCGTTAATTGTTCAGATTTCTTTGGGTATTTTTGACTTTTTATTGACTGGAATAACAAGCAACATACTATAACATAGTGATGGAGACTCCAAAAGGCTTTTATTTATCCACTGCAGTTAATAAGTCTTTTTTGTATATATGCAAATATATGATGGTGTCCTTTCACAGAATAACTTCTGTTTAACTAACCCTGTGTTTTTAATTATCTATAATACATTTGTAGATGATTCTATTTGTTATTATTGGTTGTAAAAGTCAGTTTATATGCAGATGATGCTCTTGATTTCTTTTCACACACATGAAAATGGAGCACATCAGTGTGGTAATTAGGCTTCAGTAACAATGTGACTGTGATCGATTCATTTTACTTAAGGGTTGTTCGAGGGTTAATGTGTTTTTTTTATCTGTGTCATCAGGCATGTTGCCGTGTTCCCAGTGAAGCTGCGAGTTCTTCCTCAGTTCATCTTTAACTCCCGAGATCCCATTGTGATGGGCGTCACAGTGGAGGCTGGAGTCCTGAAACAGGGAACGCCCCTCTGCGTCCCCAGCAAAGCGGTAAGACCCGCTTACAGTCTCTGTGGCTGTTTGTGTGAATTATAAAATGAACTGTAAACTAACCCTTTGTGTTCACATGTCAGTTTGTGGACATCGGTGTGGTCACCAGCATCGAGATAAATCACAAGCCCGTTGACACTGCCAAGAAGGGCCAGGAGATCTGCATCAAGATTGAGCCAATCCCAGGAGAGTCGCCAAAGATGTACGGGCGCCATTTTGAAGCCACAGACATCATCGTCAGCAAGGTGAGGACACGCCCTTAAAGGAGGAACAGAAGAACGTTAGACGAGAGGCTTCACAAAAATCACAATTACCGTGAACACTGCTGTTCACTCCGCCGCTAAAAGGTCGATTTCAGTCAGTGTCCAGGTAGCAGTGTTAGGAAGAGGAGACAGAAAAGCAAGGAAGAAATAGAGCCTAAATAAGGGGAAAGAAGGAGAGGAAGGGTAAGAATATCTTCGTGTCTTTCGAGTTAGTCAGGCCAAGAATTTCATGTAGTTTTTCTGTTTTCTGTAGAACAAAAGCAGAGACGTCCAGACAGTGAAATAAAACCTGGTGCTGCTTTTCAACTGTGTTTAAACAAGTTTTACGTTGTGTTCACTTTAATTGTGTGGATGCCCTCAAAGGCATCCACACTATTGAGTTCCTGTTTCTCTTTAAACTTTATTCTTATAGTTGCTCCACGTTTTTCGGCACTTAACTACTCCCTCAGTTTTCAGCCGATTTTCTCCGTTCAAACTCTAAACTGTTCTGCTATTTCTGCTAATTCCAGCTATATCTTTTGGTGTTTATTACTATTATACTTTTTAAAATATTACACTTTTTTCCTTTTTTTTTGTCCCATTGAAATGAATGGAAAACTTCCACAATTCTGCTAAAACTTGCTTGTTTTTCAAACTTAACTACTTCCTCATACTTTCACCTAGGAACTCCATTCAAACTTTAAAATGTTCTCAAATGATTGGGCTTTTCCTGTGTGATTCAGCTTTTTCATATCTGTTACCGTTTTCATTTAATGCCTCTTTAAGTTTTCAGTTGCAGCTTTGTGATTTTTCAGAAAATACATGCGTTGTTATGGTTGCTATGCAATTAACTCCGAGTGAGAGCTGGTGCTTCCTGAAGTTTCTCTTCATGTCCGAACAACTTCTTGCTACTCACTCAATTTTCACTCAACCTCCACAAATTATACATCAAAACGTAGGTATTTTTGCTGGCTTTCAGAAAATGTCACTATCACTGTTGTGGAAGTTACAGATTTTTATCAAATCGCCTCAGAGCAACACAAAGTCTTAAAACTCTCCATAGAAAGTCAATGGGGAGTCTGTTCAAAATCAGCGCTGGGACTCTCCAATGAGAGGCATTTTCAAATCATCATATCTCCTTAACAAAGGAAAGTTAAGACATGAGGCTTGTGCCAATTCATCTTCAGACACTGCTGACACTCACGATCGGAGCAGTTTTTACAGTCATCTTACCGTTGAGTCATAAATTACGTTTGTTTGAGGGGTGGAAATCTGTCCTCCTCTCAGTTTTCAAACTCCGAAAATGAAGCCGTTTCTTCTCTCGTCATATCTCCGCGACGGTTGTACAAAGAGCAATGAAAATCGCAGTCAAAGTACACCAAAGTCCGCTGATTCACCCAGTGCAAGAATTATGCTTCTATCCCACCTAGTTTTTGAGTTACACGACGTTTTGTAACTCCAAAAAATGGCGTTTTTCGCCTCTCACCGCGATCTAATTCTGACTGCTCATCAGCCTGTTTTCCATGCGCCTGCTCTCTTTGCCAGTGGCGCAATTGGTAATGAAACGGATCTTCAGACCGAAGGTCGTGGGTTCGATTCCACCTTGTTCAACATTTTTTTTCACTACAAATTGATACACTATCACAGACCTGTAATTCATATTGATAATTTATTACAATTCTGCAAAGTTTTATGATTTTGGCAGTTTTTCTAATATGGACCTCAGATTCTTGTTAACGCTCCATGGCAGAAATACATACAAGTACACAGCCTGATGAAGCAGACAGAAGCAGTACCTCTGATTGGTTCAGCATTTTCACCTCTTATCAGCACAAATCTCAGCCTCTTCTGCTGTTTTTATTAGAATTTTAAGCTTTTTCACCGTTTTTCTGTTACGTGAGAACCAGTTTGGCTCAATGAGTAGCTGAAAAATGTCAGCCTCTTCTGCTCTTTCAGAAGAATTTCAGAGTTCAGCTTTTTCACTTGTTTTAAGCACAAATTTCAGTCTCTTTACCTCATTTCACAACAAAGTAGTTCTTCCTCTTCACCTCTTTTCTGCTAATTTAAGCTTCTGCTCCACAGTGCACATTTTTCTTCTTATCATATCTTTGCTTGTGACCAGAACTCATTTGGCTCAGAGGGTTGAGCAGCTGCCGTGAGACCCGGAGGTTCGAATCCTACCTGTGACAGTTGCCGCACATGTCCCCTGCTTGCATGCGCAAATTCTGGTTATTCACCTCTTCTGCAAAAATTTCGGCCTTTTCACCTATTATTAGCACAAATCTCAGCTGTTTTCAGAAAAAACTCTTTTGAGCACAAATTCTGCTGATTCATCTCTTTTCAGCGCAACTTTCTGCTTCTTTCCATCCTTTCTGCAGAAATTCTGCTCATTCAACTCTTTTCAGCAAAATTTTCAGCCTTTTCACCTCTTATCAGCACAAATCTCAGCTGTTTTCAGAAAAAACTCTTTTGAGCACAAATTCTGCTGATTCATCTCTTTTCAGCAGAAATTCTTCTGATTCACCTCTTTTCTGCAAAGTTTTCAGACTTTTCACCTCTTATCAGCACAAATCCCAGCTTTTTCAGCTGTTTTCAGCAAAAAACCTCTTTTTAGCAGAATTCTGCTCATTCAGCTTTTTTCAGCAGAAATTCTGCTGATTGAACTCTTTTCAGCAGAATTTTCACCTCTTTTCAGCACAAATCTCAGCTGTTTTCAGAAAAAAATCTTTTGAGCAGAAATTCTGCTGATTCATCTCTTTTCAGCAGAATTTTTAATTTTTTCACCACTTTTGAGCACAAATCCCAGCTTTTTCAGCTGTTTTCAGCAAAAACCTCTTTTCAGCAGAAATTCTGCTGATTGAACTCTTTTCAGCAGAATTTTCACCTCTTTTCAGCACAAATTCTGCTTATTCACCTCTTTTCTGCAAAGTTTTCAGCCTTTTCACCTCCTCACCACCTTTCAACTTTTTCAGCTTTTTTCAGCAGACATCTTTAGCGTTAAGGCATCCACACAGCATTTTCGCAGGAAATGCAAATTTTTCTAGTTTCTCTTTGGTTTTACTGTCAAAAAATGGTTGTAGCAGCAGGCTGCTAATAGAGGCAAACTTAAATGTGGGCTCAGAGTTTTTAGAGCAAAGAATGAAAGGCTGTTTCTGGTTATTTTAACAACCTCTTTGTTTTTGTTTCAGATCACACGGGCGTCCATCGACGCTCTGAAGAACTGGTTCAGAGACGAGATGCAGAAATCTGATTGGCAGTTGATCATGGAGCTGAAGAAGACCTTTGAGATCATCTGAGGGACCTGAACTACAAAAACACACACTCGCTCTTCCTCCATTAGACGACAAGGCAGCGGCGGCGACCAACGGAGGAACAAAGAGAAAAAATTGAAAAGAGAAAAAAAAAAAGCAGATAAAAGACGTGACAGTGTTCTGTGAGAAACGAACAGTTTTTTCCACTGTTGTAAACAGTGATAGTTTAGACATAATTCTCACACACACACACACACACACACACACACACACACACACACACACACACAGTATTCCAACGTGCCTGTTCTTTAGCATCAACGTTTTTGTTTTTTTTTTTCCTTCTTGTTGTCTGCTCTGATATGTGGCTGCTGCTTCGTATCCCAGGCTCCGCCCCTTCTTACCCAGACTGAGGCTCACGAGCTTAATGAGGCTGATGTGCCACCTGAACAGGTGCATTATGGGATTGTGCTGTGCAGCACCAGGCCTCAAAAGGGAAACAGTTTTTCTGTTTCTTCTTACAGCATCAGTGAGGACAGCGCCGACTTTACAGACATTGAAGAGTTGACTTTCTCTTTGCTGTCCTGCTCGGCGGCCATGTTGGGAGGCCAGGTTGGCGTGGGATGATGGGGTGAATGACAGATTTTAAACTGTTTTTGCTGCAACTGCTGATGTAATAAATTCCCATGATTCTGACGAAACATGCAGAGTTTTCGGTTCATGTGTGCCACAAACACTAAAGATACAAATCTGTCTATATGGAAGTCTGCTGATGCCAAAATAAAGTAATTAAAAATAATTATTAGAATTAAAAATACTGTTGTTTTCCTTTCAAAATGATGCTGTATTGTTTGCAGAACATTCTTAATATAAGTGTACAAGTTTGATACGTGGGACTTTTCTGATCTCATGTGCACGCTACATGAAATCGTATATTCTAACTTATGGTTAAAAAGTTGCATGAAGGCTGGTGTACATCCTGCTTCAATGGTCTTTATCTTGGAGTGGACGCTTAATTAGTACCAGTGGTGTCGGAAGTAACTCAGTGCTAGCTAACTAAAAGCAGCTGATCTTTATCAGGTATTGAAATTATTGTTACACTGTTTTATGTTTTATGTGTCATTGTTTTCACTGTAGATGGTGACTTATTAGCCTCACAAGTGGTCAGAGGATTGATTGGTTGAAAATATTTACAAACTTGTGCTGCTAGCCAAGCAGTCACATTTCCAGTGAGTTACTGAGGGTTTATGGTTCAGCAGGAAATCTACGTTGTAGCGATGTCATAACTGCAGACCCCTCTGAAACTTCACAGAATAACCTGATGTGCGCCTTCCTGAAAATGTAACTATACACCTGTTCAGTGCCGTCTGTCTTCTGTGCATTTCCTCTTTTTTTTTTTTTACTGCAGTTTTTGAATTGATCAGTGAGAGGATCAATCATTCTCCAGCATATAGAGTAACAATTATAGCATCAAAATAAGGATTCAAAACTGTCAAATTCCCAGAGAGCAATTGCTGAAGCTGTAAAAATGAAGGTGAGGGAATGAAAATAAAAATATATCTACCTCTGAAAACAAAACTGACCATAACAAAGACAAAGCACCCAGGAGGGGAAAAAGTCCCTGCATTTTATTTGTTTCAGCTGCCACCGCATATAAAACATGCAGAGATGATCAAAAGAATTAACACACAATGAACCAATAGAAGCATGAATGCTTGTAACAGGGCAGGCCACCATGTCTAAATCAGGGCTCGTACTGTTCAATTAAAACACTTCTAATGTTGTACTCTTAAACAAGTAAGTGTGCTAATGAAAGAATCAAAATTAATGTTTACAATCTATTTATAATAGATAGACACAATGGAAGTATCATTATTGCAAATGTTTTCATTTTCCTGAAGTCTCTATTTTTCATTCAGTCTTCACAAACCAATACCTGTTATATTATTACTGTGATAAACAAGGTGTTTGTGGTTGTGAGTAAATTAAATGTTAAGTGGCATGAGTGTCAGTCATCTGGCTGGTAAATTTACTAACCAACAATTGTCAAATTGTGTTACAGCTAACTGGCTAACGTTAGCAAAAATGTTGACAGTAAACTTGCTAACATCATACATGATCTTCTGTTTGTTGGTGAGAGACAACAATAATACACTCACCAGCCACTTCAACAGTTTGTTAATACAAATCAGCCAATCAGTTGGCTGCAACTAATTGCATTTAGGCATGTAGACATGTTCAAAACGACTTGGTCGATCCCCTTGGAGCTAATAGGGAGACAGTAGTAACTCAAGTAATCACTGATCACATCCAAGGTAGCAGAAGAAGGAGAATACAGAAGAGCATTTCTGAATGCACATCAACAGATTGGATGCCATTCCTGTCAGCTAGGAAGAGGAATCTGAAGCTACAGTTTCACATAGGCTTACAAAATTTCCACAATAAAAGACTGCAAAAACTGTTGCCTGCTCTGATGAGACATGCTGCTGTGAGATTCAGATGGTAGGGTTAGAATTTGAGCAATATGAAAGCATGGATCCATCCTTCCTTATATCAAAGGTTCAGACTGGTGGTGGTGGTATAATAGCATGGGGTTATTTCCTTGGCACTTTGTCTAAACACCACAGCCTACGTGAATATTTTTTGCTGACCATGTCCATCCCTGTATGACCATAGTGCACCAGTCTTCCAATGGCTTCTTCCAGCATGATAGCACAAAGCTCAAATCATCTCAAACTGGTTTCTTGAACACGACAAGGACTTCATTCTACTCGAATGGCACCAGAGCATCTTTGGGATGTGTTGGAACGGGAGATTTCCATCATGGATGAACAGCTGAAAAAAATCTGCAGCAACTGCAGTATACCAAATAAAGTGATTGTTGGACATAAACTATAGTAAAACTCTCTTTATATTCAGGCAGTACCACAAAATGTCAAAGTCACTAAATAGTCCGTTATATAGTGAATAGTGAATAATTTAGTTCTTATGTCAAACTCAAGGATGAATCCGTTCTACCATCTTTGATATCAATCTGCACCATAACTCAGGAGCTGATTTCTCTACCAGTTTGAAATTGTGCCGAGCTCCTGACTGGAATTTTGTTTGAAGCATCTCTATTTTACAGTTCACCACATTATCAATAACTGAAGCATCAGGTGATGTTGTAACTATAACTTACTGTTCAATCATGATCAACTGTATTGGCAAATATCAAAATATGGTCATGCATAAATAATATGGAAACACAGCAGAAGGAAAAAAAAGACAAAATAACTTACATTTAAGTCAGATTAGTTTATTTATATAGCTCTACCACAAAATACACATCTGTACAGCCAAAAAAAGCCTCCATACTTAGACTCTTGAGTTCGATGAAGAATAGGAAATAATACCTCAAAAGGAAAGATGGAGGAAAACTTGACTGATTGGTGGGGGCATCCAACCACAGGGCAATATTTGTGGTCTGATGAGTATCTCCTGTTGGTTCATTTGGGAAATCATAACAACATAACACACAGTAGCCATTTTCTCTTGAGACCCCTCGGGTCATTAGGTTTTTAATTAGGGCAGCAAACAGTAAGTTTGTTGTTTGCATGAGAAGACATATTTCAGTCTAAAAGTTGAGTAGTTAGAGCTTTTATGTATTAAAGGAATTGTGTTTTATGCTTAATTTCTCAACATTTTTATGTTACAAAATAAAATCTCTGGAAATAAAGAAAAATGTTAACTTACCATAAAAGTTTCTACACGTGACTGAGGTGGAAACTTTGTGCAGCTAAAATGAGATTTTCAAACATTGCTGATCTCACTTCATTTGCATTTTTAATACTATACATTCCCCTAAATCTGTCTTTTAAAGTGCTTTAAGATTAGCAAAGGTAAAGCGAGTAGCAGTAGATTTTTTGTGTCCACTGTTAACACTGGACATTGCTTAAAAGGTTTTTTAAAGATAAGTTTGACTTCATTGTCTACTTTACTTAAAAGATTCAATACTATGATGAATCAGCAGCGGGAATGAAAAGTCCGTGGAGGTCCATGTGGACAGTGGTGGGGATGGAGGCTCGGGCGATCTCCTCAAACGTTTTGGCATTGAGCACGAGCATGAACGGAGAAATGCTGGGATCCGCAGAAACAATGGATGACAGGATGACTCCTGGATAAGGAAAAAATACAATGGAAATACACATTTTGCTCTATTATTGTGGTTTCTAAATATATAAGTTTGTGTGCTTGACAGCGTAGCTCTCACCATCATCTTCCTCCACAGCTCCGGGAGATGCGACGAACACTGGCTCTGAAGGATAGCAGTCTTTCTGCACCCATTCAACGTGTTTCCTTTCAACGATGTCAAACTTGGCGATCTGTTGGGTCATAGTGTTAAAGCAGCAGACCTCAACAACCTTAAAATAGATCATCCTAATTTTGGTTCAGGCATTCACTGTCCTCACAGATTTGAGTATTCAGCACCATACTAGGCCAACAGTAACTGACGTTTTCACTTTATTTGTTTGAAAATGCTGACTGAATGATTTAGTTTGATTAGTTTAAGATTAAGATTAACATTGTTCATCCTCATATGTGCATCTGTGGAAGTTATAGTGCATAAAATACAGCCAGCGTCGTAGTTGTTTCTAGCACTTGAAGATACCTATTGTCGTTTTCATGTAAAGAAACAGAATTTGCGTTACTGACTGATATTCAATTCATTTTTCCTACAAAACTTACAAAACTTTCCCAAAGCTGCCCCCACCCCATCCCCCTGTTTCCGATGTTGAAATGGAGGCCTTGACCAGTAGCGGTTTTAGATACGGGCGACACGGGCGGTTGCCTGGGGTGGCATCGTGGTGGGGGGCGGCATCACGGACATCGGCAAAAAAAAAATAAAAAAAATAAAAAATTGCTCGTACTCATGCTGCCCCGACATCAGCCAGCGCATACTGGGAATGGCATAGGCACTGATCGGTTTTCTATCGCCCATTTGCTGGGAGTAAGGGCGCCCTTCGTTTGCGAGGTGCGCCTGCTGCTTGCGGCACAGGGAGGAGAGGGCGGGGCGGCGGGGGATTCTCTGGCTGGCTGGAGCAGCGTCTAATAACCAACTCGCAAAATAAAACAAAATAAAAACAAAACAACAAACACGAAAACACCCGACATTATGATACAGACTTACAATTTGCACCGATGTTTTTTCAAAATTCTATACACAAAAAGTGAGTGCGAGAGCCCTCGGTGCGCCTGCTCGCTGCTGAAGTCAAAGTAAACTTTATTGTCATCTCCGCTACATACAGTCCAGTATGTAGAAAGACGAGACGACGAGGCTCCACTTACAGCAGTGAAAGTAAACAAACAATAAATATAAGAAGAGTAAGAACATAAATATACACTTTAGGACTAGGGGTAAAGGGATCAATAACAATTTAAAATTTATAATTTACAGTTTGATGATTTAAAGTCTCACACACAGCCCGTCGAAAGGGGAGGGGGCCCGGCTGCTTCCAAATAGAGCACATTTAATTCATAATCTTGTAAATCCAAGCCCATTATGTATTCATGATTTGAATCCTGGGTTGTGTGAAATCTCAGAAATAAAGTGAATCTGTGAACTAAGGTGGGTCTATTAGGTTATGTTATGGTGATCCTCGAGTTGGGGGATTTGTGTTCATACTGGAGTGCAAAATTAAAACCAAGATGGACAAGAAAACTTCAAAGCCATCAGGTGCTCTGTGCTGGTGTAGTTCTTCTTCCCACCAGCAAGAGTCACTACAGTTCTTTCATGCTAAGATTTGTTTGTTATTAGCTGTAGAGTTAGTAATGCAGCACACTTTGAGAAAAGACTGACTCAGCATGTTGTTCGGATAAACATCTGCATCCATCCTCTTCGTTGTTTTACAGAAAGCATCGCTTGTGAGTATTTAAGTTGAACAAGAGTTAATGCAACTATATTTGCTATTATTTATGCACTTTTATGGTTAAAGGTGTACTGTATTCAGATTTACTTTCTTTCCAATGTTAGCTAGTTTAGTCAACTGATTTGCATTATCGTGTGAATATATAGACTGAATATTGCTTATTTTCTTCTGTTTGTAGTTTCACTCTGTTGATATTGAAGGCAGCGTCAATAAAAGGGACGATACACCTGTCAGTTGTCGAGGAGTTTATCTATCTGCATAACTGTATCCAGTGTAGCAGTGAGGGCAGAATAGTGAAAAAGCGTCCTTCTACAAGACAACCTTTGGATGTTACGTCAACTCAGCTACATCAACCATGTCTGAAGTAAGACAAGATAAAGCATCATCTGTCCGTTCAGAGAAATCATATGGGTCAAAAGCTACAAGTAGGTCATCTGCCAGTATGGCCGCCCTAAACGCTCGAGCCAAAGCTGAAGCAGTACGCAAAAGAGCTGAATATGCTAAAAAGGAAATTGAAATGCAAGTTAAGAAAGCAGAGCTTAAAGTAGAGGAAACACGTCTAGAGGCCACATTACAAGCCCTCCAACAAGAACGTGATGCGGAAGCGGCACACGCCGAAGCAATAGTTTTTGAAACAGCAGTCAATGATCTTGAAGAAGAACACGTGCGTGTACCTCAAAGGGTTGACACTTTGGAACGCACGTTTAACTATGTGAAAGACCAGCTCATCATCAAAGACAGCACAAGCCCAATTGGCCACACCGAGTATAATTCAATGCCTGCACCAAACGTCACATTCCTTACGCCAAAACAAGAGCCAACCAGGTCGGACACCTTAAAGGAATATGTCCTTCAACCTCTGAGTACTGACAAAGGAGAAAACGTTTCCCAGTCTCCGAAATTAATGCAGAAAACGTCACCAGGTACTTCACCGAGATTTGAACATAAGGTGAGCATGCAACAAGGAAACATTTCTGACATAGCCAGGTTTCTTGCAAGACACGACTTACTCACCGGTGGCCTCCGAAGGTTCAGTGACAAGGCAGGAGATTACTGGGGATGGAAATCTTCGTTTGAGAACACGATTTGTGACTTAAACCTAACGGCCAGTGAGGAACTGGATTTGCTGATTAAATGGCTCGGCACAGAATCAGTGCAATATGCATATCGTTTAAGAGCTGTGCATATTAACAATCCCTCTGAAGGACTTGCTAAGGTGTGGGAAAGATTAAATGAGTGCTACGGCTCCCCCGAAGCTATAGAGAACGCACTGCTCGACAGATTGGACCGTTTCCCAAAAATCTCATACAAAGATCCACAACTGTTGAGAGAACTACAGGACCTGCTCCTAGAAATAGATGCCGCAAAGAGTGAAGGTTACATTCCAGGTCTACTCTACCTCGATACAGCGAGAGGCATTAATCGAGTGGCGGAAAAACTCCCCTATGCTATGCAAGAAATATGGATGAACTATGGTTCTAAATACAAAGAGGACCATTGTGTGTCATTTCCACCATTCTCTGCATTTGTGGCCTTCATCAGTAGAGAAGCAAAAATGCACAACAACCCCAGCTTTAGGCAGTCTGTGCCGCCTCCTCCTGCCCTTTCAAAGACGAATAAACTTTACGAAAAACACGTTAAAAGAGAACCTATCTCAGTCATCAGAACCGAAGTTGTCAGTACGGAGCCGAAATCAACTCCTACAAACATTGAGGACCCAAATAAGGAATGTCCTATCCACAAAAGACCTCATGCTCTCAAAAAATGCAGAGCATTCAGGGAAATGCCACTGGAGGAGCGAAAGGCCTATCTCAAGAAAAACATGATATGCTTCAAATGCTGTGCTTCTACAAACCACCAGGCAAAGACATGTAAGTCAGAAATACATTGTACAGAATGTGATTCAAAATTACACATTACAGCTCTTCATCCGGGACTGGCACCAACGACTACTGCGACAGCTACTATTGCAGAGCCCATAACAGTTGACGGCGGGGAGCGCAATGCAGCACGACCCACAGCTATCTCGACATGAACACAAGTCTGTGGAAGTGAATTTGAAAGTCACTCATGTGCCAAGATCTGCCTTGTGTTCATTTACCCAACGAACTCACCTGAAAAGACACTTAAGGCCTATGCCATCCCAGACGACCAAAGCAACAGGTCACTCGCAAAATCATTGGTTTTTGACACATTTGGCGTCACCAGGAACTCCTTTCCATATAAATTGAGAACCTGTGCTGGATTAGAGGAAGTGACAGGGAGGAGAGCTTTTAACTTCATTGTGGAATCGGCAGATTGCACGTCACGTCTTGATCTCCAGACACTTATCGAGTGTGATATGCTACCCGACAATCGCAGTGAGATTCCCACAGCTGAAGCTGCTCGAAACCACACCCACCTTCAGGAAATCGCAACCGAAATCCCGGCTCTCGACAAGAGCGCTCAGATCATGCTGCTCATTGGAAGGGACGTTATTCAAGCACACAAAGTTCTCAACCAGCGCAATGGACCTCCAAACGCGCCATTTGCACAGAAGCTAGCTCTTGGATGGGTTATCATTGGCAACGTTTGCCTGGGTGGAGCTCACAAACCCGTGCGTGCTAACATCTTCAAAACGAACATCTTAGACAATGGTCGTCCAAGTCACTTCCTTCCATGCAAAAATGCCATTCAGGTAAAGGAAAGTTTCAACTCGCAATGCTACAACAAAGTCAACTCCCCAATGCAAACAAAGCACGCTTCGATTGGAGAAACAGTTTTCAAACAAACAAGTTTGGACGAGAGCCTCGGCTACTCACAGGAGGAAAGGGCCTTTTTACAGATAATGGATAAGGAAGTCTACCAGGACAGTGCTAACAGTTGGGTCGCGCCACTACCTTTTCGTTCACCCAGGCCACGGCTGCCGAACAATAAGCGGCAGGCTATGCAACGCCTTACATCGGTACGCCACATGCTGAACAAACGCCCTCAGGTAAAAGGTCAGTTTACAGACTTTATGCAAACTTTGTTTGACAATGGCCACGCTGAGATAGCGCCACCACTCACTAAAGAAGAAGAGTGCTGGTACCTCCCCTTCTTCGGAGTGTACCACCCGCGCAAAACGGAACAAATGCGCATTGTCTTCGACTCAAGTGCACAACACAATGGAGTATCCCTCAACGATGTTCTTCTTACTGGGCCCAACCTCAACAATAGCTTGTTGGGTGTGTTGATGCGACTCCATGAAGAAAAGGTGGCAGTCACAGCCGATATCAAACAAATGTTCCATTGCTTCGTGGTCAGGGAGGACCACCGGAACTTTTTGAGATTCCTCTGGCACCAAAACAATGACATGGATCAACCGATCGTGGAATACAGAATGACCGTACATGTCTTTGGCAACAGCCCGTTGCCCGCGGTTGCAACTTACGGACTCAGAAGGGCATCAGAGGACCGAGACAAGCAAGACATCACCACACAACATCTGGTGGAACGACATTTTTACGTAGATGATTGTCTCGCCTCCTTCCAATCAAGTACTGATGCCATTGCTGTTATGCAAAACGCTCAAGACACTCTGGCTTCATCTAATCTGAGGCTACACAAGATTGCATCCAACAAGGTGAATGTAATGAAGGCATTCCACAAAAACGATCTAGCCAAGGGTCTAAAAGACCTCGACCTAGGAGCTGACATTCCACCTATGCAAAGAAGCCTCGGAATAAGCTGGGACATTGCAACAGACAAATTCACGTTTCAAGTGTCCACCGCTGAGAAGCCCTATACCCGCAGAAGGGTACTTTCAGTTGTCAACAGTCTGTTTGACCCCCTCGGGTTTGCAGCTCTGGTCAGCATCAAAGGCAGAGCTCTCCTTAGAGAACTTTCCACAGACATATGTCAATGGGATGATCCACTCCCAGAAAAGTTGCTCCAAGAGTGGAGTACATGGAAAGAGTCCCTGAAACTTCTCGAAGAAGTCAGAATACCGAGAATGTACACCTCTATATCCTTCAGTGGTGCAGAAAAAAGGGAGCTCTGTATATTCTGTGACGCGTCTACGAAAGCTATCGCTGCAGTAGCCTATGTCAAGCTAACAGACTCAGAAGGCAACAATGAACTGGGATTCATGTTTGGCAAAGCAAAACTCGCACCGCAGCAAGAAATAACAATCCCCAGGCTCAAGCTATGTGCAGCTGTTCTTGCTGTCGAGATTGCTGACATTATCACAGAGGAAATTGATGTTCCCTTCCATTCTACAAGATTTTTCACAGACAGCAGAGTGGTACTTGGATACATACAGAATGAATCCAGACGATTCTACGTCTACGTATGCAATCGCGTACAGAGGATTCGAAAATCCTCCAACCCAGAGCAGTGGAACTACGTTCTAACAGAGCTTAACCCGGCCGACATAGCTTCAAGATCAATCCCAGCTAGTGCACTCTCATCAAGCACATGGCTCAAAGGACCAGATTACCTACTGAGATCAACCCCTGAAGTGACTAAACATACCTTTGAACTAGTCAATCCTGAATCAGATCCTGAGATCCGTCCAACAGTGACATCACTTTCAACCAATGTCGCAGCTTCTTTCCTCGAAACGAGACAATTTGCGTCTTTCTCTACTTGAGGGTCACTGTTGAGAGCAATAGCAAGGCTCATTCATATTGTAAGGTGTTACAGGAACAGCACTTCCCCAAAAAAGTGTCATGGCTGGCATATCTGCAAAAGTCTTAGTCCAGAAGATTACAGTAAGGCAAAGAGCGTTGTTCTGAGTGGTCTTCAACACGAGGTTTACCCTGACATCTTCACATGTCTTCAAGCCCAAAAAGACATTCCAAAACAGAGCCTTCTCAGAAAACTCTCTCCTTTCAAAGACAATGCAGACTGTCTCAGGGTTGGTGGTCGCCTTTCACAAGCCAGCATGGAAAGCGACGAAGCACACCCCATTATCATCCCAGGCAACCACCATTTAACTACTCTACTAATCCGACACTACCACCAACAGGTGCAGCACCAGGGGCGCCATTTCACAGAGGGAGCCATGAGATCCACTGGCTTCTGGATTGTTGGTGGGAAACGGAGCATCAGGTCAGTCATCCACCACTGTGTAATTTGCCGCAAGCTCAGGTGGAACACAGAAACGCAAAAAATGTCAGACTTACCCATTGATCGTGTGACAGTCTGCCCCCCATTTACTTACGTCGGAGTTGACGTCTTTGGACCGTGGACAATAAGCTCTCGGAGAACAAGAGGAGGCCTTGCTAGCAGCAAACGCTGGGCCGTCATCTTCACCTGCTTGGGCATCAGGGCCATTCATGTTGAGGTCATCGAGACGATGGAGTCTAGTTTTATCAATGCTCTGAGACGATTCATCTCTATCCAAGGACCAGTAAAGCAGCTGAGGTCCGACTGTGGGACCAACTTTCTGGGAGCGTGCAAGGAGCTCGAAATAACTTCAAAACACTGTGACAACCAGGAACTTCAAGACTTTTTATCCAAGAATGAATGCACATGGATCTTCAACCCTCCTCATAGTTCTCATATGGGAGGAAGTTGGGAGCGCATGATCGGCATCGTGAAGCGCATACTGGACTCTATGCTAACTGTCAACCCAGTTCGCCTGTTGACCCATGAGGTTCTCGTTACTCTTCTAGCAGAGGTAACCGCTATTGTAAACTCTCGACCGCTACTACCAGTCTCGTCAGATCCAGATTGCCCCTTTCTTCTTACGCCTGCTACCCTCCTTACGCAGAAAACTGGATTACCACCTACACCACCCGGACACTTTGACAATAAAGATTTGTTCGGACGCCAATGGAGACAAGTGCAACATCTTTCAAATGTCTTCTGGCACCGTTGGAAAACACAGTACCTGCCAACACTCCAAGAGCGAAGAAAATGGCAATCTGTGAGTCAAAATCTTCAAAAGGGAGATCTAGTTCTTCTAAAGGACAGTCGAGCTAAAAGAAACCACTGGCCCATGGGGGTGGTTGTTGAGACTTTTCCTAGCTAAGACGGACATGTCAGAAAGATTGAGGTAAAGGTCACTTCTGGAGGAACATCTAAAACCTTCTTAAGACCAGTGACAGAGACTGTACTCCTGCTGCGAAATACTAATAGAGACAATAGAGACAGAGGGAGTGTTCGCCCGGGGTGCCAAACGGGCTAGGACCGCCACTGGCCTTGACCATAATTAATCCATGAAATTGGGTACATTTAAACTAGAGGGAGCTTGCTTTAATTCATTTGAATGCATATTAAAATGTTTTGCTTGTCTTGTCCTACTTCCATATAGGTTATTTAAGGCTGGAAGAAGGAGCTGGTTAATGCATTGTCTCTGGCTTTGCATTTTACGCAAGTTGATCTTAGGGGAATCCTTCTACTTAAAAACAAAATCCAGACCATTATTTTTTCAGTCGTAAAACTGGTCAAACTCACGACTTTCGGGTTCATGTCTTAGACTAGCTGCTTCATTATTACCATAAAATTTCATTTTCAGATGCTTTATGGACACATTTTGACAATTTAAAAGCTTGATTATTTGAAATGAGCTTCCTCCAAGTGACAACTGAGCTCACCCTCAGAAAGAGTGGGAAGCTTGGATGCCCACATTAAAAGGAACTAATTGAGGTTGTTTAGGCATGCATCCTGGGCAAAAAAGCTTCTAGGTGCATGCCCAACTTGGAATAGACCAGCAGGCAGAACCAGGTCGTACTGGAGAGAATATTTCTCTCAGCTGGTGTGGAAAAAGCTTGATATCCCCCCTAGGAACGATGAAGGTAGTGGCCAGTAGAGCGAGAGCTCAACTGCTTAGACTCCTACCCTTATGACCCAGGCCCCAATAAGCAGCAGAAGATAGAAGGATAAATGTTTAGGAAAAAAATCACATTTGGTGTCCAGTGTTAACCACATGGAAATGTGGTTCATGTATGTATAATTGTTCACCCCAAAAGCAATGTAATTGATTTAATAAATCGATAATCAATAATGTTGCTTCACCTTGTTGGGATGAGGAGACCACTCTAGCCTGGAGCCATAGAAATATCTGTACTTTTTAGCGTTGAATTTGTAGTTGATCCCAGGCAGCTCCAAACCTTGAAGAGGAATCAGACTCGTTAGGTGGATCAGACAGTGTTTAATGACAGTCACTTTGTGGATGACTAACCTATAAAAAGGGTGTCTGGCTGACAATAGATTGATCCGTCCTCCTGCAAAATTGCCTGAGCCGTTGTGTCAGTCAGAGTCACCAGATTAGATCCCCTGGGAGACTCCTGAAGAACAGGCAAATTGTTATTTATTGATGAAATAGAATGTAAGTGTGAGTGAATTTTCTAACTATACCTTGTTGATGTTGAGTGGAATAACAAATCTTTGGCAGGATGGTGGGGAGAAGCTCTTATGGCTCTGGATGAAGTTGCTAGTCTCTTTTTTGATGTTCTCCAGGTAGAACATGTTGTACAGGTTGCTGTCCGTGTAGCTGATCAGGTCAAACACCACATGGCTGTCATCCTCATAGGCATTGATGTGGTGAAAAACCACCAGGGCATCGGCATGAAAACATGTGGAGATTTTCTTTCCTGTTTTTCTATTGATGATATGAAAAAAAGTCTGCAAAAGAAAACAGCTAACAGTACTACGGAAAACCTCAAATACCTGTATTACCAGAAATGTACTAGTCCATTGTTTCTTTGGTTTCTTGGGAGACTTCAAATCAGCAATGAGCAATTTCTTGTTGTGGAAAATTTAAATCAGTCTAGTTTTACATAATGAGTAAATCCAGCAAAATAGAAAATGACAAACTCAGTATTTGCGGTATCGCTACTATTCTGTGTTATTTCATATCTTAAGATGATTTAAATTTGTATAAATAATTTTATACTATGTTAGTGGTGCTTTTGTGCAGTGTACTTTTGTAGTACACTGTTGCCTGTTATGTTTTTGATGGCAGTGCATACAATTATTTGGTTGGTTTCCTGGCATTTGTTCAGGCTAGAATGCAAACTTCAAGCTTTAATATAGATCTGCAAAAAGAAGATCGCCAATTTTTGGTACTTCACCACTGGCTTCATTTTTCAGCCCAGACGTTTCTGCTTGGTTTTAAGGAGGCAGCATGCTTTAACAGAGTGATGGTATGTAACATTTTATGTTTTTCAATTTGTTATGGTGCCCACAGTGGCACAGAAAACCAACATTGCACATTAAACTACAAATGTGAAGGGCCAAGGAGAGAGCCCTGTGGAATCCCACAAATAATCAGTATATACTGTCGGTGTAGTTTTTCTCCAACGTTCCCTCTAAGCTGCGCGCACTGCTGGCACGGTCTATGCACACAGAAAATCTGCATTGCGCACCAAAATTGAAATTAAAATTAAAACGTTAACCATTCTGTTTTGCAGTGTTAGTCAGTAAGTGACTGGCTGCTCCCATATGGGATTACAACAATGCCACCTTATCCCATAGTCCAGCCAATAATGCGATTCCCATTCCTACGCAGCTAATCAACGTCGTTGACAGGCTATGACAGCTTATGTGTCGACAGCAAAGCGGCTGATGGGAGTGAAGCCATGTTAATGACAACGTGTACAACCATTGGAGATGTGAGCAGGACAGACGGAACAATTGACGGAAAGTGTGGACTTTATACCAGTTTTTAAATTGTGTTGATAGACCACGTAAAACCAGAGTTATGATAAAAATATCTGCAATGTTTGGTTTTTTTCCTGAACACTATCGTTATTTATATTTACTGCAGGAAGAAACTGTAAAAACAGCGTTTGCATGTATCAGGCTGTTGTTATCCTTTATCTCATAGTGGACAGAAACTATTTTTTGGAGTGGCACAAATAATTTGTGTGGCATCAAATTTGATGCAGAACAGCTGATTGTTCTGTAAATAGTTTAAAATGTTTATTTAAAAAACCGCCTTGGCTGCATTTTTAGGTAAACAGCTGCAAAAACCTTTGTTGTTTGCATAACTCAGTTACTTTTTCAAAAAAGTAACTATATAATTAATTGTCCAACATTGGTCATTATATACTGTATTTTGCAGACAGAGCTACAGGACTCTCTCCCAGACCACAGACCCATACTCATAATACAAGTCAGAGCTTTATAAAAGAAAAGAAAGTTGTATTTTCAAAATTGGAGTTCAAGTTATTTTTACTTCCAATAGTGTTAACTAGTGGTGTAACGGATCACGGTTGATCCATAATCCGAACCGATCCCACTCCACGGTTCGACACGCACGTGATCCGAAGATTTGAAAAAGAAGGAAAAAAAGTATGTGTATGGTGCGCGTGGTCAGCCTGTCAAGCGATAGTTATGGTCAGTGCTAGCGGTCCAAGTGGAGGAGCAGAGGAGTTTGCGGCGTTTAAGCAGCCCTTTGCTGCCCAATCCGACCGGGCTAAAGCTATTACAAAAGCTACTGGGGTGTTTAGCTATGGAACGCCAGGACTGCCATAATGAATTAATTAAATACACCATTAAATAATTAATTAAATGTGGCAATAATTAATTAAAATGGGAAATAATTAATTAAATAAATAGTTATGACACATGTAATTAATTAATTATTGACACATTTAATTAATTATTTATGTATTTCACATTTTAATTAATTATTGACACATTTAATTAATTATTGACACATTTAATTAATTATTTATTGACACATTTAATTAATTATTTATGTATTTCACATTTTAATTAATTATTGACACATTTAATTAATTATTTAATGATATATTTATTTATTTCATTTTGGCAGTCCTGGCGCCTGGCTCTCATCATGAAATAATTTTATCTGTCAACCTCACCCATCAAACGCAGGGGGCGGGGTTAACGCTGCCCATGCAGCTTCTCTAACATTTGATTGGTTGCCGTGCAAAGTAAGTCAAAACAGGTCGATCCTAGATAATCGATTGCTTGTGTAGACTTGGGGCAGCCAGGTATCCCAGAATGCATTTCAAATCACAGGCAGCAATGTTGGTGGTGTAGTTTTAAAATACCCCGTTTTTCTGTCACCAACTACACTTTTAACTGTGTTTTAGCTGCGAATGTCGCGCTGTAATCTTCACATGTCGGGTCAGGTTGTCAACATAGAACATGTTTGCAAAGGTGCTCAGATGTTTTCAGAGATTTCAGTAGCTCTGCTAACAGTCAGCATGCAGAGTGCACCGAGGGGGTTACGTTAACCGGTTTGTTTACATATTCCACTCTCCGTGTTCCACGTGTTGCATTCGCAGATTCTCATTTTCACCGAACGATCGTGTCTTTCCACCTGCTCTTGTGTCTCTGTGCTTCTGTAACATAAAGAACGAGCTGACATTTTTCTCACGAAACCAGCGATCAGCTCAACAGGCCCTCAGTTTACCTGCATGCATCCTCCTCCTCACCTGTCAGCTGTTTAACACCTGCTGCTAATTCAAGAAACACGCCCACGTTACCTGGTGATAGTCACAGTTTAACTGGGCAGCCGGTGCTCGATATTACGCAACGTCAGCACATTTTTCTGCACAAGATAAGTAAATATAGTTTTTCCCGAGCGCAGAGCTGCTGGAGCTTGTTTCCCAACAGAGCACTTTATAGGCGAACCCACTTCATCAGCGGCTGACGTCCAATCACCGGCACACAGCTTTGAAACCTCACCTGAGTTTTAGCTCTCAGTGGTTAAACGCTGGACTTAATTCACTCAGGTTTTGTCTGTCGGGTCACGTTTACTTCGCTGTTTTATTTACAACTGAGCAAATCGGTTTGGCTGAGGTTAAAGTTACGTTTCATAACTGCACAGTTTTACAGACGTTTAATGGTTCACTGGCACATGTGTTAGACTGAACCATTCGCTTTTCTTTATCTGGTGTGTTTTGGATTTAACAGTAAATTTTGAGATTAAACTGACTTTTAAAATGTTTTTATACAAAGAGGAAAGAGAAGGCGCATTTCCACCGAGAGGAGCAGAGTTTCCAACTACATGTTCATAATGCAGACTGCAACCTGGACAGAAATATTATATCATCTGTTTTTTAATAGTTATTCAACTGTATTCTAAGCACCAGTTGTCTGTTAGAATTTTTAGAGTTTACTTAACTAAAAATAAATGAGGTTAACATATAATTTGTGTGATTTTTTTTCTCTCTCTCTCTCTTTTTATTCATTTATTTATTTTTTTGCTTTTTCGGTCATGTTATGTTTAACTGTCAAAGGTTTGTTACAAACTATGAAACACATGGTGCAGACTTCTGGATGTTAGAAGAAAACTAATACTGCTAATGAATTAGACTAAAGGCAGGAAGGTGTCCTTTAAAACTAAACATGTTAGTAGGACTTTACATCATAGTTTATGAAATAGCACGTGTATTTCAGTAATAGCCTACTGATTTCAGTGTAGTGGTGAACAGTCACACAGCTCACGTGGGTGTTATCTGTGATACTCCTTAACTATAATTTATCCAAGTTCAGTTAACTCTGAGCGGCTGGATCGACGGAGGTCAGACAACAATTTTACATGTATGATCTTAAAACAGGACACAGCCATTATCCGTCCTGGCCTCATATCAAATGTGAACGCAGACTGAGTCTATGTTTGACGTTTGCTTTATATCTAATCTTCCTCTCAAACATTTAAACAGCAGCGAGTCTGCAGCTGAGGGAACACAAACTCAAATTGTCGGAACAGGTTTGCTCGTTTCTTGCGTTCATTTGGTAATTTATTAAATGTATAACTGTTATAACTGCTGAGTCTCTTACGCTGATGAAAATGTAGAAAACACAGATCACGAACACCTGTTCAACTAATCGCTTTCATTCCACTTTGACAAACTGACGGTTCATCTCTGTTACAGTGTTGCGTTAGACTGCTATATTTTTTGTTCTTTATGCTGTAGATTTTCACGTCTCTGGAATAGTTGGCAGTATTAAGGATGCTTTTCTGTAAAATCATATTGATATGACCCGTGAATTATTCGTAGATGACAGTTAGATTAGTCAGCTGGGAAACTCTGGGTTAACTCAGAGAGCTGAAGATATCGTGGACATGCTGACCTCGCTCTGTGGTGTACAGGTCCGTTTACCCTCATGATTAATATTCACAATAAAAATATTAGCCGAACATCATGAAGTCTGTATGTGTCATAGTTTCGAACAACCTTTGTACAGTTAAAGCCAGCAGTTACTACATGAGGAAACACCAACGTTATCTCTTTTATGCGTTTATACACAGGTCACGCTGATTACTGAACAAAAACCCAAAGATCAGCTGTTAATCGAATTTATTTGCTCTCTCTCCTCCTTAAACATGTTTTTAATGTTAGTTATAATTCAGAATTGGCGAGTGAAACACGTAGGACACATAAGAACATCAGGAAATAAAACCCCGATAAATATAACCTCAGTAAAATAAGTCCGTGTCAGCGGGGGTTATTACAGCTGTGTACCGGGGCCTGAGCTTTGTCGGTGGTAATAACAGCTCGATTGCTTGCGAGGCGAGCGGGTCTATCCACGCTTTGCCGTGAGACTGGGCAGACATCTCCGAAATCATCGAAGCACTTTTGCAAAGAGGCTGTATCTTGAGAAACCGACCAGACACATGAAGATTAAACTACTACATTCTCGGCTAAAAAAATATTAAAACTGTATTTGGTGACACACACAAACAGGGTTTTTCAAAGTTCAGTTCTGTTAGTTTCCACATGTTGGTTGTTGTGTGCTAAAAACAATGGCCACCAGGCCAAAGCAATGGTTTTGAGTCGATCAGCGTTAACCCCGCCCCCTGAGTTTGATGGGTGAGGTTGACAGATAAAATTATTTCATGATGAGAGCCAGGCGCCAGGACTGCCAAAATGAAATAAATAAATATATCATTAAATAATTAATTAAATGTGTCAATAATTAATTAAAATGTGAAATACATAAATAATTAATTAAATGTGTCAATAAATAATTAATTAAATGTGTCAATAATTAATTAAATGTGTCAATAATTAATTAAAATATGAAATACATAAATAATTAATTAAATGTGTCAATAATTAATTAATTACATGTGTCATAACTATTTATTTAATTAATTAATTCCAATTTTAATTAATTATTGCCACATTTAATTAATTATTTAATGGTGTATTTAATTAATTCATTATGGCATTCCTGGCGTTCCATATTTAGCTGCAGACGGGAGGTCATATTCCCTTGTGCAAAACAAGGGGTTTAAACTATGATGAACATGCTTGAGCCACGCTATGATGTCCCGTTGCGTATCCACTTCAGTGACAAAATCGTGGCTGTAGCTCAGGTGGCAGAGCAGGTCAGCCACTAATCTGAAGGTCGGTGGTTCGATCCCAGGCTGCCTCCTGGCAGCATGCCAGTAGCCATGTTTGTCTACTGGTGGTGGTGGCGCCAGTGTCCGGCAGCCTCGCCTCTGTCAGTGCGCCCCAGGGCAGCTGTGGCTACAATGTAGCTTGCCATCGCCAGTGTCTGAATGTAATGTGAAGCGCTTTTTAGGGACTAGAAAATGCAGGCCATTTACCATAATGCTGTAATTTGATTATTTTAATAAACCATGTATGCAGTGGCGTGTCCAGCCCAACCAGAATGGCCACCCCGAAGCTAAAACAATAAAATTTAATAAAATATCAAATGTACGATTATGGTTTCACATTGACGGTCAGATATCCGAGGGTAAGTGAATGCAGCACCGGCTTCTGCACTATGAGCATCATGTTAGCAAAGGTAGGAGAGCCAAGCACAAAAGACGGCACCGCAGAAAACATTTTTTCGGTGAAAGATTAACAAGTTAACATAGCTGGACTAGCCATCAGACTTTGCACGGTGGGCTGATGACTTATTTATTTTTATTTTTTTTGTAACTGCATGAACAATGAGAGGTGGTGGATTGGCCAGATGCTGGCCGATGTGTAAAAATAACTCTGTTGTTTGGTGGTGGCTGCAAAGCTTCCACAGAGGCAACAGGTGGATGAGGGAAGGGGAGGCAGGAGGAGGAGAGACCCGAGGCAGCCGCCGGTCCGAGTATCAGGTGAACTGAACTTCAGGTAAGAAGTTATGACCTGCAGTCTATCTGGGTCAGATATAAACCAAGTTTAGGTGGAGTTTATTTTCGTTGTGCTGACTTTTTACTGTCAGTTACAATAACTCGTACTGCGTGAGCTAGCATGACGTTTCTATACAGCTGTTCGGTTGCTATGATGTTACTGATAGTGAACTTTATTTTATTCATAAGGTTAGTTAGTAGAGTTGCCAACGGCTCCTTAAAAATGGAATGGTCCCTCATTCAGAGAAAATATTACGCGTTTGTATTGAGCTGAGAAGAGACGCAGTTCATCCCGGACTTTAGCTAGAATGGAAAAAGACACAAAGCTGGAGTTATTCTGTCTTTACGCTGCACAGCTGCCACTTCTCTCTCTCTCTCTCTCTCTCTCTCTCCCCCCCCCCCCCCCTCTTCTGTTGCTACTTCAATCATGAAACTGATCAATGATCAGCTGATCGGCTTTTCTCTCTTGTTTATTTATCGCCCACTTTGCCAGAAACAGGAAACCAGCGGATGTCACGCTAAACAACAGCAGCATGTTTAAGCTTGATCAGCTGTTGTTAGAATTTATTTAATATTAATTTCTAGTATCAGCTGATGTTTGCTGGAGCCACAGCTGTAAAAGCTGCTGGTCATGATGTCAGCATTTGTTTTCATTCAAAGGCTTTATGGCTTTAATACCTGGTGGGCTGGTCTGTAGTGAAAATGCCCAATTTTTTGTCCCAGTCCAGCCCTGCAGGTTAATACTGGCAGTGTCACCATGCCAGCTGACTGTATTTCATCATCAGCCAGTGTTTTTCTTTATACATCAATATTACCAAAGTTTACCATAAGGCAGCATATAAAGTATTTACTTGCTTTCAGGTTTTATTCAAATGTTAGTCTTTTCATTTGTTTCCCCACTTTTTTCCTGTTTCAAAATCAAACACCAGTTTGTGAGAAGATTATCTTATTTTTTAATAGGCATTGGTTTTGCATTGGCATCGGCTAATTTGCCAATTGTATGTTAAAAATGTTAGTATTTTAATATTCAAAAATGTTTTTGCCCAAAACATATGTGCACTACATGTCAGTAAAAATACTATGCAAATATTGATGTCCTTGACTGCTGAATAAACACTGACTGATTGTATCTCTTGTACTTCATCAACGCAGTATCTAAAAACTTTGCACCGTAGTGGTTAAAATCTCATTCTAATAAGAGTTAAAAGCGCATTCAGTTATTAGGTTTATAGGGTTATTGAATTATGGTTAACGGTTGGTAGAATTGTTTTTAACATTATCTGCCAATTACATCTGCCACCCTTCTCCAAATCTGTGCCCCTACCTGGCCCCTCCAACAAAAATTTTCTAGACATGCCACTGCATGTGTGACCACAGTGCACACGTCTGCTGTTGCTCACAGTGGTCCAAGGGACCGCTCAGGGAGTTTGTGTGTTCGTTTAGACACATGAAAAATTAAAGGGAACATTGTTTTTCTCGGAGTAGATTTTTTTTTAATAGCTTAAATGACAACTTATATATAATTTCACTATTAGGAGTTGATAAAAATTTGGAAGACTTACCATATCATCCTGATCAAATTTGAGGCAGCCTCCCCAGTTGACCCCCCTGATGTAGGCAGTGGCAAGTTTGACAATATCCAGTTTGAAAGGTTGCTCCACAAACACAATGTAGTTCTCAGTCATGCCAAAGCTGTGGAAGTAGCTTGGAAAAAGTGAGGAGCGAAAAGGGACTGAACAGATGTGCTGCACTTTCCTCAGCGCTGACTTTTTGTGATTTTTATCTGAAACAGTCAACACAGTGTTGTAAGCTTCACTTTAATTGCTTGTTACTCTGTTCACTTGTCTTCATTTCTTGATTTTAAAAAGGGAGAACCAATAATTTAAAAATCATTAATGAAGTAAATGAAAGTAAATGAAGCAAATGAAAATAAAGTGAGCTACAGTGACACATACTTTGTAGCTCACTTTATTCGTA
This sequence comes from Neolamprologus brichardi, assembly GCF_056152115.1. Lineage (NCBI taxonomy): Eukaryota > Metazoa > Chordata > Actinopteri > Cichliformes > Cichlidae > Neolamprologus > Neolamprologus brichardi. The sequence continues at coordinate 18,968,650 of NC_142125.1, forward strand.
CATAGTGTAACAGTTCATATCAACTGTCTTCTTTGAGAGGTCTGATTGTGGTGTCATAAATCAATTAAACCTAAGTTGTAATCAAACGAATACGTGGCTCATGGAGCACACAATGGCCAATAAGTAACTTTACTGCTTGAGGATTTAAAGTTTAGGAACAGAAATAAACAGGACAGAATGAATTACTGCAGACACCATACCTGAGGCATCAGCTGGGACTTTGAAGATCATATATTTTGGCTGGCCAAAACCAATAATAGCAGTCCCCATATTGTACGTATTGCCCTCCTCATCGTAGTGTGGATGAGCCGTTGCTAGGTTCAAGGCAATGTGGTTCCTGTAGTTTTTCTGAAATTAATACAGGGCAGTACATTTGAGGAAGGACAAATCTTTCACAGAGATGCTTGTTGCCATTATATCCAACTGTGGTGCTAAACGAAACTCATATAGTTACTTTTTACCTTTGGGCATTCAACAGTGGACCATTTAACGAAAACCTGAACCTTTTTAAAACGTTCCCAGGCAGTATGTGCAGACTAACTTACCCTGCCGATAGTTTCCAGGGTGTTAGGGTCAATCTGATTTATGTAGTTGACCTCGGAGGAAGCGTAGTAGTCCTGACCATAACGAATTATGTTGATCAAGTTGTTGTCAGTAAAGTCAGGAATGACATTCTGGAGGTGCGTGAATGCCCTGGTGAGAGAGCGTGGAGGGTTTTTTTGGGGCACACAGCTGAAATAATTCAGTATTGGTATACATTCCTAAGAAAACAAATATCCAATCAACCAAACGTCTTTAGCTAATGTTTATGCAAGTAAACCTCTTACTAACCCAGAGAATTGCATTTTGCACTTTCATGAACTGATGAATTGAAGCAGATATTCTGATTTAAAAACATCAGAAAAACCTCAAGTGTCTTGGCTAGTCTGTCCCAGTTTACTTAAAGTGGTCTGTACATATCTGAAATCATCAAACCCCAAATGGACCAAGACCACAAGACTTGTAAGGTTTGATTCAGATTTCTATGTTCATCCATCCATTTAGCTCTTGTTGTATGCTAGGTAAACTAACACAGAACTGTGATATCCATCCATGATAAATTGAAGCAGAGACTTTAGATGTACTACACTTGTTCGGTTCCAGATTTAAAATCTCTTATGTCTACTAAACATAGAAAGCTAGAGTGGACAAAAGCTGAATGGGCTGAACTTGAGCTTTTTAAGTCTGTTTTGGACTGAAACTAGAAAGATCTGAAATCTGAGTATTATATGTTCTGTAAGATCATGATCTGGATGGGCTTTACCTGGAGAAGATGTTTTTGCAAGGATCAGGGTAGATCATGGTGCCAAACTCAGAGACAACAATCTTGTCTGCCTTAATGTTTCTCTTATAGGTGTCGCTCTTCAGAAACTTACTTCTGTAAGTCACCTCACCTGAAATAGCAATATCAGAACATTGAACATATTCAGCACAACTGACAGTCAACAGTTAAATGATGCTGAAGGTTTATCAAAGTCTGACCATTGCTGAAGGTGAAGCTGTGGATGAGCGACAAGCCGTCAAACCAGTGGTTGTACTCAGAGTTACCTACAGAGAAAAGGCCAGGCCCGTTTCTCAGCAGGGTGCCCTGCAGCCAGGAAGGGACAGATCCTGCAGGTCAAAGGTTACAAACACCACTGTTAATGGGCTTTAAATCCATTCTTAACACAGAAGCTTTGTGAAAGCAATCTAACCAAAAGGTCCATTGTGGAGTTGTGGAACTTTTTTATCTTACTACACATTTGGGGTTTGGATTACTGTGAAGTGATCAAAAGGTTGTAAACTCATTTTAATGGACGTTAGGTTAAGAAAGAACTGTTAACCCGAAGAGCTCAATAAAAATAAGTGATAGAGGGCCACAATCCTAATTTCAGTGATAACTGAAGCAAAGTCAGATCCACCAGAAATTAATTTATGCAAAATTAAAGCCCCATGTGTCCTTTAAATATCTCCATAAATCCATGTTTTAAAGACACCACAGCTATGATTCTTATATATAAAATGGGAAAATGGTTCTGGTTAAGGTATTGATAAAGGAACATTTGCATTTAAGAATTTTCACTGTGAGGTAATTTTGGAGGATAATGAAATGTAACTACTAATAAACTACTCCATGATTATAATCATTAAATGGTCAGCAACTCCAGTGCCACACAATAGGTAAATAATAATAATAATAATAATAATAATAATAATAATAATAATAATAATAATAATAATATATACAGAGCTTATGACTTGACTTGAGTCATCCATTCAGTCTGACACATGCAAAGCACATAAAACAAACATCTACTCAGGATTTCCTCTATATGACCAATAAAAGCTGCAAAGTTTCTAATTTAACATAAAACATAATGTAATGTCAGCAGACAGTCTATTTGAGCCTATTCTAACCTTTTGAGCTGTATGTTTTGTTTTTGTTTGTTCAGGTGGAAACCTTCCAAAAGAGCAAGCTGAATTTATTAATGACTCTTTAAACCAACAGACTCAACATTTTACAAACTCTTTAATGGTTCAAACTTACCTTTCACTTCGGCTTTCACTGGCTCTGGAGTTTCACATCCATTTCTTGAAATAATTGACTGCATGCTTTTCTTCCTGAGCTACAAGCCTCATATGTTTCCCAGAGTGCACTGCTCTGATTGAGTCCCACCTATGATTGAAAGCACAGACAGCAGCTGACTACGTGATACTTGCAGGCTTCAGGAAACATAAGTGCAGCAGATTATGTAAGTGATTATGTAAGTGGAATGGACTTTACTCGGCTTTTCATAATAAAAGTCTGCCTGTTGGCTTACTTCAGGCACCATTTAGATGTTAATAACTGGGCTTATGTTGTCCACAGCTACATTACATTCATCAAATCAGACAAATCAAAACAACTAAAACATAATTTTAACTATATTTTACATTTTTATTTAATTTGATCTATAGGCTCTGTCACTTTTTGGTTTTTACACAAAATTCAATTGAAACAACATATTTTTTATTTAAAAATCCAAACTTATTTTAATGTTTTATACTATCACTATATCTCTAAACGGTCTTATTGCCAATTTTTCTTTTGCGTCTTTAAAGCTGGATGAGTCTGATTGATAATCTGTAAGCCAGTGATAAGAATTCTCATTATCTAAATATGAACTGTAAATTGCTGTGTTGTTCAATAGTTATGTCTAGCTAGCTTTATAGCTAGAAATATATATTTCACTTTTACAGTTTACTAAGAGGCATGACTTTGACTAACAGCAAACATTTGGATCTTTTTGGTTTAGAAACAATAATTGTTTACAGTTGATTACAGCATTAGGTGCTAATTAAATCATTGCAGCACTAATCATCATAGTCCAGCTGGAACACATATTGACTTTGTACACTATAAAAAGTCCTGTTTATCACCTCCACCTGCGTGTAATGTAAAGTAACAGATGTAATCCAAATCAGTTTACAACTTTGCAAATGCTCTTATCGGGATATTTCTCCAGGTCAGAGTGTGTCCTAGAAATTACTCAACCTAGAATAATACATCATAGTGTAACACCTATTAGAAGCTTTGACTCAGCATTTGATTGTTACATAATGAATGACACAATTTAATCCAATCTACTTAGATTCTTTATTTACCTTTTTTTCTCCTTTACATCTGTTAAATAGCTACTGTTAAGAGATTAAAATATTCATTCAAAATCAGAACCTCATCTTTTGGTATATAAACATCATTACAGTGATTTACCTTTAGAAATGTTTTGTATATAGACCCTACTTTCACACATGCATCAGCTGTGGACCAATACCTAGATTTGAATAAACAACTTGGCTGAAATTGATGGCAAGTCATCGGTTAGTTGAACCTCAGATTCAGGGGTTCCTGCAGGACCATTGGGTATCTGGCTTGTTGTTGTAAGCTTTGGTCTCTGTACAACTGCAATGAAAGCTTCATCTCCATCGCTTGCTATAAGGCCTATTTGTTCCTGGTAGACAGTGAACAGTCAAGGTATGGAGGGTGTCACATATTCAGATTCTTATCTTTGCGTTTTGTGGAGGATGTAGGTCTGCTGTCTTCAACAAACAATGACTTCCACTGGGTCGATGTACTGGGATGGTAGCAGCTGACTGTAAAGTTGCTGAGTTACGAATCAGCACCTCCAACTCTGAATTCATTGTTTTCAACTGGAAAAGAGTGCAGTGTCTCTTCAAGCTGTGAGTGAGAAGTATCTCAGGTCTGTTCATGAGTGAGAGGAGAGCGCAGTGAGATATGGACAGACTGATTACTGTACCAGTCTGTTGTGGTAAAGAGACCAAGATACCGCTTATGTAATTTTTTTTTTTTAGCTTGTCCAACTGGGAGTAGACCACAGGTAAGACCAAAGACATACTGTAGAGATTACATCTCTCAGAGGGTGGCTGGAGAAAGTCTGAGAGTGGCAGAAAATGGATGGTGGCCTAAGCAGATGCTGATACTTTGGTCCTGCTTTTTTTAATTTATTTTTTGTTGTTAGTTATTCAGCCTTTGCATTAGAACAAGAAATTAAAAATAATAATTATAATTATTTACAATGTAAATAGAGAGTAACTTCTCACTCACACACCAATGTCTGACTTTCTTATGGCTACATCAGGGGTGTCCAAACTTTTTTCACTGAGGGCCACATACATAAAAATATAGGAGGGGCTGGGCCACTTAATATAAATTAGGTATATAACCTTAACTTTAGTGTTAGAAAGTTAGAAAAAAGTTAGAAAAATCACTGAAAAGTGGTGCTCATTCTCAGAACAGCAGCCTCAGATTTCTTCTTAGACAGAAGATTTACAGTACAGAGAAAAACAATAAAGGGGAAAATGGGACGGGTACATTTCAAGCTTGTTATTTAAGTTATTAGGCTTAGCAACACTATTAACGTTCGTTTGAAACGGTTATCAACATTAACAGACTGAACTGGACTTAATAACAGGCGTCTGTATAATTTTAGTAAATTATTCTGGTGAGTATCAGCTGCACTGGGTATGTAAATCGGGCCATCCAGCTGCGGCGCTGATCGCCACTCGTGGCAAAAATCCGGACAAATGTCACTTGATCAAGGAGCAGATCTGCATCAGATGAGATCAGCTGACTTTGCGTGTGCGCGCGCTGTGCACAGCGTGTGTATGTAACCGGTGTGATTCTGCGTTGTGTCTGATCTCTGATCAAAAAAGGTAAAAGAAAGAAAGAAAGGCCTCCAGGTAAATCATTTGCCCACTCCAGCTCCTCTCCCACAGGGGAATTGTAGAAAAGGGGAGAGGCAAAAGGGGTACACTGTATTTATAGGGTTGCACCAAAGAAGAAGAAGAAAAGAATGAGGAGGGGCTCTAACTGATAATGAACATAACTACAGGCTTGGAGGTCCTAAAAGTCAGGTATAAAAGGAACAGTTTGGGGGTTTAGGACACATTTTGTGTAATTATAACAATGTGATTCATGACCCTGTTACATGTACTCTGTGTGTTAACAAGAAAAACGCATATAATAAAGTGGTGCGTAAAAACAGGGTAGTGACAGAATTGATGCGCATTATTGATATTTGAAGCATGTGTACCTGCACATTAACACACGGATACTGTGGAATATATTTTTTACTCCCCTAAAGCGCTCGTGCTCTCGTCCACTCCCCGCAAAACAATTAGCAGCTGTGCGGTGTCTGTGGCATCGGTGCTCTCATCGCATGCGATGGAGTAAAAATCAAAAGCACAGCTTTATCAGACGGTTGCAGTTTAATGTTGGCTGACGAGTCTTCAATGCGTCGCACAACTGGATTTCTGGACATGCTGACGTTGTGGAAGTCCTGCACTTTTTCAGGGCACATTATTTTGGTGACTTTAATGAGGCCGTGTTTTATGAGGTCTCCATCTGAAAAAGGCTTGCCATGTCTTGCCATGAGTTGGGGGACCTCATAGCTGGCTATTGGAGCCTTTTCCTGGACAATTTGAGCACGAAAAAAATACTGCTGCTGACCCTGCAAGAGAGCTACCCTTTGCTTTAATTTCTGCTCTCGCTCAGCACCAGTGTCGGATGCATAGGCCTAATGTTTGGTTTCATAATGACATCGTACATTATAGTCTTTCATAACTGTCACAGTTTCAGTGCAGATCAAACAGACACACGTCCCCTTGAATTCTTTGAAGAAATATTCACTCTCCCACCGTATCTGGAATTTTCTGCACTCACTTTACTACCTTTCGCTTTTTTGGTTCTGCCATGTTTAGTAACTTGGGAGTAAATTTCTTCTGTGATTGTCCTTTTTGGTGGAGCAACTGCCTTGATTAACAGCAGCTCCCCCTGGCGTTAAAACTAAGAAGTGCAATACACTCCAGCAAAAGTTGAAGTGCGGGCCATATTCTATTCTATTTATAAAATTACTTGCGGGCCAATTAAAAATGGACCGCGGGCCGCAGTTTGGACACCCCTGGGCTACATTCATTTTTTATATGCAAAATATAAATGGTTATAATGTATAAATGTAGTAATTGATCCATGTATTTAAAAAAAAAAGAAGTCCAGATAAAGAAGCCACATACAGACTGTTTTGGATGAAAAATGACGTTTATTACAAACACAGAGAGCTGTTAGCAGTCAGTTAGCAGCTGTTAGTTCTGTACAAATAACACTGGTTGATTGGTTAGTTGAGTTTGCCAGTCGGCAACAAGGCTGGGTCTCAAACAGCACCCTATGCCTTTGTAGTGTACTATTTTTCATCCTAAACCTTAGTACACTACCTTTCACCTCAAACCATTCATAATGCACTGATTTCTAAGCTGTGTGCTATTTCCCACCTTATAACACCTCTATAGTGCACAGTTATCCATCTTACACCTTTAATCATGGTCCACATTTTATTTTAAGCTTTACTTTGTAGCACCTTCATTGTGAAATACATTTAACTTTCAAACTCTTCATAATGCACAGCTTTCCACCTGTTAGAGTTCCTTTTGAAATGCTCGGCAATCAAATCGAAACCCTTCTGGTGCACTCCGAGTTCCAAAGTTGTGACCTTGCTCATGTTTTAAGCATTTTGAACACTATAATTATTTTTTTTGTATTTTTTTTTGCATTGACAGTTATCACACTGACACAAAATCCTTTGCCAGCTCTGTAAAAGGAACAGAGTGGCATCTGTTTTTAAGGGTCATTCACCTGACGAATGTCATGTTGATGTTAAGTAGCTTGAAGGTCTTTAAGGACTCGATATTAACTTATATTTTAGACAGTCATAATTTGTATTTGCATGTTTATGTGAAGAAGTGGATGTTGGTATTTATAATGACTATTACAAGACATTAACACTGTCTTTTTCTGCTTTTTTACTACAAACTTGGACATTTGTGTAATTTGTTTCCAGTTTCCTAAAAAGGCCTGCTGCTGTTTAGCTGCAAATTAACAAGTATTTTGAAGAAACCAGTTTATCCACAATTACAAAGGAAAAAGAGTAACTAATCATCATATTCAACATTTTAATAATAATAATAATAATAATAATAAAAGAAAATTCAGTATCAGGGAGTATGAGAAATAGTTTGTATACTGACATCTGTTTCCTTAAAAAGATGAGAAACAGTAGATTGGTCACACTATACTGTTTTGTTTGACTGTTTCTCTTGTGAGAAATCAGCACTATAGTGTTTTATCAGTCTAAAACACTAAAGAAAATAATTTACACTGCTGAACGGAAGCTCAGATATAGCAGGAATAACCGCTAGCAAGGATGTTTTGTTTTTTTTAGAGAACAGACGTCAGTTTATTAACTATTTTTCAGCCAGTATACAACAGGCAGACAGGAACGCTTCCCCTCATAATTACAGCCACGAATTACAAACTGTTTAACAAATGTGATAAAATGTTGTGTAATTTGCAGCTAAACATTAGATTTTGAATATAATATTTAAGAGATTTGACACAAAATTACCCAGTAAAGTAAATGTTGCCAAACAGCCTAATATTTAACCCAAAGTACCATCTTGAACCAGAAAGTTATGGACAATCTGATGTCCACCATTCAGCTTAGAAAAATATTTGAAACAGACTGAATCAAAGCTATGCTGCCAAACATAGTTTGACATTTAGTAGAAAGCCAGGTTTGCAGTAGCTGGGACAAAAAGTCTAATGAATGTCATAGTCAAGTGCCATGTGTGTTGCCCTTTAAGAAAACATTAGGTTTCCTTCAAGTCTGTCTTAATATACTAGTCCCAATCACATTCCATATGCACATTAAGAGAAGCTTTAGTAACATATTTTCCTTTGAAACCTGCTCAGGAATCAGGTGCTTCTTGGTTTCTGTTGTAGCTTTTTTTTTTTTTTTTTACCAAAAAAATCCCAAACAAATTTAATAATCTGGAAATGCTACAATCTACCTATTTCATTGAGCATTTATTGTTTACAAATGCAAATACAGTTTAAACTGCTAAATCATAGATGGTTAATCGTTTTGAGATTTGTATTCTGTATTTGATTTCTTGATCCTTAAAAAATGATCCAGAAAGGACAGACTGAGCTTAAGCTATATGCGTATATCACCATATGTTGATGATGTGATTCTGTTTTATTATCAAATTACATAAATCACTTCAAACCCACCCTAAAGGTCCAGCTAAGTGACTTCAAATAACTAAGGTGAAACCTTGCAGACAGCTACACTGTGTCACCTGCCACTCAACAAGGTCCCACCCCTAATAACGCAAACATTAAGCCTTAATGCAGTTTAAACATGTGAGTTATGAACTAAATTCAGCCCCATACAGTTGTTACAAAGAAACTAGACCAAAACTGTTTTCTGTAGCAGGCTGAAGTTGGACATTTTAACATGGGAAACTAAGTATAGGGACTCATTTTTGCAGCATCAAGTGGACATTAGAGGAACTGAAAGTTTTGTTAGTGTCATTATAATTCTGCTAACAGAAACCAGAAAGCTGTTGCCTACAGGTTGTACATTTTTAGATCAGTTTAAAGAAGTTATATTAAGATAGACTTGAAAGAACTCAAACTTTTCCTTTAACACCAGTTAAATCATTCATAGTTTGCTTCATAGCACACTATCCTCCACCCTAACCGCTCTTTAGTGCACCTGACAGGCTGCGCAGCTCCTTAAGGACCGGGGTGTTGTCTGAGAATGGCACCAGAGAAACAGAGAGAGAGAGAGACAGAGAGGTAGAGAGAGAGAGAGAGACAGAGAGAGACAGGTAGAGAGCGTGCTGAAGGTTACAGCTTCGGTTTTAGTAGAAACAGACAGTCACAGTAGGTTGGGCTGCTGAGAGACAGACCGGTTCAGTGTCCACAGTACATAGAGTAGCAGTTGGACGTCTGGTCTATATACAGGAACGAGAAATGCATAATCAGAATATCAAACTAACCAAAGCTGAGGCCGCCTTGTTGACTGGAGAAAGACAGAGTAGGGGCGGGGCGGGAGGAGGGCGGCAGCAGCTCTGGTTTGCTATAAAAACCAACCAAACGAATAAACAAACAAAAAATGGTGTCACCGCAAACACAACAATTCGTCATGGCAACGCTACACCGGGACACCACCTAACTGTCGGTGGAAAAACACACACACACATAGGACGGCGTTACTAACACACGCACACACACGCTCTCCCTCGCTCTCATGCACACGCACGCAGTTATTAATATGACAAACATTTTCTCTCATTTTTTTTCTCTCTATTAAGGTGAAAAACAGATTCTATTATTCTTAATTATCTTCATAGTAATCTTCATCTGCATCTTCATCATAGCATTGGTGTGTGTATGAAGTGTGTGTGTGTGTGTCCTCAGTCTCTTTATACACACTATTAACAGAACGACGCGTAGAGAACTCAGTTCTGATTGGCTGATAGGTCTTTTTGCCTCTTCTCGTCCAGGAGGGTTTCATTTATTTATTTTTTTGACTGTCTTTTCTTCCTGGTGTCCCCGTCTGGATGGTGGTGATGATGATTGTAATGATGGTCATATGACCTCCCTTCCACTGAGCCACGGAGAACAGTTTGTGAAGTCATAAGAGTGGGTTATTGGTTGCTTGGGACCCTGACGGCAGCGTCTGATAGAACGAGGTGAAGAGCTGTGTTCTGGCTGAATGTTAAAGCACCAGGAATGAGGGAGGAGACTAACAGTACCTGCTGCTGGGAAAGTGTGTGTGTGTGTGTGTGTGTTTAAAGTCTAAAATGCTGAACAGTAATCAGGGTCTGAAACATGTAAGGAAACCTTCAGAGCACAAATGATGGCAGTGTCTACCTCTCCAGTTTCTAACCCTCTGATGGGTCACAGCACTGTTACATAAAGAGACAACAATGGAAAAAAATGTTAAGGTGGAGATTATTTTGTGAAAGAGAAAACTCGGAGCTGGTCCTGAAATCTGACCAGGATGCCTGTTGAACTCCTCACTTTTGTTTTTTGTTTTTTTAAGCCTAACTGAGGATGGACACCAAACTCTCTGGAGAGATTTGTTGTCTGTCGTAGGAAAACCTCAGGAGGCCCCCAATAAGAACTGGACCAGCCAAGATTAGTTCATTGACTCTGGAGTCTCTTGACACCATTGACAGTCAAAATGGAGGGGAATGTTACTACTGCTGTTTGTGCTGTTTTGCTGAATCGATATGGTTCAACTTTATTACTGAAGAAAGTGATGGAGTCGGTTATGCTTTGGAAGGAAGCAGGTTTCCTTATAGTTTCAAACACCGGGGGTTGCAAAATAGTCCACTCACTGTATTTGCATGAGAAACATGAGGCAAATCTTTGCTTTCCATTTGGATTGAGTTCACCACAAGGACTCACTTATATCCCCCACGTGTGAAAAAGATCCTGAGATTCTACATCAATCAACTACAACTCAAACACTATCTGTCCTTTTCTATTCATAGCCAACTGTGAATAGTGACCAAAGAGAGACCAAGGACCAATATTGGATACGAGGATTCAAGCAGAAGAAATTATAATAGCCCGAAGGGTCTGGACTGGATCAGGGTCTTGGTCTGTTGGGACAGACTCAAAGTAGAGCATCTAATCCACAATGAAAGGATCCACTTGTGGTTCATACATCCAACTAGGACATTAAGGTCTAGTTTATTCTGCTTAGTCTACTGCTATTGACTGAGAACAATCTTTAGGCATAATCACACCATTCTGGACTTCAAATAAGCTGCAATCAACTTTTTACAAAGATTGTTAGAAATTTTGAGTTAAAACCAAACAACCAACTAGAACACTAATTACACTTTAATTTGTTGACGTCAGGCAAGTATGCTCCAGCTCCACTGTTACACACTTTGGGGATCCATGAAGTTGCTATGGAGGGTTGCCCCTTGGACCCAGATGTAATATTAAGGATATTCTCCAATGCTTAAAACTTTAACATAATTCCTAATGATTGTTTCTGACAAATCTCATCAGGTGAGAAAATGAGAAAGTGGAGAAGACATATTTTTGTCCAAAGTGCCAGACACGCAGACATTGTCCATCGTCATGTTTACATTTTTGCTGCACAAATATTTCCCAACATGCTTTTGACCCATTTTGCATTTAGTATTTGGAGTGCTGTCATTGTGTTTGTGTATGTACTAATAGTAAACCAGATTCTGACCCTGCTGCCAGTGTGTGTTTGTTCATGTGTATGTGTCAGTGTGTGTTGAGCACGCTGCGTGGCACCCAGCCCTCGGCGGCTGGCGAATCGCTGTTGGCCGGCCGATAGACCAGACTCTGACCCTGCTGGTTGGATGCCAGAATCTGAACCTTCTCCCCCCGAAACACAGAGATCTCATCCTCCCGCACTGCCACAAAGTCCTGCAGCACCAGAACCAGTTCCTGAAGGGTCAAAGGTCATATGGTCTGATGTAAGAAAGTTTTTCAAGAACTTATGGTACACAAGGAAAGTGAAAGGAGGGATTCAAACCTGATCTTCCTGTTCACTGTCAGGAGGGGGCTGAGTTGCGTGACCGTTGGGAGTGGGCGGTGCAGATGGCGGCCTTCCTGATGACAGTGGCCGTGTCACAGAGATCACGCCCTCTTTCCTCTGATACTCAATAGGAGACTGGAGAGCTGTGGGCACAGATTAGATGTATGGATATGCATGAGCTGTTTCAGTGAGATTTAAGGAGATTTATAGAGATCTAGGAATGTTGGAGGGTTGTTAACAAAAATGATACTTTTGATTGATTCAAGGAGTTTTCAAGGAGGTTGTAAGGAAGACATTTTTGGGAAATTTGGAAATTGGATTCATTTGGCATTAAAAAAAGATTAAACAGCTTGCAGAGGATTTGAGACTTAGGAAGGTATTCTAAGATTTCAAGGGTGACTTAAGGGGGGTTTACAATAACACAAGTCCAACGTTACTAACATAACAGAGATGTTTAAGGGTGGTTTGGGGAATTTAAGGCTATTTAAATATGGTTTAAGGATATTTAGGGTAAAACAAAAGGTATTTGAGGAATATGAGAAAGATAATAAAAGATGTTCCATTGAGATTCAGTAGCATTTCAGTTGAATAAGAGATTTCAAAATCAGTGGTGATCCAATGACAATGAAAGGGAATTTTCCAAGGAGAATTAAGGACATTTTAGGACAGGTAATGTAATGGATATTTCAGATATTTCAGGAATGTTTTTGACAAGGTTTTTACCTGACAGGAAGTTGTTCTGGGCATCCAGCAGGGAAGCAATGGTCTCTACCCAGGTCATCTTTATGCTGGCAGAAGATGCCTGGAGCGTGAAGCGCTCCGCCGACCCACGAGACCACAACACAAACTTACAGGGATCACCGTCCACGCTGTCCTGCATTGCCAGATAACTCACCTGAACACAAACAATAACACAATTACTCCTAATTCAGACCTCAAGACGGTGTCGAGTCTAAACAGTGCTGACCAGTCTGACCTTTATGCTGTTCTTGAACTGGTATCCTGGGTTGTTGGAGCCTTTGCGCAGCAGTTCGCTAAAGATGATGATCTGTTCGAACAGAAAAACTCTGCGCTCTTTGCTGCGAGACAGAACGCCTCCGTCCTGCTCCCAAACACAGAAAGTCTCCTGCTGCAGCAGCTTCCCCTGAGACGTTAGCTTTCCCTGGAAAGCACGAGGAGGTGAGTGAGGAAAGAAAGACCGATGGTTAAGAGTCCAGGTACCCTGCAGCAAACTTTACATTTCCAGGAAATCAGCAAAAGCAAATTGTGTACATGCCTCATATATGTCATTGTTAATTGTTTGTATTGTGCTTTCTACACACATTTCTAATTTTTTGAATTAATATGTGCCTGAAACAGGTAAATTGCACACAAACTACTTGAGAAGCTGTTGTTGTAGAGCTCGGTAGCAGCACCCACAACAACATTATTATGCCATGTGTGCTGTTATCAATGTAATATGGTGTTCCTCCTGGTTCTGTTCATTGTCCTTCATCTCTGTGTGGTTCAGTTCTGCTTTTTGTCCATTTTGTGTTAGTAGACCAAAATGCAAAATTAAAAATTAGAAATATTATCACATTTCTTTCAGAGCTTTCAGTGTTAATTAGTATGAAATCAATTATGTTACTATGTTGTCCTAGTGACATGAAATTGCTAACAAAACAAATCAGCCGGACAGGTGGACAGACAGGTGTACCTCGTATCCCTGCAGGCGTCCCAGGTTCATCATGTCATTGCAGCGTTTTGGAACCAATGACATCAGCTCCACCGCTTTCTGTACACAGACCACACACACAGTTACTAAATATTACAAAAGTTTGTGTTAGTCCTCAGGGCGATGATTCACCATCTCGTGTAAATCATTTATAACGATCTTCACTATGCCAGAAGCAGCAGCAGCTCTTTGCTGTCTCCTGCTCGTTGGTTATGAGACAGAAACAGCTGTCTGCTGAAGAACAAAACTCATGTGTTTGTTGTCTATTAGAGTTTTTTTTTTTTTACAACTCTTAGCAAAGCTAAAAAACGAAATATCTATTTAACAAAGTTTATCATTTTTAAAAGTCACAAGAATTTGAATGAAAATATAATAAATTCAGTAAATAAACTGTTTCCCAGAATGTAGATCCTTTGTGCCTTTGTGTATTATCAGAACAGTTTATGGCACAACACAACTGTTTTTATATTATCAAACTAAATTGATCAATAACAAAAAACACGAACAAAGCTGTGGTTCAGTTGTTTGATGTTTCTGAAAGCTTATGAGATGATTTACAGAAAAGGAAAGCAAAGAAATGAAACTTACCTCAATCTCCTCACAGTCCAGCCCTGCCTTCGACGTATACTTGAGGAAATCCTGATGAACAAACAGAAAAAATATAAGTGTTTGAATGTCAGCCAAAGTCATAGTGTGTCCTTAAAGTGTAACATCAGAAAATATCTTAAAATACACGCTGGTATGATGAACTGATGAGTTTATCTCTGATTTCTCACAAAAAGCTCTACCCAAAAATACAAAATTTATGCCATTACAAGCAAGGCTGTCATTGTGAACCAATCAGAGCGCACAGGTAATAACTGTAAAGGGAGTTAATAAAACAACCCACACATTTCTTGCCTGAGTTGAGTCAGAATAATTTCTCAGTCTAATACTACACCCATGTCAAATTGTAGCTAATTTCAAAGACAACATCAGTATGAGTCAAATCAAGTCTTGAGGTCGGCTCCAACTCAAAAACAACAAATCCCAAGTTGCATCCCGGGTTGTGTCCTGAATCAAGTCCCTCAATAAAAGGTAAAAACCCGATCTGACCGAAGTTCTAATTCAAGCCTAGAGCAAGAGCCAATAGGTCTGTGCGATATGATCAAAATCTCATATCCCGATAGAAGACATTTCTCATCCCGATAATGATATAATTCACAAAATAGTGCATTTTCTGTAAATTCTGTGAATCTCTGGCACTCGACGTGTTTTCAGCTGGGAGTCCTGTACCTGGAGTGGAGTGTTTTGACCGATGCATGAAACTATATATATTTTTAGTTGTATTTTAAGTTGTATTACATGACATGACATGTTGCGAGAAAAAGCCAGTTCTAACGTTTGAGTCTAAGGTTTATTTTGAGCACCTGACGGCTCTTTTTTGCTTCTCATCCGTAAACTCTCTTCATACTTTTTCATGTAATTCTTGCGCTGGTAGAAGAAAAACATACTGCTTTAAACAGAGTGTTTTGCAACACCTTGAAACAAACCATAATGTATAATATGAAATGATAGATGATTTAATTTCTTCATCTGATATATTTTGTCATGTCACACAGCCCTGAGAGCCAACCAGTCTATAATCAAGATCAGCACCTCTGGTCAAATTCCAAATTTAGCTTGGTTTTTAGTTTTATGCCATATTTGTCAGGGAAAATGCACAAAAGCCTAATAACCTTAATAATAAAAGAACCTTTGTACCACATTTAGCTACTGGGTAATTGTCTTCTATGGTCTCTAGGCAGATGCATTTTTAAGCAGGATATATAATACCCAAACCTACTCCACAGATAATACCAGCAATTCCATTGTAACATTCAGATTCCACCAAAAATGTATTAAATATATTTTAAAATCAATGTTTCATTTAAGCAGTTAGTGTAAACACAAATCATGTTGACAGGTTCTTCACAGACCTTGAGCAGCAGCTGGTACTTGGTGATTCTCTGGATTGGTTTGATCAGATAATCACTGATGGACATCCTGCAGCTGATCTCATGCTGGATTTCCTACAGACAGACAGGCAGAGATAGAAGGTCTGGTTCAGTTTCAGTTTTTGGCTGATTTTTACTATAGCAAGGTCCATTCAAGAACGTGCATTTTAGGAAAGCCTGCTCTTTCGATTGTTTTCCCCTTTTTTAACTTTTAAGATAGTAATGTTTAAAAAAATCAGGAAAGGAAAAATAAAAGAAACTATTATGGGTTGATTTGATTGATTTGTTTATGGCTTGGTGAACTGAAAACAACTTTCCATTGATGTGGATAATAAAGTTATTCTATTCTATAAGATAATCATTAAAAAAAACAACAGAAAAGAATAGGCAAGTATAGAAATGAAAAACAAGAAAAGCGACGCATTACCTCGAAATAGGTCTCATACTCAATGACGATGAACTCTGACCTCGGCTTATTCTGACAGTAAACCACATACATGTGTAGACGACGCTCCTGTAAAAAACAAGAAAGTAAAAAAGAAATAGTTGTATTAGGTCTTCAACACATCCTGAGTCAAGTCCCAAGCAAATAACAAGAAGTCCTGAGCTCTGTGATAACTCAAATCTTATGTACAGACAACAACTCGAGCCAAGTTCAACCTCAGGAGCAAGTCATGAATTTAGAATTGAGCCCCATGTTGTTGTAGCTTCTGAGTTATTCAGCTCATGCTAGACCTTGACTCTCACCAGGTACTGGAACACAAACTTGTTTGGGACCCTAAACCAGCGAGGAGGTTCCCTCTAAGGCAGAAGGGAACAGGAACACACAGACGTAAACAAAGCTCTTAGAACATGTGGTTATCCTAACTGGGCCTTCATCAAATCAGTGAAAATGCAGAGGAAAGAATGCCAGACACCAACTAGGGAGAAACAGAACGACAACAACTTTTTCTGTTCCTGTAGCATGTTTATTGGAAATTTTCTCCAAGCATGGCATCCCAGTGCACTTCAGACATAGCAAATCTAGCAGACAAAAACTGGCTCATTGCAAGGACAAAACTCCTAAAAGCAAGATGAACAACATATGGTATGCAGTGCAGTGCAGTGCAGCGAGGAGGGCCTGGACCCTTTTATAGAAGAAACCAAACAGCCACTCTATAAATGTATGGTACAACATGGAGGAGTCATCTCAACAGGAAAAGACTCACCTGCATTTAAAAAACATTGGTCACTCTTTCCAGGAAACCATTTTGGACTGGGAAGACATGTTCCCAGGCACGTCAACCCCCCGCTCACTTCAGTAGGTCACTGATGGTTTAAGGCAAGGTCTCACAATGGTTTCAGTGGTAACCCCAGATCATGGTAATGATCCACATCTTTGTTCACATCTTAGATCATGTGAATATTCACATAATCAATTGTGGGTCTAAGCCAGGACAAACAAGTCAAGTCCTAATGCAGGGACAAGCTCAGTCTTAAGTTGACAATTGAGTGAAACTTTGATCAAAGTTCTAAGCCAAGCCATAAAAAGTAATGAGCCAAGTCCTATTTGAATCCTGATTCCTATCTTGAGACAAAAATAAATAAATTGAGCCCTGAATCTAGTTCTAAATGAAGCCCAAAGTCAAGACAAATGAGTTCTGAGTTGAGTCCCTGATGTCTCAGGTCAGAGCCATGCTATATATTCTGTTTTGAACAAGTCATTTTGTTTGTAGAACTCACATGTCTGATGAAGAGATCTGCGAGCAGGTCGTGATTCTGAATACAACGCTCTAACTCCACCAGGAAGAAGCTGAAACAGAAAAACACCCATTGAGCATGATGGTCTATCTTTGTGTATATAATGAAGTGTGTTTGTTCACGTGTGCATTTGTGGCACAGACTCGCGGTGCCAGTCGTAGATCTGCTGGATATTGCCGAAGACAATCTTGTCTTTTCCTCTCATCTCCTCTGGAATCCCTCTGACCTCCAGCCGGGACATGAAGCCCTGAGAAACGTCAACAGAGAACATGTCGTACATTTAGATTGACATTTGTAGAGTCTGGTGGGTGGAGCGTCAGTAGGTTCATTCTTTCAGTGTGATGTTTGTGTCTCACCTCAACTATCACTCCCAGATCCTTTACATAGTCCTTCTCTGATTGGACCATCTCATTAACGACAAACCTGCACACACAGAACCACAAAATTCAAGTCTCCTTAAATATGCATTCAAAACTTGGTCTTTGTAATAAATTTGGGTTTGTCTTACATGCGTCCTCTTAGTGCTTTGTTTCTCTGCTCCGTGTCTGATTCATTTGATCCCTGATCTGAGTCTAGAGCCTGAAGAAATAGAAAAGGCTGAAATTAAAAGACTTCTGTGTAACCTCAGAAAACTGTAATCTTTTATTGATGACAAGAAAACAGCGTGAATACTGTACACAGTTTGAAAGCTGAAGGCACCGCCTTGTACTTTTAAATACACTAGGAATCACAAGCAAGCCAGTAATCTGATAGTGTTCTATTGAGGTGATATGTTACTATAAGATCTTTAAGATAAGATGGGGCCTGATCAGTCAAGACCTTATATGTGAGGAGAAAGATTTTTAAATATAATTGTGGATACAACAGAGAGCCAATGAAGAGAAGCCATTACAGGAGAAATACGGTTTCACAGTATTCTTGCTGCAACATTGTGGATAAAATGAAGGCTTTTCAGGGATATTTTAGGACAGCCTGATAATAGTGAATTGCAATAGTCCATCATAGAGGTAACACATATTGAACTAGTTGTTCAGCATCACTCTGAGACAGGATGTTTAGAAATGTAGAAATACAGCAAGAAAAAAACAGTCCGACATCTCTTACAGTGTGCCTTTACGGACATATCTGGTCAAGATTCCTAACAGGAAGCCATGGTAATGCCATCCAGAGTCAGTATCTGGTTAGACACCATGCTTCCAAGGTTTTTAAGACCAAGTTCAGTAACCTCCATTTTTCCAAATTTAGATAAAGGAAATTATATGCCATGGAGGCTTTCAGGCCTTGAAGACATGCCTGTAGTTTAATTAATTGATTTGTGTCAACTAGTTTCATAGGTACCTACAGCTGGGTATCATCTCCAACAATGAAAATGTATGCTGTTTCCTAATAATATTACCTGTATGTATACAATGAAAAGTACCGATCCCAACACAAGAACCTCCATGAGTAACTCTCTTTAGTAACACGAAGAAACTGAAATGTACCAAATAGATATGACTCAAACCAGTGCAGGGTATTTATGTAACTATGAGGTCCACTGGCAGGAGACGTATGAGGATCACTGGTATCTTCCACTAGTGCTGCATGCAACTCTGTATTAGGACTGAAAACTCTTCAAATAAACCACTGTTCTGTATAAAAACATTTAGTTTATATTTGTAGTTATTCAAAAAGTTTTCTGAAGAGGTTTTTTACCCCGTGACTAAAGCAGCAAATACAATATTAAGCAGTTTATGGCACATTCATCTTCAGCCATTAAACATTTCTAGCTTTAAACAGAGCCACTCTTACCTCAGGATTGTTAGGGTCTTTGATGATCTGCATTGGGGGTGGTAGAGGGGTGTGGCTTTCTTCCTCTGGCTCCTCCTCCCCACCACTATGCCCTGCCTCCTCCTTCCTCACCTTCTACATAATTTAAGAAGCAATTAGTTTATGTTATCATTATTACTATTTTGTGTCTTTAACCCATCATTTGGATGGGTGTCTACACACCATTTGCGCATTTCCTGTGAGGGGTGTGGTCATCTCTGTCCTGTTGTCCCGCCTCCTCGTCCTGATTGGCGGTTTCTTCTGTCCATCTGCTTTTCCCTGACTCAGCCTCCGCACCGGACTAGTCAACCAGCGCTGCAGCAACAGTTAATGTAGTTACCGTTATTGATGCCACTGAGTATTGTATCACCAAGGCTACGGTTCATACAGCTGGTACAAATAGGACTAAAAACTCAGGAGTCCAGAGTTACCTGTGATACGAGCTTCATCAATGTCACCCAGCATGTTACAAATGTGTCCATCTGGTTTTAAACTACATTTTCATTCATGTGCTGATAGGATGTGCTGAGAACTGCATGAATCCAGTCCAAGTTTAACATATGAAGAGCAATTTGTGGAGATTTTCTTGATCTACAGAATGTTTTCCACTATCTGTTTTTTAAAAGAGCTTCTCTTAACTATTTAAAACACAACCTTCAAATAAATTTTGTCTCTTTGCCAACAATTTTACTTTTCTTTTATATATTTTTTAACACTCATTTATGCACAAAACAAGATTCAGCTATGATTACACATCAACACTCATACAATTTAGACACAATGATAAAAACTGAGGAAACATTTCCTGTGAGCTAATGCTTCCAACTTTAATAATCCATTACATTTAAGGGGGAGCTATTTAAAGTTACAGTATCAAATGCTCATTTTAACCAAAGTTTCAGATTTCATGTAATGATGTGAACATATGCAAAAGTAAATATTATGAACCCAGAGCTCAATTCTTGTGACTGCTCTGAATGCTGTGTTTCCAAAATGACACCTTGGCAGCTCTGGATGCTGCCCCCTCAGCAAGTTTTCAGGAAGACGCCCAAGTAGAAGTAAAAAAGTTTGTGGACTGATGGGAGACAGAAGCTAAAGCAGACTGTCTGAGACACAAATAAACTGCTTTTCTAAGACAAAGAAGGATTATTTTTAGCTGTGAATAATGCAAAGCCACTGGAGTGGAGTCCTAGAATAAAAACAAACACAATAACTCCTCTTTAGTATTTTTGACCATAAACCACAGCATTAACAAATCACAACAAACACACAAAGTGCATATCTGCATTTCCCTTTGAGAATACCAGAGAACCCACAATTAAGATAACTAAAGCCCTCTGACTGTAGGTTAATATCCTGACCAGAATCAACTGAATTCTGTACTAAATCGTTGGTTTCGTTTTTGTTTTCATGTTTTGTTTTCAATCAGTTTCATTGTCGTATAATTTTTATTAGTTTCAGTGTTACTTTTAGTTACTTTGTGATGACCTGGTTCATGTTTGTCGAACTGTAAGATTTAAAAAACATTCAGACCAACAATAGAAATATCTGAGTCAAAGCCATGTAGACATCCCACTCTCCACAGATGAACCAAAGCTTTATGTTAACACATTTGACCCAAATTCTCCCATTTCAGTTCACAGCGAGCTGTTACCTTTAGAGTGTTCCCGGTTCCAGAGCCGCTCCGCTTCGCCCCCGGTGAGCCCGCAGCACCTCCTGCTGGAGCCCCTCCCACTCCAAACACTGTGGGAGAGGTGGCACCTGAGAGAAGAAAAGGCAGGGAGGGGTCAGAGGTGAGTTTTAGTGCTGTCTTTTCTGAGTGCAATGGGTGCTCAGAGTTATTACTGTGGTCTCACTTTGGCTAGTAGTCTGAGTCTGGAGGCCTGAAGTTTCAGAGCTGTACAAACTCGACTCTGCAGACACAAAGAAAAACAGATTATCAGTCGAGCAGGGCGATATGACCAAAAATATTTATCACGATATACATTTGAAAATTTGCGATATAACTGATGATATAATTGACACTAGACAAAATATTTTACAACTCCACAACTTTATTAGTGCAAAAAAAAGAAAAACATTAATGTATTTTCTCTAGAACAAGCAGCTGTTTTTTAAGTGCATTAAAGTTATACAAAAAAAAAAAATCAGTGCAAATGAAAATTCCTTGCTGACAGTTTAACCAAAAAGGCATTTCCAGTGGAAATTGGCCGACATGTCCTCAGCATAACCATGTATAATATCCACAAAACTTAAAAAGAGGTTATACACACACAATACGGTAATATTATGTTGAAGCACAGTACGTATCACTCCATGAGGCGCCTGCCTACGATAGCCGTAATGCTCCAACAATCCATCAAGCGGTGCGGCTTCGTAGCTTAGCAAAGTCGTACTGAAACATTTGACAGACTTTCGAGCACCGTGTACCACATAAAATCATTTCGTCAGTAAACACAACCAGAATTCATACATAAGGCACACGGGATTATAAGGGGCACTGTCGATTTTCAGAAAAATCAAAGGATTGATTTTAAGTGTGCCGTATTTTCCAAAAAACACGGTAATAACGACGGCCCGCTAGCATGCTCTACCAAAAATAGTGCTTTGTTGTGTATCTGATGGACAAAAGCTAAACCAGTTCCACACCACTGAAGTTGCAGCATTTTTACAAACCAATTCTGGTTCATCTGTTTCATTCTACGATCCGCTTTCGCTCTTCTCATTCTCTGTCGCCGAAATGCTTTTTCCGCCATGTGCGTATGAAAACAAAGGCACTTGCGCATACACGTTTTACCCATATTCTATCGCGATATTTCATTTTCTTATCATAGCCCGACATTATACCGGTATTACCGTGAACGGTATGATATGGCCCAGCCCTAATTATCAGACTGTTAACAAGAAAAAACTGGACTGGAAATACAAGAAGGTGTGAGGTTAAATGAGAAAAACAGAAACTACTGTGAAGCCCGAAAGACACAAATAACACAGTTTCTTCTTCTTCTTTAGCAGAAGACTAAAAATTGTTGTATTAAGTTATATGAACACTTCTGGAAATCTAATTTCATGCTTTTTAAGCCCTCAACAAGGAAAATTTAACAACCTTAACTCAGCAAAAAAGCATGCACACCAGTCATGAAAGATAGTTGGTTTCTTTGAAGTAAGGAGGTATGAGGGACTTACTGATAGCTAGTTACCCTAGCTTAATTTAATTTTAATAGAATCTTTCATTTAAACCTGAAGTTTAAAGTGATTCACAAGTAAAACCCTAAACCACACAGAAAAGTGAGCAAAATAACAAAAAAGACACACAGAGACAGGACTCACAAAGAACCTGACGAATGAATGAATAAACTATTAGCATAAAACTACAAACACAAACAAAAAAATCTCAAAAACTACAACTACAGGCTGTAAAAAAATCGAGTACATTACAATATTATTTTGAAAACAGATCAATAAAATAATATTACATGTAAATATATGTGAGCATCTATGACTTAAAAGTTAATGCTTAACTTGTGAAAGTACAAAAACCTGCAAAGTAAACAATAAATAAATATACAAACTGAGATTAAAAGAATCCAGTATGTTCAGCACACATGAAATAATGAATAAAAGTGATTCAAGATAACTCCATTAATAACAATTGATAAATGCAGACACACTGATTATGATAGGTTAGAACTGATATTTATTTTAATGACTTAAAATCAGCTGTAGAGTAGGTGTGTGGTATATTTAGATATACGCTGCCTTATTTGACCTCAGACAAGTTGTTACAACACTTTGCAGCCAGCAGAGCCCACTGACGGCAGCGTTCTACCTTAGAACAATTGAACTCCTGCTGCCTCCGCTTCGGTGAACCACTAAATAACAGTATTTAGTGCAAGTAGCTCTGACACATGAGATCTACTGGAATCAATATTTTACTGTAGAAAGAAGAGTTTGGGCACAAAGACTTCTTTGAGGGTGTTGTTTGAAGTTTTTCCTTTAGTTTATGTTTGAATGAGAATAATTAAATATTCAAAACGAACCTTGTGGAATTTTCCTTTCATAACTAAGAAGCAGCTTCATGTAGTTATCTTGCATTGTGTCTAAGACTAAAGTTTATTTAATTCTTACGTAATGGGACAATGTTCACTACATTTACTGTACCCCAAACTAAAGTCATTAGTTAATTATTTCTTTTTTTATGGCCGTCACTGAGAGCAGACAACCTTCTGATGACATTTTTCAAGACTTCCCGTCAGTGTTTCCATGTTCTGATTCATGCACGTGTATCAGATAATAACAGCAGCCCACGTCAGGAGGTTGGTGGTGTCGGGGCAAATCATTTCAGATTTTCAGGGACCCGAGTTGGAATCATACACGCAACAGATTTTTACAAATAATTTGTATTTTTGCAAAGATGTTATTTTGTTACATGTAACAAAATGTAAAATGTTACTTTTTTATGGAATCTGGTCAAATTAAATACATTCAGTTTACACTGAGCACATTTTCCTTGAAGAGTGAGCATTTGAATAAATAAATATTTGACTGATTTTGTGTATTTCAGTTGTGTTTTACCCAGAATTATTTTTTAAAGGTGTTATTACTTAAAAATATGGCTTTCAGTCAGGTTTAGGCATTACAAACTCCTGTGTTGGATTTACAAAAAACCCCGCTTGTTTGGGCTAAAATACAACTTCCACATCTTTAAAGCTTTATTTCTTTGTTGCCATGGTGATGCTTACCCGCTCTTTCTGGAAAAAATTCATGCTTTTGACATTAAACTAGGTTTCTTATTGAAAGGTGACAATCGTCTCCATGCACACAAAATAAAAGACTTGAATCTGACAAATGGCTGAACGTTGCCCCTCGGCAAGCTTCCAGAAGTTCACCAATCAGAAGAAAGTGTGGAAGGGCGACACACATCCTGATCAACAGTTTTGACCATACATTAGGAAACTTTGCTCAGTCACTTGTTGTTTCAGTGAAAATAATATTAACCTGGCAGGTGTGGATGGAAACAGGCATTCCTTTGCTTTTTCTCTCAAATTTGGTTTTATGTTGATGAAACTCTGCTGATTTCCTAACATTCATGTGGTTTTAGTCTCAGTGTAAAATCATGCTTTACAAACTGTGACTGTCTGACATTTTTGTTGTTTGCCAGCTGAAAACAACAGCAAGAGATTCTTATTACGGACAGACCTCTGCCGATTATTGTGGATATGAATATGGCTGCTTAAAACTCAGACAAATCCACCAGTTAGTCAGTCTGATTATTGTAAAATAGTCACTGAAGGACACACACACACACACACACCCCTACTGTCTGCACTGTGTTACTTTGTGTGTGTGTGAGGTCTTTCATACAAAAAAGGAAAACCTGCGTGTCCTGTTCACGACACACACACACATGCATATTCACACATCGTTCACATTCTTGCAGCGCTGTTTGCTATAAAGGCACACACACACACACACACACACACACACACACACACACACACACACACACACACACCTATTACTTATTAACCATTGCACACCCATATATTTTCTCCAACACCTGTCACTCTCTCTCTCTTTCTGTCTCTCTCTCACTCTCTCAGTGTGAACCCACCTCGCTCGTCCTCTCGCTCGTGCACAATCCATTCCCAAATGCCCGAACAATCCCAGCATGCACCTCTGCCACGCCGCATGCTTCCACATCAGTCCATTCAGAGAGATATTAAGAAAGAGGCAGACTGACTGACAGAGGTGTTTCTCTGCTCTCAGCTGAATGACACTAAACAAGAGTCAGAGGTCTGGAGGTGGAGCCACAGCATCTAAACCCACAGAGGGTGGGTTTAGATGCTGTGCGGGAGTGGCTTATAGTGTAATAGTAATAATAAACTAACACAAATCAATTATAATGATAAATGTAATAAAATAAATAACCTATGAATGAAAAGAAAAAAACTTAAAATAATTTAAAATAAAATTAAGCAAAGTAAAAATAAAATGGTAGAGTAATAAAAGTACTACATAAAATCAAGTGAAGTATAAACAAAGTGAGAAAAAACACTACATAAAATGAATAAAATATAATAATAATAAAACCAAATTAAAAAATTATTTAAAAAAGATAATTTTTACAATAGGTAAAATGATATGAAAAATAAAACAAGTTTATTTGGAACAAAATATAAAATAAAACTCCATAAAACACAAAACAAAGTATGAATAAAAATAAACACGAGCGCTAAAAGGGAGTTTATTTTTAACTAAAGCTTCTATTGTTTGTAACGAGGAAGAACACCCAGCGGGTTGCCACACACACACACACACACACACACACAGAGTCAGGATGATAAACTGTAGATTCCTGTCTGTGTGAAACTCCTTCAGGTCAATGTTTAACCATGTGTGTGTGTGTGCGTGTGTGTGTGTGTGTGTGTGTGTGTGTGTGTGCGCGCGTGTGTGTGTGGGTGTGTGTGTGCGCTTTTCAAACACCTTGCCAAACCAGATTACAGATTAAAGTTGGGACAAAGTTGCCTCACAGGTCGAGGCCACGCTCAGTGCTGCGGTCAGTTTTCTGTTTCCACTGAAACTACATAGGCATTTTTGTTTGTTTTGTTTTGTTATGTATTGAAACTTGTGGGAAGTATGTTAGCTGCTTGGATTAATTTATTTTTCTTCTGTGGAGTACTACTTATGTTGAGAGAGTTGAAGACACACACATATTTCTGTATTACACCTTCTTCCAGCTGTTTATTAGATTTATAGTGTGCAAATTATGTATTAATTCAATTTGCACTGCTCTCTGGCACAATGACAGTTTTACTTTTTATCCATTTTTAACATAAACTAATTTTATTTTGTTGTTTTCTTTGGGTTTTTTTCTTTTTTGGTATCTGTAAAACAGTAAAAGGTCCCACTATGCATCTGTGGTACTTTTATTTTGGCTTTTTTATTTATTCATTGTAGACTCCATCAATAAAGTTACAATAGATGACTAGTCACTCCTGTTACAATGAAGTCTGTGTGTTGGCTAATCGTAAAAAATCTACACAGCCTGTGTTTGTTGTCTGATGACAAAATTCACGAAATTATAACACACTTCTTAGAGAATACAGTGAATTTTCAAAATAAAATGTTCAGTACGGTGTCCCCTAGAGACAAAGCACGTATAAACTCCAAAACACGTACAAAGTCCAAAACACAACGGAAGTGCTCCAGGACGGTAGGGGCAGTGTTGAGCTTGGTTTGCAAAAAAAAAAAGGCAAGTTTGTTGCAAACACATGGAGTTGGATACCGGCAGAAAACACCAGCAAGGATAGAACAGCCACGCTTTATAAGAAAGGTAATGTGAAAACTGTTGTTTGTTTGATTTGTTTTTAATTACTATGAACGCTTGGTTCATGGTGGAGTCAAATCTGACGTTAACAGTGAGGTTCTCTCTGTGCTTTGCTCAGAGAGAACCTCAACACTGCCCCTAGCGTCCTGGAGCACTTCCGTTGTGTTTTGGAGTTTGTACGTGTTTTGGAGTTTGTACGTGCTTTGTCTCTAGGGGCCACCTTAGCCTCAGTGCAGGATAAACGCTCTTCTTAAATACTCCCAGTGGGATTTGTAGCTGTAATAAGGATGGAACAATTCGTCATTACAGACGCACCTGTGATTATACTGTCTTTGTATTTAGTAGGACTTAGAAAGGTTATGTTGGCGTGAAGTTTGTGAATGGCCGGTCTATAGTACACCTCACAGTGATGGACATCACACTAGTGCAGGACAGACTGTGGTATCCACAGTCTCCGCTAGGTTCAGTTTTAGGGCTCCAGGGATAATTTTGAATGTAAGCTGATGATGATCTTCAGTGTCAGCTGCAGGTCTGCTTCTTAAACAACATAGAAACATAGAAAAAAAACATAGAAAATCAAGTTGATTTACAAAATAAAAGACCCTCCGCAGTTTTAGATGCTTCAGAAATGCATCTGTTGTAAAGAAGAAGAAAAAAAACACTGTCAGACCAGCAAAATATGCCCTGTGTATCCCTGTGGTTATGCATTTCCCTGTTTCCTATGCATTACACTGTTTTTACACTGGCTCAGGGTTTAGAGCAGTAAACCTCTGAGCAGAAGCATTCTGTCTGGAAACAAGAATCTACTTTTCCTAAAATGAGTCAGTTACCCTGAATAGACTGCTACACTAGATGTTGGCAAGAGTCTTCCCTCCTGCGAAACCCCACGTTAACACCTTCTTGTGCTGACATTTGGTTTGTTCCACAGGTTGCACAGCTGGAGGTGTTGGCATTACTGGAAACTATCATTATGGTCACGAGGTTTTATATATAATATATATAATAAACTTTTTTGAAGACTCTGTGGTCTAGTGGCTCTAAAAGTGTGGGCTTCAGCCCCCTGTTGGGCTGTAAAGGTACCGCAGGTGGGTGAGAAGTCAGGTTAATGTTCATATTTACAATTTAGGTAAAAATGTTCTTTAAATATTTACATTTAAAAGGAAAAGGGGCTAATCAAACATCCTAAATTTGTCTTATATTTAGATCAAAAAGATGGAAATATTTCTTTGCAGGCTTGTGTGATGATCAGAGTTGTGATTAACGGTTTAGTTTTCCAGAAGCTTATAGCCAAAGCTGCATTTTGAGATGTTTCCTCATTACTGTGGACCATCTCCTTGAAGCTCATAAAGCTGTGATGTTAATGTGAAGCGGCAGAGTCTGACAGACACAAAGCACATTTAATTTTTCATGCTCAGCTATGGGACAAGCACTCAAGGACTCAAGTGTGTTTACAACTTTACAAACATGGATTTAAATATTTAGGTGGCACAGAGAGAGAGCGAGGATGTGGTACACATACAGCATGAGGATGTTTAAAATTGCCTCTGGCTAAACAGGAAGTGACATCGAGCAAACAAGGGATGTGCTGCCGCAGTTTAAAAATGACCACGCTGTTGTTTTAGAAGGTATGTTTTCTCAGGAATCACTTTTTTAGATGTTTTCCTGCACATGGCAGTTAGAGCATCATTAATATCTGTGATTACAGTCAGGTCCCTTTGGGGCTGATGGGAACACAGGCAATAAGTTCTCTAGGTACTCACCCCTCCCGGCGCTCACAGTAGAGGAGTTAGAGGTGGAGGTGATGGTGGTAGAGGATGAGTTGCAGGAGGAGGAGGTGGTAGTGCTTGTAGAAGAGGTGCTGGAGGATGTGGTGGAGGCTGGGAGCAGTCCCTCCATATCGGCTGCACTGTGGGAGTGCGACAGGCAGAGGGTGCTCATGGGCAGTAGACCCTCCTGTGAGTAAACACAGCAGCGATGTTAGAGGGATGGTTGAGCATCAGAAAAACAAGGAAACCCTCTCACACACTTTAACGGTACTTATGGCTATAAGTTCTTGCCTTTGTTACACGTGGGGACCTTCATTATATTTGTCACTTATGGGGACATTTGTTGCTAATCTGCTTAACAGCCCCTTTTCCCTCAGTGAGTGTGTCACTGGTTTTAATGGTTAGATAGAAATCTAAGGTTCTTGTGTCTGAGGTCATTCATTACATCAGTTGTCCAACCCATCATATAAAATAATCTGCTAATTTTCTAAGCTCAACCGCTTCGTTTCTTTCATCTAAAGTCCCTCAGTAAAAATCAGACTATTACTGGCACACGATACTTTGGATCTATTAGTAGATCCTTTAGTGCTTTTCTCATTCCCTCAGCTGCTCTGGACCACAGCAGGGAACTTAATCCGGAAACTTTAAAGCTTTCTTACCAACTTCCTTTAATCCAAAAAGGACATTAAAAAGATCAGAACTTCTTAATGTATAACTTGAAGTAGAAAGAATTTTTAAAAAAAAGAAAAGAAAAATGTTTCAGACCACAAGGACAGTCAAGTTAATATGTTTAAAGATAAATTGGCACCATAGAAACAGATATCTTCTATCAGGAAGTCAAGTTTGCCAAACGCTGTGAAACAATGTGTAAGAAAAAAGTATGAATATAATTCTGCAGAGATAAATATTTTAATTCTGTTTTATTTATATAGCACCAAATCACAACAACAGTTGCCTCAAGGTGCTTAATATTGCAAGGCAAAGACAATAATACAGGAAAAACCCCAATAATCAGACAACTCCCTATGAGTAAACACTTGGCAACAGTGGGAAAGAAAAACTCAGTTTTAACAGGAAGAAACCTCCAGCAGAACGAGGCTCAGGGAGGGGTGGCCATCTGTCACAACTGGTGGGGGTTGATGGGGCAAGACAGGAAGTTTTGCTACATGTGGGGACATTTAGTTTGTTTATTATTTGCTGGGATGTTTGTTTTGTCTTCTGAATGCTAATTACCTGTTGAGGTGTTTGATCTGTGGTTCTGACCAGACACCACCCGGGCCGATCTGCTGAGCGCTCCACCAGCTCCACCGTCTGACCGCAGCGAACGCTGATCTCTCCCGGTCCTCCGGCAGAGAAATCCAACAACACCACGACTAACTCGCAGCCTCCTGACAGCTGCACGCAGACAGGTAGGACAGATTATTTACAGGCGGAAGGTGTCACCGCCGTGTTGTTAAACGATAATAACAGCATCATTAGCATCAGTGCTCCAAGCTCTGAGAGAAGCAGACATTCATTCGCACTCAGAGAGGTATCTCCTGGAGTCCATGACCTCACTCCCATGCAGCTCACTGGGAGCGTACAACCTCTATTTCTCCAAATGATAAAACCAGGAAAATTCAGAATAAAGTGAGGGAGCAGTCTGAGATATGACTTTAGACCCTGCAGACGGCTAAAAATAAGACTTAACGTGTTTCAAGCTGCAGGGCAGGAATGAGTTACAGATTACAAAGACACTAAATACAATATAAACTATTAATAAAGAACAAAGTCAACTCAACTTCAAGACTATGAGCTGTGCCTATAAAGTTCAACAGTGTGGAGATGTTTGTCTTGATGTATGCTCAAACATCCAGGTGAGGAAATCCCAGAATGCTGATTCTGTTCATCTGAAAAAGGGTCAACTTTCTTTTCTCCTGAAAGCTAATCAGCTGCTTCTATATCCACTTAATCTACGGTCAATATGCAAACATATAGAAACATGGATCAAGCTTTTCTGGCTTCTCAACCAAAAAGCCGTCTGCTGGGTTTAAATGACTCTAACTGAGAGCTGACGAGTGAAAGTCACTTCAGTTCAGCAGAAACATGACCAAACCACAAACCATGAAAGCCTCTCATATCATCCAAAAACAACCTTTCTCTGATTGGCCCAGAGAGCAGCATAAAACATCATGTGATCTGGTCACCGTGGTTACCGCTGACTGTGAGCTCCAACACGTGGGCTGCAGCTGGAAGAGAAAACACTTGTAGCGTCTGCAGGGAATGAGACGGGTGTTCCCCAAAAAATCCAACACAGATGTGAACAGATGTGTGCGTTCAGGGAGGAAGCAAAGGTCTGTCAGAAAGGTCAGAGGTTGCCGTGTCAACTGTCACAGTGATCTCAAAGACTGACAGAGAGCCCAAAAAGTTGGACAGGACGGACGGATATATTTCCAATAAGGAACCAGGTTGCAGTACTCATATTATTTTATTCACACGTATACTGGTATTTATTAATTAATTAATTTACATTCATTTAATTAGCTATAAAACGGATTTTTCAGAAATTTTCTAAATACTTTTATGTTTTTTTTATCTTTAAACATGAAAAAAAACCTTTTCAGATAATTAATTTTTATATTTTATTTTTATTTTGTAAAAATTTAAATTTAAATTTTATCTTTTCTAAAACTGTAAAATTGTATTTTTTATCCAAAGATTTATTTTAAAATAAAAGGTTTATTTAAAATACTTTAGAAATACTGTAAAAATAGTGTTTTCAATGTTAACTTTGTGTATAACATAATATTTTGATTATAATTTACATTTTTTTTTTAATTTTTTATCTTTATTGAAATAGTTGTATATAATTTTTTTTATTATATCTAAAATGTTTATTTTGCATTTTTTTCTGACATCTTCTTAAGATTTACCTTTTTGGTGGATTTTATTTTTCATAAACATTTAATTTTTTTCTAGTAATCTTCTGAATACTCGTATTTAGCACAATATATCATATCGTGCTGAACATTGTAAGGATAAATTCATGAAAATGCAGAAATGTTCCTTATTGTTGTTCCTTAATGTTTTCTTGCTCTGATGGATTAATTTAGACTTGTTATTATTGTCGCCACTTACATGCTGTCCCTTTAACTCCTCACAGTGACAAAAAAAGTGTATTTTTTCTTTTTCACCGTGTTATAGTCACCAACGCAGTAAAAAAATAAAGTCGTCCACCTTCCTCTCTTAACTGTCTCACAAATCAGAGCACAAGCCAGCAGGGTCAGAGTTTCCAAGGTCAGAGGTCACTGCCACTCGCCCCACTAATGAGAAGCAGGTAAAATAAATGAAACGTACCTCATCAGGAGAGCAGAGCAGTGAAAGTTTCTTGAAGGAGTCCGACCATGAATAGTGGAAACTCCCTCAAGCACACCAAAAACACACACCCAGCCAGCTGCAGCAGCAGTGAGGTCATACGACTGCTCGACACACCCTCTCACAGTGTGTCTGTCTGTGAGTGTGCGTGCGACTGTGTGTGTGTGTTACCTTGTCGCTGTCTGCGGTGTTTTGTGACGTTCGGGAGGCGATGGAGACGGTGTCGGGTTGACTGCTGGCATCACCCAGACTGTCTGCGTCCTCGCTCGTCTCCCTGAAACAAACAAAAACAAAATACTCTCACAGGTCAAAAGTATGTGGACGCTACGTGCGATCTTTTAATCTAGTTTGTTTTCCTCGTCAGTCTGCGCTTCTTATTTCTTCTACTATAAGTCTGAAGCACATTTTCCTTTATGGACTAAGACGTCAAATATTTTCTTCCTCTTGGGTAGGAAAAGTCAGGAAATGATATAAAAGGTCTGTTAACATTTCTAAAAGCTTAAGAGGTTGTCCATAACTTTCCTGATTTATCCAACCAACAGCTCAAACCCAGGAGTAATAAAGGTTTCAGATTTAACTGGCTATGTTTAAAACGTTCGCTTTCTTTTATGTAAGGGCTCCTGTAATATTACAGTAATAAGGACATTTCCATGTCCTGCTTGCTTCATAAACACAAATGGAAAAAACTTTTGACTCGATCCAACATGAGAAACTTATGAATATCCTTCATGAGCTGGGACTTCATGGATGCCACATTCGATTGATTGGAAACCTGTAATGGTTTCAGAGACCAGGTGTACTCCAAGTGGAAGTAAACTTAAGTCTGACACAAACAGTTTTGATATATTAAGCATATAAATCTTAATAGCAGAAATAAAATAAGTGCTTTCTCACTGGAGTTTGGAATTCAAATATTAGCAGCACTGAGAATTAGGGCTGTCGATATAACAGGTCAGGAGTCAGTATTACTGTTTAAAGGCCATCTGTGTGAGCTGACCTGCGGTTGATGCTGCGCTGTCGCCCCAGCGTCGGGTTGGGGGTCTTGGGGAGGGGGATGGGCTCCCTAAGTGCCCCCCGCAGGTGACCCCGCCTCTCCTGGATCACCTGCCGAATGCTACGAACCCACTCCTGCTTCAGCTCCAAAGATGATGCCTAAAAGTAAACAAAAAGAAGGATTATTCCGTAGATTGAACCATCACTGTATGAATGTTTACTTACTCATTTATTGACAGGAGCACACACCTTTAGGACTGTCTTGTTGTCTGAGGTTGGCGTTCGTCCAACCCACAGTGCAAACTTACAGGGGTCGCCCTCTATGTGCTCTGTTACACCGAGCTCAGAGGTCTGAGACAGAGACAAGAAGTAAGAGAAACTTTGTAGAATATCTTCAGCCAAATTAGTTCCATTTGTACTTTTCTGATTTGAACGGAGCAAAGCTGGACGTTGTCCTTACCCTCAGCCTGCTCTTGTAGATGTATTTGGTCCGTCCAGACGAGTCTTTGATCTCCTTGCTGAAGATGAGTGACAACTCGAACAGGAAGAGGTGTCGGTCCCGCCCCTTTCTGATTAAAGACTTCGGCTCCCAAACCAGGAAGGAGTCTTGCAGCAGGAGCTCGCCCTGAACATCCAGACCATCCTCCACACCTGCAAGATACAAGACAGTGAGGGGCCTCCAAGACATTTCTGTCAAGTTTTGCTTTTAGTTTTAACCTTTTAAAGTTTATACATTACTTTACAAAAGTCTTGAGCGACTCCCCGTTGCTTTTTACTTACTAAAATGTGAAATAGGTGCAGTGATTTATTTGAACATGTCCAAACACACATGCAAATACAGTTTTTACTATTTTAACGAGCTTGAAAGTCAATATTTGGTGTGACAACCTTTATTCTTCAGCACAGACTGAAATCTCTTAGGCAGCTTTCTTGTCATGTCTTTAAGTCGTCTTCAGGAATAGTTCTCCAGGCTTTTTGAAGGACATTCAAAGCTCTTCTTTGGATGTTTCAGCCTTTCATTCTGTTCTCTGTCATCATGATCTCACACTGCTTCAATAATCTTGAAGTCCGGGATCTGGGGAGGCCAATCTATTAATTAATTATTAATTAATTTCCTATCTGGGTCAGAATCTGATGGTATTTTCTGTGTTGATATTGATCAACTTTAGCACTATCTCCAACACCACTGGCTCCAAACCATGACAGAGCCTCTACCGTGTTTTACAGATGACTGTAAACACTCACTGTTTTACCTCTCTGCTGCCAAACCGTGTTATCTTTTGGTGTTTTTCACAGATTCAGCTAAAGAAATGAGAGCAGATGTGGTTTTTTAACAAAGTGTTTAAAGACATAATTTAAAATTGGCTCTCTGCTAAGTTGTCACATGTAGACACAGCACTGGTTCCTTGAGTTTGGTGCATTTTATGCTTGAATGATTCAAAGGTCACTGTTAAGTGTCTTAACAAAGAAGAAATTCTTCTGAAAAGCCTGGTGAGACCTTCAGAAAGCCTGGAAAACTATTGATTTGATCACTTAAAAATAACACAAGAAAGCTTCACTTCCTGGAAGCAGACTATAAAGAAATGAGGGGTGGCTCCGTGACAGTACTGTATGAAGTTCTTCATTAGATAACAACCGGAACAATTCATAATATGTCCTGACTTCATGTGAAAAATATTCTGTGTTACCTTCCAGCATGCTAACGTGCATAGCATCGTTTGCTCTCTTTGGGACACTCAGCATCACATCCAGGCCTTCCTTTATCTCGCCTTTTCCCTCCTCACAGCACGCCAGCAGCTCCTGCATCACATTAACACATATACAGGTTCATCAGTTTTTTCCCTGGAAAATGAAGTGCTGAACTCTGTGAGAAATCTTCACAGTGAAAAAAAGATGTTTGAGTTTTATATTATAATGGTTTGTGGGTGATTTTAATATTTTTAAAAAACTGCAAAAGAACTTGTATAAAAGAGTAGCGCATTTCTCCATGTTTAAAATATATGATTGCAGATATTTTAGAGAATTAAGCCCAAACCGGTCCCCCAAAAAAGCCAGATATTCCCACAAACCTGCCAAAAAACAAAGAGCATGTCGCCATAGATACGCTAAGAAATAAACAAAATATCTCCTTATAACTGCCAAAAAAACAAACAATCAAGATGTCCTCATATGCCTGCCAGAAGCAGTCATATGTCCCAATAAAGGCACCAAAAACAAGCCAAATATCCCCAGAAACCCGCCAGCAAGATGTTCTCCAAAGCTCACCAAAAAACAAGCAAGATGTTGCCATAAACCCACCAAACAAACAAGCCAAATATCTCAATAAACCTGTTTAAAAAGAAAAACATAATGTCCCCATAACCCCCCCCACCCCCCACCCCAAAAAACAAGCAAAATTTCCTCACCAAAAATCTCCCTATAAACCTGCCTAGAAACTAGTAACTTAGACAATTAACTGATGAGAAAAGTGTTTTCAGTGGTCAAGTGAGGAGTCATTTCCTCATAGACTTCCATAGAATCAGTCTTAGTTTTACAACAGAAGTGGCCATCAGCAAAAAATAGGGCAACCCTGCAGAAGCTTCACTTTGTATATTTCTTCACTGCTCTGGTTTGAAGTATTAAAAAGTTTGAAAAACAGTTAAAACATCACCCTGAACAGTGGCAACATAAAGAAATGAAGCTCAGTCTAAAGGGGGTTACGTGTTCGGCACCTTCAGCCTCCTGCTGCTGCTGAGTTACAACAAAGTTTTCAAACTGACACGAAACGCTTTTCATTCATTATTCCAGGCACACACGCTGTGTCCTCTGGGCTCCATATAAAGTATTCGGGATTGAAAGCTGTGCTCAGAAAAAATCCTCTGAGGCGCCGTGTTTTCCAAACAGCCAGAGGGATGAAACATTTCCGAGCTTTCCTCTAAATTTAACAGCCTTCTAAACAAAAACAGTTTGGAGCTCTGTGGGAAACACTTCGTTCTCGTGTGTTTTGAATGTGGGGGAAACATAAAAGAAATTCAGGGCGTACCTTGAGCAGCAGCTGGTATTTGGTGATCCTCTGAACAGGCTTGATGAGAGCCGAAGAGATGGAGTTTGCTAGACCGTGTCTTCTCTGGACCTCCTGTACACACAAAATAAAATGTTAGAGTTCATATAAAAGATCATTAATCAAGCTTTAAACCAGTCAAATAAAATTCAAACCACGTTTGTTGGTGACTCACAGGGAGAGCTGAAGAAA
The DNA here is from genome assembly GCF_056152115.1 of Neolamprologus brichardi. Lineage (NCBI taxonomy): Eukaryota > Metazoa > Chordata > Actinopteri > Cichliformes > Cichlidae > Neolamprologus > Neolamprologus brichardi. The sequence continues at coordinate 19,004,515 of NC_142125.1, forward strand.
ACACACTTTGTTTTATGGTCCCATAAGCTCTTTTTTATCTTCTTGGTTATGTTTCCTATCGTTGCACTTATTTTTATTTTTTCTCTTATATTAGTATTACAGGGGAAACTGAACCAAGTAAATAGTAAACTGTACTGTAAACTCAAGAACTGATGTTTTGGGAGCTTGAAAAGTGGATTTGTTAAATTCCAAACACATCATGAAAGAGCGCAAACTTGGCCTATATTTGCAGTTTTCTTTGGGCCACGCTTAGCCTTGACTGGTGACCAGTTCAGGGTGAGTCTGGTTGTCTCAGTTCAACCACAGGTCCATGTTATTTGGGCCAGAAGTTACGTGTATTGTGGCATTTGGACGATAGATGGCTAAAAAACATTTAGCAGTGCTGTAATTTAGCCACAGATAGCCCAATGTGTATGCTATCTGTGATTTAAACATGGTTTCTAACAGTGAAATTTCCAGTTCCTTGTTTATTCGTTACTTAATTTATGTCTGTGAAGGTTCTCAGTCATCCAGGTCATTGTAGTCAAAGGAGCTTGCAAAGAAAAGTGTCTGGACTTCTTTAAGTTGCTTGAAGACGTTTCACCTCTCATCCGAGAAGCTTCTTCAGTTCTAAGGTCAAATGGTGGAGAGTCCCAGATATAAACCTAGTGGGAGTATCCCCCCACAGAGGGACAAAAGGACCCCCTGATGATCCTCTAATCGCCTGAGCCAAGGTGTGAAACTGGGTGTGGGTCCCAATCAGCCAGAGTTTCGGGTGAGTTCATTGTGAATCCTGGCCCCACCTTATCATGCGAATTCCTGAGGTCAGATGGCCCAGGGTGTGAGTGGGTGTTAAGGCGTCTGGGGAGGGAACTCAAAACTGGATTATAGATGGCAGAGAGTTGGTGGCGTAAACCACCGCCTCTGTTCAAAGATGGTCGCTCACAGTGGATATAGATGGCTTCTTTCACTCCTCTTTCAAACCATCTGTCCTCTCTGTCCAAAATGTGAACATTGGCATCCTCGAAAGAGTGTCGATGGACAGCTGAGTCTTGTCCTGTGGAGGTGGCTCTTCTGTGTTGTGCCATGCGCTTGTGAAGTGGCTGTTTGGTCTCTCCGATGTAGAGGTCTGGGCATTCCTCGCTGCACTGTACAGCATACACCACATTGTTAAGTCTGTGTTTTGGAGTTTTGTCTTTCGGGTGAAAAATTGGTTCACCCGAAAGACAAAACTCCAGGACACTCTTTCGAGGATGCCAATGTTCACGTTTTGGACAGAGAGGACAGATGGTTTGAAAGAGGAGTGAAAGAAGCCATCTATGTCCACTGTGAGCGACCATCTTTGAACAGAGGCGGTGGTTTACGACACCAACTGTCTGCCATCTATAATCCAGTTCTGAGTTCCCTCCCCAGACGCCTTAACGCCCACTCACATCCTGGGCCATCAGACCTCAGGAATTCGCATGATAAGGTGGGGCCAGGTTTCACAATGAACTCACCCGAAACTCTGGCTGATTGGGACCCACACCCAGTTTCACACCTTGGCTCAGGCGATTAGAGGATCATCAGGGGGTCCTTTTGTCCCTCTGTGGGGGGATACTCCCACTAGGTTTATATCTGGGACTCTCCACCATTTGACCTTAGAACTGAAGAAGCTCCTCGGATGAGAGGTGAAACGTCTTCAAGCAACTTAAAGAAGTCCAGATGCTTTTCTTTGCAAGCTCCTTTGGTTACTTAATTTAAGCCTCTAATTAGTCACTGGAGACTGGATGTCCATAAACTGAATTCATGTCAGGCTGTCGAGATAGGTTGGTTCTCTGGATGGTGAAAATCTTGGATAATTTGCGTGTCCTTCCATCTGTGTTAATCTATTAACTTCCACCAGCTTGCTGGTGAACATTTTAGCAGTAGTGCTGGGTTGTGTTTTGGAAACATGCTCAAAGGTGGTAAATGTCAAATCAAGTCTCTTACAGGCATTTTGGCCTTGGAGTTCTTCTATTGTAAGATTTCCATTCAGCAAGAAGGAATTCTTCATAAAGAAGGGTAGATGTGAAACTAACTCTAAAGACGCCGCCTGGATAATATTAGGAGGTTAACAAATGCTTTTACCAACATTTTTCCAAGATCTTTTTCTGTGATCCGACTTTTCACGAGAAACTGTATCCAGGGAAATCTAGACCATTTAGCTTTTCTTCTTTCTGTTGGCTCAGTGTCTAAACCTCATAGTCAAACATGGTGACTGACTGATGGAGTGTACTTCTGGTGTGGTGGAACTAATCTCTGGGTTGGTTGATACTTTGTTTTGTCTCTTGGGGAACGGTAATGACAAAACTGCTAGAATCACAGATATCTGAATGTTGGGCTCTAAATGAGACAACTGATCCCAGGTAGATCTTATTTTTTTCCACAGCGAATTGAGGGAGCTTGGTTTCGCCAGCTTAGTTTACATTTCTGTGGCATTAAGTGTCACATTCACAAATTTCCAACCCCAAAGTTTCAAAGTCTGTTGAAGAAGATGAAGCTGCCAGTTTTGCTTGATATGAGTCCAGAAAACACAGGAAAGCCGTAAACATAGCTGTGTTTTAGTGAAATCCAAACTTGCTTTCATTGATGAAACTCCTATATATTTAAAAAATAATATTTGGAATGAAGATAAATTAAGTGCTACCCAACTAAACTATTGGCTAATATTAGGTTGTTAAGTTGATGTTTGTGGTGTTTGAAAAAGACCTCAAAGAACGCCACGCCATGTTGTTGGATGAGTAAACTGGAGTCTGGTTTGTTCCTGCAGTACGTCACGTACATGTGGAACTTATCAGCCTGATAGGGAAATAAACACAGATTAATCATTAGCTCTGTAGGTTTAAAATAAATAATCAACCTGAAATCTAAAAAAAGAATCATACCCAGGTGACAAAGCAGTGTCCAACATCCTCAGGAAGCTGTTCATAGTTTTCCAGCTCCTTCAGGAAAATACTGCAAAAACACAGAAAATATTAATTTTCTCTAAATGTATTTTAATATTCTTTTAATAACAGTTATGGACCTATGATATCTAAACATGTAGTTTGGAGATGTTTACAACTCATAGATGTCCTGGATGTTTCCTAATGTAATACATCCATTAGAATATTGCAGTGTTATCGCACATTTAGCAGGATATTTAGTGGTACCTGTTGTGGAACTCGTAGATATCCTGGATGTTTCCAAACACAATATCGTCCTTGTTTACAAGGCCAGGCGGGACGTCCTCTGAGCCGCTCGTCATCTCCCACAGGTATGTCTGCAGCAGGTAATCGTATTAACAACAGAAAGTACAATTTAGTATTATGTAGTACTGTGTTGCGTCACATCCAGTAATCAGAACCCACGAATTCTGAAAATATACCTCAATACACTCCTGCAGATCTCTGACATAGACTCTTTCTGTCTGAAGGAGCTCAGCCATGATGTACCTGAGGACACACACAGGTGTTATCAGAGTACTGCAGTAGTACTGCTACCAGTAATATCTATACTAATATCAGTAATATCAGAGTACTCACTCTTTCTTGCGGGCGGAACGTCTCTTCTCATCGCTGACTTGGTGGCTCGGATCGGACAGGTTGACTTCGGGGTCGGAGTCTGACAGACTGTTGGGGATCAGCTCGAGCTCCAAGTCCTTATTATCCTGAGAGGAAAACTATACAAGGTAAACGCACTAAAACACACATACATTTATATTTATTTATTTTTAATATATATAATTATAATTTTTTAATATATTTTCGAAATCTGAATAATCATAGAAGTACAGCAACAGATCTGCCTTCTAATTTCACACATTTGCAGCTTGTTGCTAATAATTCAAAAAGCTGCATTTGTATGATATAGTCCTTCAAATTATTCAATCATAACCTGTTTTACATGGAAATAAACTTTAAATGCAAAGGTTCACACAGGTTTATTGCAAGAACACTAAGAATCACATCACACTCACTCACATGTTTTCGCTTTCAAATGTTGAGAGTTCCTGCTCCACAGTCAGTACTTGTGTCGTTTACCTGTGAGCAGCCTCCCAGTGCCGTCTCCAGCAGGTGCCGGTACTGCCCCATCCTGACGGTGAAGTCCCGGTAGCGTTTGTCAACCGTAGAAACACAACGACGGAGCTCAGTGCGGTGGGCGTGGCCTTTAGCCAGCATACTCTCGGCCAGCTGTATTAGCAGGTGAACCTTTTCCTGCGTATGCTGACAGAAACAAGGTCATAGTTTAGTTAAATTCAACCTCACAACAACATGTGGCTTGCTAGCACTTTTCCTGATTTTAATCATATTCAGGACACAAAATGGAGCAGGGAAATACTTTAATATCCAACTGATTTTCTGAATTTTGTTGGGTTGTTCTACATCTCTCATGGTCTCTTTGTAGCTGTTCAGTATCTCCTTGATCACAATACGTCTCTTAGCGGTTGTTTTGCATCTCATAATGGCCTTTTGTTTCTCTTTAAGGGATTTTCTGGCATCTTTCTCTGTGCACAAACAATCAACACTGAAGAGTAAAGTGCTCACCTATTAAGACTTAGTCTGCATAATGAGAGCATATGGTTTCTTTGACTGACAGGTGGACTGGTACACAGATGGCCTTAGTTCATAGCTGTTTGCTGCTCTGCTTTTGTGAGTATCAAACAAAATATTAACAGTCTTTTCAAACAGATGCTTTGGCTAGAGGGTCATTGGCCCCTCAGCGTGTGCATCATAAGGCTGCTGAGCAATCCAAACACGAGCTCAGACTACATTAACTAATTAATTATCTTACTAGGAAGTACTGTTCATAGAAAGTGAAAAAAATATGATATACATTTCAATAAACTATGGAAAAAAACACACCTTGGCAGAAATGCAGAACTCCCTGTGTTGGATCTGCAGTTCTTGCGTCTCAGCCACTGTCGCCCCAGGTGATGTGTGTGTGGCCAGGTAGTGGTCCCCTGACTGTTGTAGCCAATCCAGAGCCTGCAACAAAAGGACACATTAGACAGATGTCCTTCAATAACTCAAAGTCAGCATTTCCAAAATATGATGCGAACACCCAGAGACTATGCGAGACTTTTCATGCAACACAATTACTGTGTTAACTGATTAGTATTTTGACCTACTCAACAACAGAAACCTGTGAAAAATGTGTCATGCTGGACAAAACAACAGCACAATGTTTCAAATGACAAAATATTTAATTTACTATCATGTAAGATTGAAAAAGGAAGCAACTTTGTATGCTTGAGAATCAAAGTTGTTAGATACAGTAGCTTGTCTGTTGGAACAGACCACACGAGCCAGCTGTCAGTGATCATAATGTTATGTTACACCCGATCAGTGTACATGATTTGCTGATTTTGTTGTTAATGAGCATGAATAACAGTGCTAATAATTTAGCAGACCGCATCTACCTGCTGAGCGTGGCTCTGGAACATCAGATACTGCTGGCATTGATCCAGTCTACGTTTCTTTAAAGTCCAGAAATGAAGAACTCTGTTTTCTCTCTGGAGGAGCTCACTGAGGATACCTGAGTGCACAGACACATCTGGGTAAGTCGAATTACCACTATAGTTTGCCATTAAGTGTGGTGTTCCTCAAGAAGTGATCCCGGCTCCACTGTAGTTCTGTATTTACACCAACAAATGCTTGAATATTTCTCATGTATATATTTTGTTCACCTTTGACCTGTTGCTCGGGCACCCTGGAGTGTCCAGTGACCTCTGCAACCCCTGTTACCCCGGAGACGGTGACACTGTGGCCAGAGATGGTCGCCATGGTGACACTGTTACGGTGAATGTACTTGAGGAAAACTTCGGCGTTCCGTCTGGCCAGAGTGCAGGCCTGTCGATGTCCAACACCAGAGACATTATGAGAAAAAGACATGGCACTCGAATAAGCCCGAATATATCTATGATCAATCATTACTGCCGACAGTTTCAGCATTGTGGTAGGCTTGGCTCACTCCATCCAAAATCAAACTTTATTACCAGGTTTAGTAAAGTTTAACTTGCCATTTTCTCCACAAGCACTTACAAATAATTGCTCAAATAGTTACCAAGATGCATGCCAAGTAGAAAGACTTGATTAGGGAAGTACTTTGATAACACTTGTACGATTGGCCCAGATCGTACAACTTTCATAAATGCTCTGGTCAAAATAAACAAATGAGGACAACTCATGCTGGATGTTTTGGGACTGCTAAATTTAATACAATGAGAACTTTCCATGACCATTGAACAAGAAAACTGTTCAAAATAAATAAATGTATTCAACTTTATTCAAGTACCCTATTAATAGGATATGTCACTAAAGCCTGCCCATGACTGATTACAGCAGTTGATTGGACTCGTTTTCAGCGTAAAATATTAGCAATGATCAGCTTCTATTTTGGAGTTTGTGGTGATTTTCCAGAGCTCCTCACCTTCAGAAACGCCTCCTTCTGCTCCATGTGTTTGCTGATGAGTGGCACCAGCTGCTCCGGCTGTCTTTCTCCTCCTGCACACCAGTCCTCCTCCCTGCGGTACTCCTGCTCCAGACTCTCCAGGACACCACACACCTGGAAACAGGAGGTACATACTTGAAGAAACACAGTATACTACGAATTTTCCGGCTGACTGTAGTTTAAATTTTAAATATTTGCACAACCTAAAAAGTAAGTTTGTAAAAACAATGTGTTCTACAGTTAAAGTATTACAGTTATTTTTCATTTAAGATAATTATAATATATTACGAGTTTGCTAACCACTCAGTTAAGTGCTTGGCACCGTTTATTTATCAGACGCAGTTACAGTCTCTCGTTACCTGCTGTGATGTCCTGTAGAAGGCAGCAGATGCGTTGACTAATTTAAGTCTGTCTTCAATCCTCAGCATCAGAGTCTGCCAGTGTAGCGCCACCGTCTGGGCACAAGACCTCACTGCATCTGGGTCATAATGACCTGACCTAAGGAGGAAAGTGCAGATGTCAGTTGTTAAACAGACTAATGGCTGGCCTTCCTGAAGAAATGTAACATTTTCATCATTTAACGTTAAATGATAGTAATGAATATTATAAAAATGATTCTTTTACAGTTTGGGAAATGTGAGCTCTCTCTAACACAGAACACCAGAAGGTGACAGATGATCAAAGCTTTTGCTTTGATTGATTCATTTCCAGAAATATTGTGAAGTATAATATAATTTTATGAATTACAATAACAGTTAGCAGTACATACATGGGGTTATATAACTTTTGTACAAAGGGTTACTATGTACTTGATAAAGCATTGCTATGTCTGTATTTAAGACTTTATAAAAATGTTTTTAAGCCAGATTTTACTGGAAATTAATGAGACCAGTGGTTAATAATTTGATATTTGCAGCTAATTAGCATTAATAATAATAGATTAACTAACCTGACCAAGAGCTCTGCTCTCTGCTGCAGTGCCAGGGCCACCTGGTGGGTCCTCTGCAGGGAATCAGCATGAAGGAGAGACTGGAGGAAAAGACAAGGCACAGCACATTCACTTCATTTCCGTTAATCCGTTGGGAGGACTTTGTGAGTCCCTGTTGTTGTGGTAACCTCTAAAGCTGACTGCTGTGATGGACTGCAAACACATCAGACTCATCCTCTGCATGAGGGCAGGGTCATTTATTCGCTGTCATGCAGGGTTTCCCACAGGAATCCATTTAGCTGAGCTGGTAAGCTGCTCAGATTTTGATGCATTTCATGTTGTGATAACCTGAAGTCTGAAGAACAGCCACACATATTTACATCTATACATCTATATGTAAATTATTCAGAAAGGGCAATGTTATGGTGAGGCTATAAATACTTTCTTCTTAAAATACTGAACAGATATTTTTTTTAGTGTTTGTTACTGTCTTGTGTGTGTGTGTGTTTTTTTTTAGAAAAACTGTTAAAAGATGTTTCTATATTTTTTTCTGTAGAGTGGAGAAAATTCATATTTATATGCTGTTTAGAAACCTGATATCTTAGCATAGTTTTGATGTAGAAGCCATTTAATAATTCTCCTTTTTATTACTTCTTCTAATTGGAGCGTACAGTTTGCATTGTGTGTGCAATAACCTCTATGGCCTGTTGGAGGCGCTCATGCTCCCTTTGCAGTTGCTCAGCTTCAGACAAACAGCTGGAATTCAACATGCAGGACGATAACATGACCTCCCCCTCAGAGATCCAACCCAGCACCTGAGACAGATACACAGGGACGGATACAGGTCAGCATCATCACCTTTAGTCCCCACTTGGCACCTGGCACATGTTCATCTGTGTGTGTTACCTGTTTAACCTGGCTCTGCAGGTGTCTCAGCTGCAGATTCTGTTCCAGATGTGTGTGTATGAGATCTGCAATCTGCTGCAGCTCCTTCTGTTTGTCCTGCAGGAGGTGCTGCAGCTCCTCCACCTGAGAGGAGATTCCTCCTTCTGCCTCGGACAGCTCGATACCTGACACACACACACACACACACACACATACAGATACACACTTTAGACCTAGAGGGCGTTTTGGCTGCTAACATCCCCACAAGTACATTAGGCAGCTGTTTGTGTATATCTCTGTTCATATGTGTATGGATGCATGAACTGATGCAAGGTTTTGTCTGTGTGTCTCCATGGCAAATTCAATACGCTGGTTTCTATGGGGACCAGCTGTGTGCTTCAGAGAACAGTTTCCATGGCAACCCCATCCCCCTTTCCCCCCTCCCCCATTATCATCGGTGCCCCCCCTTTCTCCCTCCTAATATCATCACTGTGTTACTGAAGTGGTCAGACGGAGGCTACGCAGGAGCATGAAATGTGCTGACTGATTTCTATTTTATTCTGCTGCATTCAATTCTCTTCTATTCTGTGGAGGTTAAACATAATCAACATGCCATTGTATTGCAACCGTCCTGCACTATTCTGCTTCGTGCCCGTTCGGCCTTTTGCCAGCTTTGCTGTTTGACGCCATCAAAGCCCTCATTAGCCCCTCAAGGAAACCAAAACCCCCTCAAGTACAGCTACAAGCCCTGGATTGAAACCAGAAAACCTGGAAGCACTTCAAGGACCACATAGCCTGTTTCAGTATCATCACTACCCCTTCAGTTGTCTCTGCAAACCAACCAGTCCAACAGAACCTTTTAAAGACAGGACTCTCAAAGTGTGACTGGAAACAACTTCTTCGGTCCTTGACTAAATGAAAAATGAAATACCTAAATTTAATTCAGTCACACTGCATTTCATACTCAGCAGCAGCAGTACTTTATTGCAGACATTACAGAACATGCTAAAGTTTTTTTAACCACTTAATATTCTCACAGTGAACAGCGACTCATATAGAGTTAGGTTTATTGTTTGGGTTTGGTGAACGTCCACCCAAACTATAAAACATTTGAAATGTCTGAAATGTTATAAAACGATTGAAATGTAACATCTATTTGGCTAAAACCAACCCCAACCCTGACCCTAGACAGGTCAGTACTGAGCTGGTGAAGTTCAACGGTTAATATATAAAGCTGGTGTAAACAAATATAATATCCACCTTGCTGGTTAAAGAAATTATAATCCAGGTCAAATATTAGAATTATCATAATAAATCATAAAGCAACCTCTGAACTGGCACATTTCAAAAATTAATACTTGTACTTGGAAACCTATTCGGGTACATAACTGTCAGGGATCTCTGGAACCTCTTGAGTACCTTCAAATGATCACCAGACACCCAAGATATCTGGAGCCCCCTCATGGAAATGTTCAAAATCACAACCCACAATTACTTCAGAAACTACTGAGCCCCACAGGGCGACACTAACTAAAACACTGAGGGCATGATTAACAGAAATGTCTCAAGGTCCTTTCTTTGAGGGAATATCCCCAGCCACTAGCAATCTTCTTTAGAAATCCCTTAAAGAATAATTAAATAAATAAGCAAAATCCAATTAAGGGATTTCCACAATCCCCTAAGTAACTTCTAAACACACTCAAGGATCACTAGAAAACACTTTAAGACACCTGGAGCACATCAGTGATACACTATCAGAAATCAGTACCACTTACTTATAACTATGGGGAGCTCATGAGGGCTTTGGTCTACCGTGGCATTATTCATGGTGTCCATACACAGATCTTAGAATCTCTTGGGTATTGTAAACCACATTACCCGGATTTCATTAAATACCTTTGTGACCCCAAACCATATCTCTGGAAACTATAGAGAAAACCTCTCAGCTGCTAACAATAAAACCCCACTAATGACTGAAGAGCCCCCAAACTAAAGTATTTACTGCAGCCCATTAATAACCTCTAAAACTCAAAATTGATATCATCTTTCATTTCTTGTGCCTTACCACAGGACTCAATCTTGGGTCCCCTTTTCTAAGCCGACATTACGTCACTGAAGAACATGATGTATATTTCTCTCGATATGTTTCAGTTTAATTGACTGCCTCAGCCAGCAAAAGTAAACTACATGAGAGTGAATTTCTTACCTGATGCCACAACCTCTGTGATGTACTGTTGAAGGTCATGGCCTTGCTGGATGACCTCATAAATCATGTTGTTCATAGCCAGCCTTCGTTCCATGTGCCTGCAATTCAATCACCAATCTATGAATCAAAGCCTGCGTCAAGAGTTATCATTGTGTCGAGTGAGGGCGATGACATCATCTTGGCCCGCTTACCTGTGAATGCGCTGCTGTGCTAATGTTAGTGCCTCGGGGGTCGCCTCCACTAGACGTGACTGACCCAGTGCTAACTTATCCTGGGCCAGCTTGTCCTGGTTTGCATCTGCTAGCCTTGTTGATGCTATTTTCTCGGTGGAGAAGTCCTGCGACTGTTTCTGAAGGTCTTGTTTCCAGGCGTCCATTTCCCCAGTAACCTGGAAAACACAATCATGAAGTTCACCTTTCCAACCTCACGCAAGGAGGGAAAATTTGTATGGAAAAGTAGAATGTAAATGAACCTCCAGTGTGCACTGCTGCAATATGCGCAGCTGTAAGTAAACATCAAGTCGGATCTTCCTCTG